>NC_137077.1:80878075-81363075 GCF_951640355.1 Cnephaeus nilssonii
CAATTTACAGATCATTTCCTGAATATCAAGACTGATTTAGGTATTATTCCCCAGAGTATCCCCAAATATTCTTATATACATATGTACCCCTAAAGTATTACATTATCTCTATGTTACAATTATTATTGACAGTGAATATCATGGAGAAATAGAATACAATTAGTTGCCCACTATATCCCTAGTACTTAGCATATTATCTGGCATGCTGTAAATACTCAGTAAAACTGAATGACTGGTTATGAACAAAAAAGAAACTGTCAGAGCAATTCATAGACATATTCCATTTTAAGGAACCTAGCAGCTGCAAAGTATATAGGCCATATATTCAAGTTTTCTGTGTGTGTGCCTATTAATCAAGATAGTAGTTTAAGAACTGAATGAACAGGTAGCTATGATTATCTAAGGGTGTGTGGTATGAGTAGTAAGAAGTTGACTAATATACGGGCCAGACAGAAAACCACACAGACAGACATCCCCCTAAGCAACTGTATTACTGTATAGCATATGTTGGATCCTTTATGATTATTAAGAAATCCACAGGTCTGTTATGTTTTACTGAGTCAACAAAACAGATAATGCTCTAAGAGTTTAATCCTAACCTTTAGATGGCATCAATCCATACTTTTTACACTGCATGATTCTTCAAAATTATATAGTAATATAGATATATCAAGAATGGGGATGCTTTTTCTTATAAATTAATCTATGATGGATTCTCTTTAAATAGAAAATCACCTAAAAAAATCTCTGTTGTTTACTTCAAATGTATAACCAGTGGATGGAAGAAGATTATCAAGATGTAATACAACATTGACCTTCTAAAGGGCACAAAGGTAGGAAAAGCTTCTGGGCATCAGGTATGGAACAGTTACCACAGGTAGGCATCCAATTCTGTACTAATTTTACTGACAGCTGAGCCAAAAGTAAAACATGTTATTTTCTGACAGGAAATACAAACTTATCTACAAAAAACTTTTTTTCCTCAAACAAAATTTAGAACACAGCATGAATTATTTTATAAGGACTAATGTAAGAGGTAATAGGAAATTATGCTCGTATAAAAGATGAAATGTCATGATTTAAAGTATGCATTGGAAAAAATAAAGTATGCATTGATTTACAAAATACTGGCATCAGCACAACTTTTTAAGACCCTATATATTATATAATGTGAAATATACCTCAAAAGAAGAAATCTGATTAATCATTATAAATACATCATTAAAGGATTAATTTCTAAGTCTATTACTAATATAAAGGAATTATAAAAAATACCTTTTTTCCCAAAATAAACTATGGCAGATATAAAAAACAATTTTTTAAATGTCTATTAATTTCTTCATTCCTATTTTCCAGACCAAATAATCAATTTCATGTAAACAATTGTAGTCCTGAAAAAAATGTACCTCCAAATATAAAGAATTAATCTCCAAGTCATATTCACTAGAAGTACCTGACCCATTATGAAGATGTGATGACAACACAAATCTATAATAATAAAAGGATAATATGCTAATTAGACCAACATCTTCCAGACGTCATTCCAGACGTCCTTCCTGACAAAGCCGGGGCCGGAGGGAAGCCTGGGTCCCAGGTGCAAGAGGGAAGCTGGTGCCGGCAGCCTGGGTCCCGGGTGCCAGAGGGAAGCCGGTGCCGGCAGCCAGAGGAAGGAAGGCCTACTCTTGCATGAATTTTCGTGCATCAGGCCTCTAGTTATAATATAAAACCTTATTGATAAGTTTACATTAATTTTCACATAAAAATACAACCATAAAAACTGATAGTTATCATCATTAATTATAAAAAGCATAAACAGGTGTTTTTTAGGTAACTTACACAGTTAAGATTCATTGAAAAAAATGTGCCTTACTTGTTCATTAACTTTCTTCTCTTTCTCCAACTCCTTTTCCATGTCCTCCAATTCTCTATCTTTCTGTTCCAATTGCTTTTCAAGTTGGTGAATTTCATCACGTAAAAACCGAGTGTCACGTCCACCTGTAGACTGTTGTGCCATCTTAAATAAACCAAAAGTATAAATTAATCCAATATTTAGAGATTAAAATAAATCAACAACAAACAACTATCTTGACTTTAAATGTGTATTATAATATTTAAAGTCATATTACCTTAAGAAACATATTTAAAAATTTGGCTTATTTAAGATTTAGTTCATAGGTTGACAACCCTCTAAAGCTCTTCCTGAGCCACCCAGACCTATGAAGAATCGACGGTGAATTACTCAGGCTCTGTTATAGCTTCTGAGCCAGACTAAACTGTCAAGGCACGGAAAATAGATGATGAACTATCTAGGTTTCCCCTGAATAGCAGAGCTCTGAAACCAGACTACAAACCACCAGAGCCTTCATCCCAGTCACTGAGCCCTGGTGTTAACCTGCCCTTACACTTTTTAAAATTTTATTATTGAAAGTATTACAAATGTCACCTTTTTTCCCCATTGACCACCCCCCCTCCACCCTGCTCCTGCCCCCGCCTCAGCCCTTCACCAAACTATTGTCTGTTCATGGGTTATGTGTATATGCATATAAATTCTTTGGTTAATCTCTTCCCACCCCCTACCCCCTTCAGTCTGAAATTCGTCAGTTTGTTTCATGCTTTAATGCCTCTAGATCTATTTTGTTCGTCAGTTTATTTTGTTCATCAAATTCCACATATAAGTGAGATAATGTGATACTTGTCTTTTTCTGACTGAACCTGCCCTTACTCTTATATCACAGACTATTTAGACCAGTATTATCCAATAGGACTTTCTACAATAGAATGTTCTCTGCACTGTCCAGCATAGGAGCCACTATCCACATGTAGCTAACGAGCACTTGAAATGTGGCTAGTGCAACTAAAGAACTGAATGCTTAATTTTAATTATAATGAATTTAAATGTAAATAGCCACAAGTGATTAGTGCTACTGTATTGGACTGCCCAGACTTTGATTATCTTTAAAATCTTGCAGCAGACTAAATCCATTTCACTTTACATTCCTGTTATTTTGGGTCATGATCCAAAACTTCAAATCCTTTGGTCATCTAATCTGTCTCACGTTCATGTCTTCATCAGATTGTTACCCTACCTTAACTAAATTGTTCTCCTTCTTTCCCTGCTTCAAACATTTTCCATTGTGCTATTGAAAATCCTCTTCAAGATAAGGTAGTATTTTACATCCCCAATTGTTTTTACTGAATCATCCTTTCCAACTCCTTGCCTTAGTTGCAATTGGCTCCTTTAGTATACTAAGTTCCTTTGAAACTCTTGTCAATTGGAAAATACTCAATTATATCCACATATTTCAGGGTCAAGAGGTGATGATTTACTTATGCAAATTCCAGGCTATCATCCCTGCACTATTCTGCAAAACCTCAGTATACCCAGCTACAGATCTCTACCTACTCATGATAGAAGCAAACTACCAACTTCCTAACCACTTGCTCGCAAAATTCATTGTCTTCCATCAAAAGCCTCTCTAAGCAATATTTAAATCTACACTAGAGGCCCGGTGTATGGGATTTGTGCACTGGTGGGAGGCATAGCATGCGGGGATCTGCCTGCTGTGGGAGCGCCGCTCATCCTTCCTTGAGCGTCTGCCCGCTGGTGGTCAGTGCGCATCATAGCAACTGGTTGACCGACCCATCATTCTGCCATTCGGTTGCGGGGCTTTTATTATACAGGATAACTTTCACTCTTGGTCTTCTTTTTTTTTAACTTGCTTCTAGAATTCATTATTAACTCCCACTCCCACACCCACACCAGGATCTTGTCCAGGCAGGAACATTCTCTGCATTATTTCCAGTATACCTGCCTTTGACCTCACAGGACCCTTTAATCCCTTGATTCTTCTTCTCCCTAACCTCTCACACCACTCCAATCTTGACTTACTTGCCTATTCAGCTAGGATTTCATAATCATCACTTCAACCACTTTCTTACTAACATCTCCAATAGCCCTGTTCTTCTATTCTAACAGCAACTCTCAGGCCAAACACTAACACAGAATGGATCAGACTTTATAATTTACTTAGTATTTATTGGGAGTAGTTGGTATTATCCTACAAGCAGAATATACAATAGGAAATAAAAAACAAAATTCACCGAGTTAACATATAAAAGAATCAGGATTTGAACTCACATAGTCTTACTCCAGATCTAGTAATCTCTACTATATTTCATGCTTTATCTTCCATAAACTGGAAGCGTCTGTGTCATGGCTGCGCCGGAGGCTTTCGGAAGGCCTGGTGCACTGGCGGACAGCCGGACAGCTCCCCCGCGATCAAAAGCCAAAGCGGGGGAGCTGGCCGGCTGTCTGCTCCGGCACAAGGGCTTTCAAAAGCCTCCGCCGCGCCGGAGGCTTTCGGAAGGCCTGGTGCACCGGCGGACAGCCGGCCAGCTCCCCCGCGATCAAAAGCCAAAGCGGGGGAGCTGGCCGGCTGTCTGCTCCGGCACAAGGGCTTTCGAAAGCCTCCGCCGCGCCGGAGGCTTTCGGAAGGCCTGGTGCACCGGCGGACAGCCAGCCCGCTGGTGCACCAGGTGCATGATTAAATCATGCACTGGGCCTCTAGTTCCAATAATAAAATTAACAGCAATTATACCCTAGAGAATACAAAAGGACTTACCTCCAGTTCATTTTCCAGTCTCATTAATTCAGTTTGGAATTTATTTTCTGTTTTTAAAAAAAAGATAAATGTTCCAATTGGTCAGATTTATCAAGCTTTTAAATAAATTTCAATAAAGTTAAATCTTTTTAAAGATTCCATTATGATTTTTATATGGTTGTTATGTAAGAGGAAAAATATTATTTTATACCAGACCCATAAAGTAGGAGTGATCTTTCAAAATAGAATATACAAATTTTATAGACTATAGTAAAGCTAATTCTCTATTGCTCAGTGAATAAATGGAATCCACTATCTAACAGCATAAACTTTCTAAAAATTGTTGACGCTATTACAGACGTCTCCTATTTTCCCTCCCTTTGCTCACCTCCACACAGCGCCCAACCCCACCTCCCTCTGATCTTCACCACTCTGTTGTCTGTGTCCATGGAATTTGCACATATGTTCTTTGGCTAATCTCTTTAACACAATAAGCTTTTCTCAAGGTATTTACCAACTTTTGCTTGTTCTTCTCCAGCTTTATCAATTTCTTCCAAAGCCAGCTCTGCTTCTTGAGCTTTCATCTAAATATTTTTTTAAAAAATGTAACATTAGTATGCCTTTAAACTAGAATGTAAGAACTGAAAATGAGAATTTTATTTGCTCTCCCAATACTTAGTGTCTGTAGTGCCTGTCACACGGAGACATTCAATAAATATCTGTTACATGAATACTACATGATTTCCTTCTTAAGGCTATAATTTATAGATTCTTAACAGTTTAAAACATCTTTGCTTCCTCTTTCTCTCAAGTCTTATATCAAGTATTGCTAATGTTTCCTTTGTAATGTTTTCCAATATCTTTTTCTCTTTTCTATTTCTTTTTTTTAATTCTGTCATTATTCTAGTCCATAATTTTATGTCTAATCTCCTTCCTTATGTTATATCCTTCAATTTGTCCTATTAACATATCCACGTTAGCCTTCCTAATGCATATTTTTGTATCTATCAATTGTGGCTCAAAATCCTTTAATGAGTCCTCACTGCTGACAACATAAAATAGCAAGGCTGTCAAACTATACAGTTACCCACCATATGTTTCCTCTGTAAGCTGCTATAAACTTTTTGCACTTGTCTCCTCAACTGTAAAGAATATACACATTTTCAATTCCCAGTTTTTATTTATGGTAGCCTCCAGCTCTAGAATCTCCTCAACATTTTCCCACTGCCTTCCACTTGCCTAAGACAACATCAGTCTTTGACCTTAACTCTCTTCCCCTTCTAACAAATCCCTATAGCAGTCATCTGCATTTTTCATTTCTACCTCAAGATTATGCTAATGTAACTAACAGAGGACCTCCCTAAGTTAGTTTTAAGCATACATATTCTGTTTCCCCTACATATTCTTTTAGGAACTTTAGAGCAAAAACTAGCAATGTTTTTACACACTAAAATTCTCAGTCACATGTGATGATATCTCATTTTTAGTGGTGATTTAGATATTACAAAGTACTTTCACAAAGATTAACTTATTTAAGAACAGATCATTAAATTTTTCCAATAGTCAAAACTGTCTTTAAAACCTACTACATACAAACCTTCATTAGTGACTGAGTAATCCTGAAAAGGTGTATCACGTTTTCTTGACTTTCATTTTTTAGCTCATTTACTTCCACCTAAGTAAACAGAAAAGCAACTATTTTATAACCCTTAAGCAAAATATAAAAATTCTTCCAGTTAAACCACTCATGACTTCACGGACAACTTAGATTCAGCATAGTTATGTGTTTATATCTATGTATTATTTGTCAATTAAGCACCTTGGATAAAGAAACCAATAAATCATCTGCCAATTTTTCTTGACGAGGCAGGTCATCTGGGTCAACTTTTATTATTTCTTTCCAGTTTATATTAGGTGGCATCTTGAATTCTTTAGCAATGCTTTATCTTCTGAAACGAAACAGGCGGACATTAGCATTTTCAAAGTAAACAGCATTACTGTTTTTACAGTAATTTACAATTTTTATAGGTTACGTCATTATAACTTTGTCTGGTGTTAGCAAAGAGCTATGCTATGGCTCCTTAATTGTGTAACAAATATGTGAGTAAAACAGACTTCATCAAAATTATAGCAGTTGATACAAACCATCCATTATTGTACCGGCTAAATAAACTATGACAGCTCTCTTGCTAAAACTAATTTGGGTCAGAACTAAGATTTTGAATAACCTTCTCCAAGCTCTTTACCACCAAGGCGCGCGAACATCTAATGGTGCCAAGCGCGGGGGTGCTTGGAAGGCTGGACCTGACCTCTGATTCGGAGGAGCAGGAACCGAGGGGGGCGGGGAGGGGGGGGTGAAGTGGAGTGCATAAATAAACGATTGAAATGAGTGCATCAGGGGTGCATCAGGGTCGGAGTAAACAGGGCTGAAGCAAGAAGGCAGACGGATTTCGAAGCAAGGACTAAGGAGCGGGGAAGCTGGGCTATTGCACACGGGCCCTGAGGCTTAAAGAACCTGCGTGGGAAGAGATTCGCTGCTCCTGCTCACCAGGATCCACCCAGCACGCCTGGCAACCAGCGGAGGTTTCTTATCTACCGCATCCACCAAGCCGGGCCCCGCAACTAGGCTCCCCAGCGCGGTTCCAAGCCGACACTGGATCCCGCCAACTGGTTCCCAGCAAGCAATAGCGGCGGCGGCTGCTAGGCGACACCATCCTCCACCCAGCCAAGGCTGGAACAAGGTCCCGGATGCAAAAGGAGCCTACATTTCACGACCGTGGGTGATGCTTTACGTTTAGATTCCCCAGCGGGTTCCCAGGACTCTGCGTTAAGGACGAGGGGGAAGGCGAAGAATTAGGACTCCAAATCCCAGGGTGCAGTTCTTCTTGGAGGCTGGCGCATCCTGGGAACTGAAGTATCGGAATAGGGGAGGGAGGCCTTTCCCGGCGTGCAACGCGAGGCTGCGAGCGAACTGGGGCGGTGGGGATCCACCCGGAGGCGGGAGGCGGGAGGCGGGAGGCGCTGCCGCGGCCGGGGCGCGTCTGGGCTACGGACCTGGACGAGGTAGACCATGACTGTCCCTTTGGTGGCGTCGCTCGCTGGCCCGCTTTTCCTGAGGTTTCCCTAAGCCATTCCCTGGTGGAACCGCTCTCAGGTATGGGCGGGCGGGCGGTCAGCGGCCGGGGAGGAGTTTAGGGGAGCTGTCCCGGCTTAGAGGAGCTCTTTCCATGGGGGAGGAAGGGCCCGGTCCGGGTCCAGGGGTGGGAAGACCCCACCTTCTCCTTAGGCGTTTGCTAGCTATGGACCTGGGTGGTGCTCTCGGTAGGAAGACTAGGGAGAAGGAAAGTTTTAGCCTTTTTTGGTTTCAGAATCTGTCTCTGTACAGTGGAGCGAGGGGCGCGCGATGGAGATCCTCATTTGGGCGCGAGTGAAGAATTGACTGCGGACCCCGCCCCCGCGGACCCCGCCCGCCTCACCTGTGCGCCTGGGTCTGCGCCAGAGGAGTGAGGGGGGGGGCGGGGGGGGGGGTGAAAGCTCTAGAGGAGAGGTGGGAACGGGTCTGGCCGCTGCTGCGGGTGGAGAGAGAAGGGGCCTCAGCTCTCACCGTTCCCGTCATTTACCTGGGTGCGCAGGTGCCCTTCTAAGAAAGCACCTTGGGTGTTTACAACTCTTATTTGTGCAAGTTTTGCTCTTCCCTCTTCTCCCAGCCATTCTGCAGTATGATACTTTCTCAAGAAGCTGTAGATTTGAACTCTAAAAGGCATTTTCAACTGTTTGGACTAGTGTCTTTTATTTTTATCTTTTTTTTTTTTAAATCACTTCTTTCCCTCACTATAACTGATAATACATTTTTTTTTTTTTTTACTTTTTATTGATTTTTTACAGAGAGGAAGAGAGAGGGACAGAGAGTTAGAAACATCGATGAGAGAGAAACATCGATCAGCTGCCTCCTGCACACCCCCTACTGGAGATGTGCCCGCAACCAAGGTACATGCCCTTGACCGGAATCGAACCCGGGACCCTTGAGTCCGCAGGCCGACGCTCTATCCACTGAGCCAAACCGGTTTCGGCTGATAATACATTTTTCTATTAAAATAAATAATAGGTTTCTTTACAAAACACGTGGCTGGTTTATAGAGCTCAGTAGAAATAGCTTAGTGAAAAATAAAAACAAATAACTTTTGAGAGAGCTGTTTAAAGACATTAGATTTGTCGTTTTTCCTAATCCTTTACTGAAATATGTCAAATACTATTCATTATTAAAAAACAAACACCTAAAAGCTATGGTCTACATTATATCTGCAGAACTTATAACTGGAAATTTAACTTTTTATCAATCTTTTCTATGTGTTCATTTTTTTTTTAATTCCACAGGTAAGTGAGAGTGTACGATATTTCTCTCTCTCTATCTGACCTATTTCACTTTACTTAATACCCTCAAGGTCCATTCATGCAAATGACAGGGTTTCTTTTCTTCGTTGTTATGGCTGGTTAATATTTCATTGTGTATATACACCACATTTTTTGTATCCATTCATCTCTCCATGGGCACTTAGTTTGTTTCCATGGCTTGGCTGTTGTAATCAGTCTGCAATAAATATGGGAGTGCAGATATTTCTTTGAAAATGATTTTGTTTCCTTCGGATATCCAGGATAGAATTCGGGATAATATGGTAGTTTTATGTTTAATTTTTTGGAGGAACCTCCATACTTTTTCCACAGTGGCTGCACCAGTTTACATTCCCACCAGCAATGCACAGGGTTCTTGTCTTCTCATCCTTGACAATACTTATCTCTTGTTTTTTGATGACAGCCATTCTAACAGGTGTAAGGTGATATCTCATTGTGGTTTTCATTTGCATTTCTCTGATGATTTGCAATGAGCAGCTTTTCATTTACCTGTTGGCCATTTGTGTCTTTGGAAAAAGTTCCTCGGCCCATTTTTAATCTGATATTTGGGAGGCGTGGGGGCGTGTTTGTTGGTTTTTTGCTGTTGAGTTATAGGAGTTCTTTATACAGATATATATTTTATCAGATATATATTTGCAAATATTTTCTCCTATTTCGTAGGTTTTGTTTTCCTTTTGTTGATGTTCAGAAGCTTTTTGGTTTGACCTAGTCCCACTTGTTTATTTTGGCTTTGGTTGCCTTTGCTTTTGGTTTTAAAAACAAAAAACCATTGTCAAGAGAGCAATGTGAAGGGGTTACCCCCTGTTGTCTTCTAGGATTTTTACTATTTCAGGACTTATGTTCAAATCTTTAATTCATTTTGGTTGATTTTTGTGAGTAGTGTAAGGTAGTGGTCCACTTGCATTTTTTCTGCCGGTAGCTCTCCACTTTTCCCATCACCATCTATTAAAGAGGTTATCCTTTCCTCATTGTATACTCCTGATTTCTTTATTTCTGGGCTCTCTATTCTGTTTATTGATCTATGTGCTTGTGTTTTTACCAATACCATACTGATCTGAGTATTATAGCTTTGCCATTAAATCTTCATAGCAATCCAGTGAAATGGGTGTTTATATTGTTCTCATTTTCCAACTAAGTTAAGAAACTGATACTTGGAGAGGTTAAGTATCCTGCTCAATCTTAAATTATGTGATTGAACACAATCTTTCTGGCTGGAGTACCTGCTTGAATCTGCTATACTGCCTCCTCAGGCATGCTATTAACCAATATTCATAAAGTGCTTGTACTTCAATCTTGCAATTTATAGTAAATTTTTCATATTCTAATTATATAACTTTGTTTACTCAAGAAGGTGAATTAAATAATCTTCTTTTCCCAGTAATAAGCCTTTTTATTTTTTATCCTCACCGGAGGATATTATTTTTATTGACTTTTATAAAGGAAGGGAGAGAGAAGAGAGAAACATCCATCAGTTGCCTCCCATCTGTGCTCAGAGCAGTGATTGAACCCTCAATCCAGAATCCAACCAGCAACCCTTTGGTTTACAGGACAGTGCTCCAACCAACTGAGCCACTTGGCCAGGGCAAATTAAATACTGTTCATTCTCAGTGTTTTTAAGTCATAATTTAGCAGGGGAAGATAGGTATGAAATGTAATATTTCTTAAGTACATATTAGCACCTTATTTTTCTTGTTTTTTCATTCATTGTAGCTATTAGTTCCTATTTATTTTTATTTTTTATATTGATTTTTAGAGAGAGAGGAAGGGAGAGGGAGAAACATTGATGTGAGAGCAAAACATCAATCGGCTGTCTCTTGCACCCCGCAATTGGGGATTAACCCTGAAACCTGGCTATGTGCCCTGACTGACAATCAAACCTGCAAACTTTCAGTAAACCTGCAAGGGACGACACTCAACCACTGAGACACATGAGCCAGGGCCCTGTTTATTCTTTTACTAGTTTTATTTTGTCTGTATTGTTTTTTTCTACCATTACTTCCCTCACCCTGTTGTTCATATTTATATTCCCAACAACTCAAGGTATATGGTCTAATGGTAAATTTTTGTTGTTGTTCATTTGTTTTATTTTTTAATGATATGTTTTATTCTCATTTTTTAATAGTGAAAACAGGTTCAGAGAAACTAAGTAATTTCCTGATAATTAAGGAAGCTAAGATTGCAACCTAGATCTCAATTACAGTCCTGACTAAATGCAAATTCTTGCTTGAATTTTATTATTTTACTCATTCTAAAAATAATTTTGAGCTTAAAATGAGTTATCTATGGTGTAGGTCATAATGCACTATAGTATGTTTGTAACTAACTCAGAATCAAGAAATTTAACTCAAGTTCTAGTTCTGTCACTTTCTATAATTTTGAAGAAAATTGCTAAAACTCACCATTTTTTTTAGCATATTTTCTTCATTAGTCAATTTTCACCAAGAGAAGGGATTTATGTGACAATTTTATAAATGGCTTTACTACAGAAACACTTGCCTGGACCTGCCTTCTTTCTTCTCTGTGGTTTTATGAGTAGTTTTATCTGACCAAATTCATTTCACAAGAAAGACTTGCCTTTAGTAATTGCTACCTCTGTTCTCTTTATCAATCAACCTATGTTCATTCCTTAGATGTTACTTCCATTGCCGTTTTGCTGCCTTATCAAGAAAATGAGTTGTAGCTTACTTTTCCAGCTTCTGAAATAATGCAAGGCCATGAGCAATTTAGTATCCCCTGTCTATAATAAATGTTTTGTTTTGCCTTGTTGTCATGGAGAGGAATCTATGCAGCAAGCAGGTACTTGTCTTCTCTCAACTTGAGGAGACTGGAAAGATTAGTGGGAGTCATAGTGAATGCAGACTTTGCAAACTTAAGCCAACATTTTATGAACTACAAAATAGTAATAAAATATAGTTGATTATTCCTATTGAAAAAGGTATAATCATGAAATTATTGAACTGAGAAGACTTTCCTTTTCAGGCTAAATTTTTCCAGATCTATATAATATTTTCCTGCAGGTTAATTTTTTCTACAGTTAAACTGTTGTATTATTAGAAAAAGTGAACAATCGGTATAATTTTGTTGAAGGAATTATATTGTTTTGTATGTCTGTAATGTAGCTCATGAGTGGTCTTCATTTGCAGTTGAACTTTTTGCACATATATAGTGACATCCTGTTTTTGCAAGCAAGCATAAATCAGTCATCCCATCCACTTAGACCATATGCATCTGTGTGAATATGCTTGTGTGCCTAGAAAAAGAACTTAAAGTTCCCTGCCTTAGTCTGTTCATGCTGCTTTTAAAATGGGACTAAAGATTAGATGATTTATAAACAGGAATTTATTTCTCACAGTTCTGGAGTCTGGTTAAGTCCAAGATCAAAGCATCAGAAGATTCAGTGTCTGGTGAAGACCCACTTCCTGATTCATAGAGGGGGTCTTTTCTCTGTGTCCTCTCATGGCAGAAGGGGCAAGGGATCTCTTTTATAAGGATACTAATCACACTTATGAGGGCCCCACCCTCACAATGTAATCACATCCTAAAGGCCCCACCTCCAAATGCCATCATATTGGGCATTAGGATTTAACCTGATTTTGGGGGGGACATCAGCATCTAGTTTGTAGCATTCCCACGAATAACATGTAACAGTGATTTGTTACATTGTTATAGTAACAGCCTCCAGTTAATCATGCCTCCCTCTGTCTATGCCCTTATGTAACACTTTCTCTTTCCCCTAACCTCTACCCTTGAAGGTAGCTCTTTTGGACAGAACCTAAGATGACTCCACAACTGAGCTTCTGACCTGCATGAGAACTAGCTCTCTCTCCCTCCCTTGGAGAATCTTCAAAAAATCTATAACCATTTATAACCTCTCTCACATTGATTCTGGGTTTACATTGCTTGTTGATGTTTAAAAGTATAAATGCAGTAAGCAGAGACTTGAAAAGAGCTTGCACACTGGGACTTGCCTTCCTGCTCTCCTAAAGTCACCATTTAAAGGAGTTCAGGCTAACCTACTAGATGATATGGCCACAAGTACCAGACTAGCTTTTTAAGCTGAGACCCCCCTTACCTTTTAGATATCCAGTGTTTATTTATATATATATATATATGTGTGTGTGTGTGTGTGTGTATATATATATATATACACACACACACACACACACATACACACACACTATATGTGTGTGTGTATTTATATATATATATACTATATATATTTGTTTTTGGGGTTTTTTTTTTACTGAATTCAGAAAGGGAGGAAGAGGGAGATAGAAACATCAATGATGAGAGAGAATCATTGATCAGCTGCCTCCTGCATGCCCCACACTGGGGATCAAGTCCACAACCCAGGCATGTGCCCTGACCGGGAATCAAAGTGGTCAATGCTCAGCCACTGAGCCATGCCGGCCAGGCTAGATATATAGTCTTAATCAAGCAGGATAACCATAGGCAGGAGTGTCCCCAGGCACAACCAGCAAAGAAATGTGTGGGTGGATACACACACACACACACACACACACACACATTTGTATGTATGTATATATCAAATAAAGATAATGGAGTTACACTATTATGGGTCTCTTAATCTGAAATTTGTAGAGTAGGCTGGCAGGCTAGAAACTCTTCTTGAGGACCTAATATTAAAGTCTTGAGGTGGAATTTTTTTCTCAGGGTAGGTAACTTCAGTTTTGCTTTTAAGGTGATTCAGCTGATTAGATGAGGTCTATCCACATTATGGCATGTAATCTCCTTTATTTAAAGTCATCTTTTTTAAAATTTTTAAAAAAATTATTGATTTTAGAGAGAAAAACATCTATTTGCTGTCCACTTATTTATGCATTCATTGGTTGATTCTTCTATGTGCCCTGATGGAATCAAACCCATAACCTTGACGTATCTAGATAACACTCCAAGCAACAGAGTTACCCAACCAGGGCTACTTAAAGTCATCTGGTTGTAGATGTTAACTACATCTACAAAATACCTTCGTAGCAACGCCTAGGTTAGTTTTAGAATACTAGTATTACTACTATTGCCTAGCCAAGTTCACATATCTATACTAATAAAAGGGTAATATGCTAATTAGACCTGGAGACCTTATGGATGTCCTTCCGGACAAAGCCATGGTGGCGGGGCCGAGGCAGAGGCGGTTAGGGGTGATCAGGCCAGGAGGGGAGGGCAGTTGGGGGTGAGCAGGCTGGTGGGGGGCCAGTTGGGGGCAAACAGGCTGTTGGGGGGGGCAGTTGGGGGCAAACAGGCTGTTGGGGGGGGCAGTTGGGGGTGAGCTGGCCAGCAGAGGGGGCATTTGGGGGCAATCAAAGTGGCAGGGGGCCAGTTGGGGGTGATCAGGCCGACAGGCAGAGTGATTAAGGTCAATCAGACAGGCAGGCAGGTGAGTGGTTAGGAGCCAGCAGTCCCAGATTGTGAGAGGGATGTCCGACTGCCGGTTTAGGCCTGTGGGATTGGGCCTAAACCGGCAGTCGGATATCCCTTGAGGAGTCCCAGACTGGAGAGGGTGCAGGCCAGGCTGAGGGACACCCCACCCCCCAATTCACGAATTTCGTGCACCGGGCCACTAGTCCAACTAATAAACATTTTTTAATGCTATCCACTCAGTAAAATTATCACCTCATTGTTAAACCCACTTGGTACTTCTTAAACCCCTACCCATACCAAGTTTATAAAGGGCCAAGATAATGGATTATTTTTTTTTTTAAGAGTGAGGAAGGGAGAGGGAGAGAGAGAAACATTAATGTTCCAGAGAAATAATGATCAGCTGCCTCCTCAACATACCCCAATTGGGACCAAACCACACCTGGATATGTGTTCTGACCAGGAATCAAGCTTCAACTCTTCAGTGCACGGGACGATGCTCCAACCAACTGAGCCACACTATCCAGGGCTGATAATGGAATTTTTAAAGATTACCCAAGGTTGCTTAATAACGAGAAAAAGGGAGAGAGGTAGTTCTAGTGCATGCTTGTGAGCTCAGTTGTGGATTCATCTGAGGTTCTGCCCAAAAAAGCCACCTGTGGAAGTAGAGGTTGCAGGTAGGGATGGGACCTCAACTAAGAAAAGGTGGATATCACCAGTTTTTAAGGAGGGAGTAGAGAGCTTCCTTCTAGTGAAGGAAGAAAAATTGATGTAAAGGGAACTTCAGGAGACAGTCACCAATGATGTGGGGTTTTGTCCCAAAGAACCCTTACCTACCTGATAGTCGCATTGTTGGTTAATCAAGTGGTCATTAAGCCCTTTTGCTTTTCTTTCTTTTTTCTCTCTCCATTCTGCTTTAACTTTATAGTGTTCAAAAACTATGTTTAACAAGAATGTAAGGTTTATCTCTAGGTTAAAAAAAAAAGAAAAAGGAACCACAATCCCTATTTCATTACAACAGGCTTCTCATTTACAATGAGCCCAAGCCTGGGATAGAGGATAATACCCAAAGTTAAATGAAGTTTAGACTTTTGATTATTATGTTGACACTGAGCATTTCAATTACTAAATGAAACTGTTTTACAACTTAAAGTGACTGCATAACTTTTTATTACCTAACTGTATTTAGAAATCATGGTATTCATTCAAGTTCCTTAAAGTAACATTTTTATAACTTTGTGCTTTTCAGGTCTTTAAATTCAGCCTAAAAATATTGTTTATAAAGTATGTCACCTTTTTTTAAATAACAGATAACTCCAATTGAAAGAACTAAATGACCTTAGTCATTTACATTTAAAACTTGGTTAAATTGACTTAATTTAAAATTGACTGCATTTGTAATTTTAATATGTTCATTTGTATTCAAGGACTTAAGATGCTAGACTTAACAAGCAAAATGTTCTCAGTACTTAAACAACTTTTATAAAGCTAGTATGTTAAAATGAAATAAAAACAGAACAAACAAAAAAAGAACAAAATAAAACAATAATGCCTGTAGATTACATTTATCACTAAAGCAACTCAAATTCTATAAAAATTCCAATACTGAATGTAAACTTGGCTAAGTTGTTTTATTTTTTTAGGCAATATATGCTGGAGAGGGAATAAAATCTCAAATGTTCTGGAGAACAACAGTTTTGCAGATTTTTATGCATTTGAAATTAAAGATGGAGGAGGGAATGGAAGGAAGATTACTTGGAAGTGAGAGAAAGTAAGGTGGGATGGGATTACAGGATAGGTAATAAAATTATGTCTTTCTTGAGAGTTTAAAAAAATGTGTTAACCTAGATGCACAGAAACAATGGAAGGGGCTTGCTTAAGGCAAAGGTAAACCTTTTACTAAAAAGTTACATGCCTGGGGCATTACTACCCACCATGACCTACCCAGTTAGGAATTTATGATTAGATCACCTTGTGAAGTTACTTTCCATAGAACTCTATTTTTTTGTCCACAGTTCCCCCTTTTGGTCATAAATCAATCCAAAGGATGCATTGATGACCAACCTTTTGGTAGATAGTGTGCTCTCACAGCTCCCAGAAGGCTCATTCCGAGGAAGTCTCAGTATCCCCATTGTCTTACTGATTATTAGGGATGAGGCAGTACTGTAATCCATGAGATTTGAGTTGAGGCTGAATTTTCCCAAAATGGGAAGGGCAAGTAAAGGGAAGGCAATCAAGCATCATGTATATTCTGAAAAAAGAACACAAAAAAAACCACTCTAGATTATTTCTATCCTATGAACTATTGCCTTCTGTGTCATTTTTCTAGTGTTACGTAAGCCAGCAATTTTCACTGGTGTGCCACAAGAATTTTTAAAACATGAAATACCTGACTATTAGTCAGGGCACTGACCTCTTGTCCCTTCAGTTGTCATATGAAAAAATGACAGCTAATACAACAATAGCCATCCAGTGTGAATGAATCAAAATTATATCTTTTTTTTGTCAGATAGGCAAAAAATATAGTAATATTTTTTGATGTGCTGCAGAATTTTAGTAATTAGTTTATGTGTGCCATGAGATGAAAAAGATTGAAAATTGCTGCAGTAGACGAAATCTCCTGATTGTAAGCTGTGATCTTTGAAGTCCTTTCAGCACACTAAAAAATGAATCAGTCACTAATTTATCAATTTATTTTAGCCAATTAATAAGTCCTTGATAATAATGCATAATGCCTCCTCTGAATAAAATTGGTTCACATGCCCTTTCTTCCAGATGCATACAGCAACCAGTGACTGTTTCATAAGGAGAAAGGCTGTTTCTTCAAGGAGGAGTAGATCTCAGGTTGAGAAGCACTATAGGGAGAGCTTTTGGTCAAGGGAGACTAAAAGCTTCTGAAAATTTAGCTAGTTGAGTTTTAATTGTACCGTTTTACGAACCACCATTCCAGAGGACTGGGGGTGATAAGCACAATGAAAATGCTGTAGAATAGGCAAAATGT
Source organism: Cnephaeus nilssonii (assembly GCF_951640355.1). Lineage (NCBI taxonomy): Eukaryota > Metazoa > Chordata > Mammalia > Chiroptera > Vespertilionidae > Cnephaeus > Cnephaeus nilssonii. The sequence goes on from NC_137077.1 coordinate 80,895,464, forward strand.
TACAAATCGATTGCATTATTTGCCCAATGAAAGGAGTCCCTCAGTTACTAACTGGGAATTGGGTCAGATTTAACTAGCAAAAATATACTGTATGTTGCCCTGTAAAATTCCCTAGTTGAAAGGGAATAGGTTCTGATTTAAAAATGAACATTGGGTCCCTGGCCAGGTGGCCCAGTTGGTTAGAGCCTTGTCCTTATATGCCAAGGTTGCAGGTTTGATCCGTGACCAGGGTATCCCATCTCGAACACTTGGGTTTTTGACCAGGTTGTTCATAGAAAAAAAACTCAGTTTTGGACCCGGCGGCCCTTTCATGCTGATACCTCAGCATGATAAAAAGCATCTCTCCAGCAACAGAGAAAGGAGAGAATGCTTTTGTTGCTGGAAAAATCAATTATTTGCACAATTTTAAAACATAAAGAGGCCATCAGAAATGCTAATGTTAAGGATGTGAAAGTGCACACAAAACAATAATCACAGACAATTAAAGAGGTAGCAAAATTTGGATAAAGGAAAGCAGTTAGCCAGTGACAGCATTTCTGAGGCAGTGATATGTGAAAAAGCGAAGATACTACATGCTGACTTTCTGAAAGTTACCCCTGTAACCAGGGCTGAAAGTGATTCTGTTATTGGAGAATTGCCTCGGTGGAATTTCTGTTGCTAGTGGGAGTGGAGTTCTTATGATAACTTGAAAAAAAGAATTTTCCAAGAATCTCAGGAAGAATGAGTGATTTTTATTTCTATGTAATTATATCGCTCTGTTTTCAAAGTTCTATTTCCCTTAAACTAGTCCTGGAAAAGGCAGCTGGGGGCTTCAGCAGAACTAGAAGCAAAGCCAGTGTCCAAAGTTTCTGTTCCATGGTGGAGTTGAGTCCAGCACAGCATCAAGCTGACTTTAGTCCACTGTGTGCAACAAGTGAACCAGGCACCCAATGTGCAAGAGAGCACTCTCTTTGTTCAGGAGCCTGCGTATCTCAGATTTCCTACCTTTGCGGTGGCCATGCCCATTCTAGGCAGTGATTCCCTCCCAGGTGTGATTGACAGACAAGCACTTTCCCAGGTCACCCAGACCTTAGTGGACATGCATCTATTATCCAGTCCCTTCCCCCATGTGGGGAACAGACCAGAATGTTAAACTGCAGCTTCCTGGCATAAATGCCATGCCTATATTATCTGGCCTTCTCTTTACTCCTTTCCTGTTAATTAGTAACCAGGTTATTACAATAATATCAATTCATTTAAGGCTAGTAGGGGGGGTGGTTTGATAAATTTAAGCAAGAGATGTTTATTTATAGATTAAACATGTACTGTATATACTAGTAGGAAAGGTAAAAACAGGGAATCTGGTGGGTCTGGAACGAATTAATTCATTATGTCATTTCTAATGGGGAAAAATGTCTCCATTTTCAAACAAGTCACTTCTCAAAGAGCCTTCCAGAGCAAATTAAATTGTAAAGCCGAGGTTCCACTGTATGTGCTTTCTTGAGGATGATTACAGTTTATTTCAAAGATATGTTAACTTAGATGCACAGGAACAATGGACACAGCCTGCTTAAGGCAAAAAATTATTTTAGTAAAATGCTATACCTGGGGCATGACTACCCAGTATGACCTGCCCAGTTAAGAATTTATGATCAGTAACCCTGTGAGATTAGTTCCATAGAACTCTTTTTTCATCCACACAATTGTCTTCATTCTTGTGAATTTATAGCCATTTTTTTTAACACCTTTAGTGTCATTTTAGCATGTTTGGGAAGGAGCTGAGGCAAACAAATACCTGTTCCGTCTTTTCAATATTTAAACAAGCACCATTAACTTTGTGTGTGTGTGTGATAATAAGTGTGTAAGTACAAGTCTATACCATTTAGAAATGGTAAACCACTTCAGGATTCAAGAGAAGCCCTACAGAGCTCTCTCTTTGGAGCATGCCTGATGCCTGCATCTTGCCCTTCCCCTTCTTCCCCCAAGGCATATTACCTTTGCCCTGCTCTCTCCTAAGCTCCCAGAGCCCTTCTTTTGCCTCTAACTTGTCTCCTGAGCCTAAGTAGCCCAGCTGGCTCACTTCTACTACCTCTATACCTTTCTAAATAAACTTTCTCTTGGAAGGAAGGAAGGAAGGAAGGAAGGAAGGAAGGAAGGAAGGAAGGAAGGAAGGAAGGAAGGAAGGAAGGAAGGAAGGAAGGGGCCCTTACATAATGGAAAAAGCCCTTTTCATTGAAAACTATATTTCTTCAAAAGATACAGCTAATTTCCATTCCTGATATGTTGGATTGGGTTTTTCATTTCTTTAAAAATGTTTTTAAAGAAATGAAAAATGTTTTAATGAAAAAGGTTTCATTTCTTTTTAAGGTTTTCTCTCTGATTCTAAATATACTTTAATATTTTCCCATAGGCTTTTGTATATCATCAATGTAAGAAACATCCAAACCTGTAGAGAATTTTTATGAGTTTATTTGAGCCACACTGATGACATTGCTGGGAAGCAAGATCTCAAATACTCCGAAGGATGACTGTTTTACAGTTTCTTTCCTATATTTGTATTTAAGGAGGGAATGTAAGGAAGATTTGCATGAAAGTGAAAGAAACCAAGGTACATGATAGTAAACTATATTATGTGCTCACTTGAGGGTGGTTATGCCTCTGAGGGATCTGAAAAAGAAGCCTTTCAAAGGGGTGTTGACCTAGATGCACAAAAACAATAAGGTGAAGATAAACCTCTTATAGGCCTGGAGGTTAATACCCATCATGACTTTCCTAGTTAGGAATTTATGTCAGATCACCCTGTGAGATTTGTTTTGATCACTGACCTTCTATGTACTCCCTTTTTCATCTCCCACATCATACATATGATTTTAAATCTTTGCCTATCCTTTCTACCCTATTCTTTCTCTCTGATCTAACCAGAACTCATACATATATACCTCAGATCTCAGATCATCTGGCTCTGTGAGTGATGTATTAGTTTCCTATTGCTGCCCTGACTTCTTGGCTTGTGGCCTCCAGCCAGCCATCATATCAGTCTGACCTGTTTTTAGACTCCTTTTAACTCTTTCACTTGTAAGGTCTTTTCCAGTTGAATTGGTTTACCCAGATAATCCAGGATAATCTCCTTATCTCAGAAATCTCAATTTAAACACACCTGCAAAGTCTCATTTGCCATGTAAGGTAACATATTCACAGGATAATGGGATTTGGATATGGACAATTTGGGGAGCCATCCACAAGTGATAATGCTAAAATGATATTAAAGATACTACTCTGACTGGAAAAGTATATCATCAGCTTGTAAGAATACCTCTCAACCTTTTTTTTTATCATAGGGTGGATTCTTCAGTATCTTCCAGTTCATGTAGTCCTTTCTATTCTAAACCATTCTCTCAATGAATCCTTCCTAAGCAATGATTTAATTATATATTGTCACATATAAAGTTCATTCTCTAGATTAAAAGTGTTGTAATGGGAAAAAGAAAATCCATGATTTAGACCTAGGTTATAAACTCATATGCCCCTGATGCCAGGTATATAGCATAAATCAATCAAATCAATCTGGGTAAAGAGAATGGGGCTTAACTGCCTACTATACAACTAGCATAGTAGCATTCAAGACACATTTTTAAAAACCTTTTGATCAAACTAAACAGGGCTTCAGGCTACAAGTTTGGACCCCTGATTTAGGTAATAGTTGATCTTTAGATCCATAAAATAATAAAATAGTAGCACTTCCTACTAGTTTTTAAAAGTTATATCTATTTATATATTTATTTCCCATGGTCACCTGACCTGTGACAATTGATAAGGAGAATTCACTATCTATCTTGCTAGAAAGATAAGTCTAAAGATTAAGTGGTGTAATAAAGGACTGTAATACAGGTTTGAAAACCATATAAAGGAGCAGTTAATTCTGTCTTATTAGGAATATGGAGAGGTTATCAGCTAATACTTTTTAGAGATGGATGACTTTTAAGCTGAGCTTTGAGGAATTAATTATCTGAGATAATTAGCATTTAGTCTTTATTTTGCTTACTCTCCACCTATTAAAATTGTACTTATTTGAAAAATAAACACATGTTGCTTATTTCATTTTACTTTTATAATTTCTCTCCCTCCTCCCACCCCCAGATTTTGTGTACAAGTGCTTTGGAAAAGATGGCTGATATTAACCTCAAGGAAATAACCTTAATAGTAGGTGTGGTTACTGCCTGCTATTGGAACAGTCTCTTTTGTGGTTTTGTTTTTGATGATGTTTCAGCAATACTGGATAATAAAGACTTGCATCCATCTACACCTTTAAAAACTTTATTTCAGAATGACTTCTGGGGAACCCCTATGTCTGAGGTAAGTAATTATATATTCCTTATAAGAATCTCAGATTTTAAAATATTTTGGTAGTTTATTACTCCTATTTCTTTCTTTTTTTAAATATATGTTTTATTGATTTCAGAGAGGAAGGAAGAGGGAGAGAGAGCTAGAAACAATAATAATGAGGGAATCATCCATTGGCTGCCTTCTACAACACCCCCCTTCCAGGGATCGAGCCTGCAACCCAGGCGTGTACCCTGACTGGGAATCGAACTGAGACCTCCTGGTTCATGGGTCACAGATCAACCACTGAGCCACACTAGCCAGGCCCTATTTCTTTCTTATGAGCATTGTCATCATAGCAATTAATGGATTTTTTTATCCCAAAATTTTATGAGACATAGCATGTTTGTAAAAAAATGGATAGGAAGTTGAAGATGTGGTTATCTTTTTTAAAGCATTACTTGTTTCTTTCCTTGGTTGTGTACCTTAGCTTAGTCTTTTAAAAAATAATGTATGTGTAAGAAAAGCAAATGTGTTAGCAAAACAGTAGATATAATAGAAGTCTGTTTCTTGCTCACTGGCTTTCTTTTTTCTCTCGTGAATGAGGCAAAAGAGATGACTACTTGTGATATATTTATTTAAATACACATGTAACTTTAATATAAATTAGACCTTAAGTGAAAAAATAGTAAGTACACATATATATTGCCAATTTTTCTGCAGAAAATAAAGGTGATTTATTAAAAACATTAAATATCATCTCTCTTATCTAATAGGTTTTTATTTTATTTTATGTTGAGAACCCCAAAGCTCAGTTCATTCTTATGAGGGTAATTTTACTTTGCCAGAAATTTGGTTTTGAAGGTCAGTGTTAAGTTGGGATTAAACCCTTGTCAGTTTGGGATTATATAGATTGGATTCTAATTTTATTATGCAATAGCTGTGTGAAATAGGTGGGAATACAGCTTTTAGATGGCAAATCAGTTTCCTAATACTCTATACCTTGAGGATAAGTAAATGAATTGCTATATCTACACTACCTGGCACATAGTTGTTAAAACATAATATATAACATTTTGTTACAGTTATAGTTTGTCAGTCATTATTCATGACGTATCCCACATTTCTACATTTGGAAGCTTCACAAGCATAGAGATGGATAGACTCTTTCCTTTCTCTCATCACAAGCACATAATAAGTATTTTTTCTTATTAAACTAGAGGCCTGGTGCACGAAATACGTGCACGGGAGGGGTGTCCCTCAGCCCGACCTGCACCCTCTCCAGTCTGGGACCCCTTGGGGGATGTCTGGCTGCCGGTTTAGGCCTGATCTCACAGGGATCGGGTCTAAACCGGCAGTCAGACATCCCTCTCACAATCTGGGACCACTGGCTCCTAACTGCTTGCCTGCCTGCCTGCCTGATTACCCCTAACTGCTTCTGCCTGCCAGCCTGATTGCCCCCTAACCGCTCCCCTGCCAGCCTGATCTCCCACAACAGCCCTCCCCCGCTGGCCCAATAGCCCACAACTGCCCTCCCCTGCCAGCCAGATCGCCCACAACTGCCCTCCTCTGGCCTCCTCTGCTGGCCCAATAACCCACAACTGCCCTCCCCTGCCGTGAACCACCTCCTCTGCGGGGACCTACCTCCTCCGCACCGCACAGAGCCGCAGAACCCCGAGGCCTCACCATGCGGAGCAGCCGCTGGACCCCACCTCTGCTGTGCACGTGGCCATCTTGTGGTGGCCATTTTCTGACGACATTGCATGCAAGGGCCACCTAGGCTTTTATTAGTATAGATAAGAAGACTCTAGCCCCGAACGAGTGGCTCAATTGGTTGGAGTGTCATCCCACACACTAAAAAGGCTGTGGGTTCAATTCCCCATCAGGACATATGCCTAGGTTTTGGGTTCAATCCCCAGTCAGGATATATATAGGAGGCAAACCATAAATGTTTCTCTCTTATATCATTTCTGCCTCTGCATCTCCCTTCCTCTCCCTCTAAAAATCAATAAAAACATATTCTCTAGTAAGGACTAAAAGACAATCCTATCTAATAATAGAGTAGTATGCATATTAACCGTACCTCCGCGACAAAATGGCGGCCACCATAGCCACAAGATGGCGGCGGTCGCTCAGCCCCGCTGGAGTCCCCCAGTCCCAGGGAGGGCTGCCGCTGAGAGCCGGGCAGCCCGGGTGTCCGGCTGGGAGGTGCCGGGGACCCCATGCCGCCATCCCCTCCCAGAAGCAGCCCCCGGTGTCAGGCTGGGAGGCGACTGTCCCCCACGCCGCCATCGCCTCCCAGAGGCAGCCCGGGGTGTCTGTTTGGGAGGCGCCCGTGACCCCACGCCGCCATCCCCTCCCAGAGGCAGCCCGGGGTGTCCAGCTGGGAGGCGCCCGTGACCCCACGCCGCCATCCCCTCCCAGAGGCAGCCCGGGGTGTCCAGCTGGGAGGCGCCCGTGACCCCACGCCGCCAACCCCTCCCAGAGGCAGCCCCAGGTGTCTGGATGGGAGGCGCCCTCAACCCCACGCTGCCATCCCCTCCCAGAGGCAGCACGGGGTGTCTGGATGGGAGGCGCCTGCGACCCCATGCCGCCAACCCCTCCCAGAGGCAGCCCTAGGTGTCTGGCTGGGAGGCACCCGCGCCCCCAGGGAGTGAGTCAAGTACTGATGATTCTACCAAAGGAAAAGTTTAGAGAAAAAGAGGATAGAAAAGGAATAGAAGGAGAAAAGTAAGAAAGGACAAAAGATGAAACATCAAGAAAAAGAAAGAGAAGAAAAAAAGGAAGAAACAACCACAGGATATCACCTTTCCAAGTCTCATGAAATTCCTGTTTAAGGAGTTTATTTTATGACTCTTTTAGTTTGGGTTTACATTTTTACTGTTTTGTCAAGACCACAGCAGGTACACTGTCCAATATGGTTTTTTTAAAATAAATTTTATTGATTTTTTACAGAGAGGAAGGGAAAAGGATAGAGGCTAGAAACATCTATGAGAGAGAAACATCGATCAGCTGCCTCCTGCAGTATGTGCCCCCAACCAAGGTACATGCCCTTGACCGGAATCGAACCCAGGACCCTGAGTCTGCAGGCCGACACTCCATCCACTGAGCCAAACCAGTTAGAGCTGTCCAATATGTTAAAGAAAAAACCCTATCTAATAAAGAGAGAATATGCAGGGGAGGGCATTTGGGGGTGACCGGGCTGTCAGGGGAGAACACTTGGAGATGATCTGGCTGGCAGGGGAGCAGTTAGGCGTCAATCAGGCTGGCAGGGGAGTGGTTAGGGCAGTGATGGCGAACCTATGACACGCGTGTCAGCACTGACACGCGTAGCCATTTCTGATGACACGCGGCAGCATGCCGAGGATGAAACATTTGCTGCTCCTGAGGATGAAACATTTGCGACTAGAGTCTTGGAGTTAGTTTTTTCCTCAAAGTGACACACTACCCGAGTTATGCTCAGTTTTTTGGCGAAGTTTGACACACCAAGCTCAAAAGGTTGCCCATCACTGGGTTAGGGGGTGATCAGGCTGGCAGGCAGAAGTGGTTAGGGGCAATCAGGCAGGCAGGCGAGCAGTTGGGAGCCAGCAGTCCCGGATTGTGAAAGGGATGTCTGACTGCCTCTTTAGGCCTGATCCCTGTCGGGCCTAAAGAGGCAGTCAGACATCCCCTGAGGGGTCCCAGATTGGAGACTGTGCAGGTTGGGCTGAGGGACACCCTCCCCCAGTGCACGAATTTCGTGCACCGGGCCTCTAGTCCTATATAATAAAAAACTAATATGCAAATCGACCGAATGGCGGACCGACCAGTTGCTATGATGTGCACTGACCACCAGGGGGCAGACACTCAATACAGGAGCTGCCCCCTGGTGGTCAGTGCGCTCCCACAGGGGGAGTGCCACTCGGCCAGAAGCTGGGCTCACTGCTGGTGAGCGCAGCGGTGGTTGCGGGAGCCTCTCCCACCTCCAAGGCAGCGCTAAGGATGTCTGACTGATGGCTTAGGCCTCAGGGCTCCCGGACTGTGAAAGGGCGCAGGCCGGCCTGAGGGACCAACCCCCCCACCCCCTGAGTGCACGAATCTCGTGCACCGGGCCTCTAGTAATAAAATAAGCAGATTCTATTTTCTTGCAACCTTGCTATTCTTACCTAATTCTAGCCTTAAAAAAATAAGTCTTTTGTTAAGAAGGGAAAGTTTGTCCTGTTATAACATACATTATTTTCTGGACAGTTTATTTTCCCTTGACCTCATCATTTAATTCCCAGAGACCCTTAGAAGTAGGTGTCCATTTGCCTATCTTATGGCAGTGTCTTTTGTGATTTAATCATGACATTGAGATTTTTAACCTGAAAGGTTAGATCAGTGGTCAGCAAACTGTGGCTTGCGAGTCACATGCGACTCTTTGGCCCCTTGAGTGTGGCTCTTCCACAAAATACCACGTGCAGGCGCGCACGTACAGTGCGATTGAAACTTCGTGGCCCATGCGCAGAAGTCAGTTTTCTCCCTGGGCTGGTCTATTTTGAAGAAGTGGTTCTAACACCGAGCCACACTCAAGGGGCCAAAGAGCCAGATGTGGCTCATGAGCCGCGGTTTGCCGACCACTGATGATCAGACTAAAGGGCTCACGGAAGTTATCATACCATGGTATTAATGCTATATTTTATGATTTTCTCAGCTTTGCAGATGAAAATTTGATTTTGTGTGGAGCACCTATAAGAGAATACCCTAAGAAATAATAAACCCAGAATGTTCAAACAAATTAGAATAACAATTTATAGTGAAGAGTGTTGCTTCCTCTTATTTTCTGATAGACATGTTCTCTCCCTATAGGGAAATGTGCCACTAGGGAAAAATTATTCTAAGTAGTATTTAGTTGTCATAAGGTTTCTTGAGGAACCTGGAATTAGCACTTTGAAAGACTTAATGATTGATGTTATCAAGTAATGGTAGCCTGGAAGCTTGCACAGGTACAACCTTTATAATGATATTTGTACCAGTGTAGATCTTAAAGACACATTCTCCTCAGCTACATGAATACTACCACATTAGGGAATCGTTAGACTCCTCTGGTGCTATCATTGTTTAGATTAATCTCTTTAGTAAGCCCTTTTTTTTTTTAATATGTAATACCCTGTTTATTGATGTTTTCTTGTATTGCAACCCTTGCTGCACAGAGAATCTGCCTGGATCACTTTAAAAATACTTATTACCAAGGATCTACCCAAAGCCATTAATTACAGTTATCACAGAGTGGGATGCTGGCATCAGTATTTTTTGTCCTGTTTTGTTTGTGTGTTTGCTTTCTTGTTTTTGTGGAATTTGGGAGGGAGGGGGAGCAAGAAGGGGCTGTGTAAGTTATCCAGGTGATGGGTGCAGCCATGGCTGAGAACCACTGAGCTGTAAAGCCACACTCTTCTGTCAGGTACCTGTGCTAAGGTAACTTCTGCAGGTATCCTTTCTCACTTTGTTTTGCCATCCATATATGTAGTTACATTAACAGCTTATTTTTTCATTATATTTGCTCTTATGTTTCTATTGCCAACTAATACCATGAGTAATTTTTTCTTTAATATACGTGAATATAATAACGATCAGAATTATCTTGTTTATAATGAAACTAGCTGTTTTACTAGATTTTCAGAGCAAATTTGATATATAAGCTGATGATTATAACAGTGGAGTCTTATTAAATAGATTAATGAAATATGTGAATAATTAGTTATATTAACAGCTAATCTGTTTTTAGTTGTTATTACCTATGGCATATATACATCTAAAAGACCTAAAAAGCAGTTATGTATACTGCAATTAAAATACCTATTCCCTGCCCCTTTCTTGCTTCATCCTTTCAACTGCAAATATGTTCCAATGGAGCCACAGTAACATTTCAGGCACTCACAATGTTTCTAGAACCTTTTTCTGCTTTCTGGTACAAATTATGTCAGTTCGATATATTGCCTTAAAATAAAAGATGTATGCCTGAGCTGAAATAAAAAGGATGTATAATTATTAGCCTAGCAGGAAAAAACATTCTAGGTAGAAATCACTCATGGTGTGTGTAGTCAATACAAATAGAGATATTAAAATGTTCCTAGTTCAAAATGGGCAGTGTTTGTTGCTTGTGCTTCCGTATGTTCTCTAGTAGGTATGAACAGGCTGAAGTCTGTACCTACGCACCAAACTATGTAAGGGGTAGGAGAGCAAAGATGCTAAGTGTGCATTCCCTTATATAAAATTACAAGAAATAACTAAGATAAATATTTTATATAGTTTTCATCTTTGTGTTTTATTCTTAAACCTGATTTGATTTTGTCTTAGAGCAAAAATATTTCTGGTTAAATGTGACTTCTCGTTTATAAAGAAATTTAGTACTTCATATAAAATTGGATGTATTGCTGTTGGAGACTGCCATAGCAAAGGTGTCTATTCTCTTATTATAAGACTAGAGGCCCGGTGCACGAAATTCGTGCATGGGGCAAGGGGTTGTCCCTCAGCCCAGCCTGTACCCTCTCCAATCTGGGACCCCTCAAGGGATGTCCGGCTGCCCGTTTAGGCCCGATCCTACTGGGATCGGGCCTAAACGGGCAGCCGGACATCCCTCTCACAATCCAGGACTGCTGGCTCCCAACTGCTCGCCTGCCTGCCTTCCTGATTGCCCCTAACAGCTTCTGCCTGCCAGCCTGATCACCCCTAACCACTCCCCTGCCAGCCTGATTGATGCCTAACTGCTCCCCTGCAAGCCTAATTACCCCTAACTGCCCTTCCTTGCAGGCCTGATCACCCCTAACTGCCCTCCCCTGCATGCCTGCCCCCCCCCCAACTGCTCTCCCCTGCAGGCCTGGGTCCCCCCCCCCAACTGTCCTTCCCTGCAGGCCCAGTCACCCCCAACTTCCCTCCTCTGCCAGCCTAGTCACCCCTAACTGCCCTCCCCTGCAGGCTTGATCGCCCCCAACTGCCCTCCCTTGCAGGCCTGGTCCCTCCCAACTGCCCTCCCCTGCTGGCCATCTTGTGGCAGCCATCTTGTGTCCACATGGGGGCAAACATCTTTGACCACATGGGGGCAGCTATATTGTGTGTTGGAGTGATGGTCAGTTTGCATATTATTTTTTTATTAGATAGGAAGGTTTTTCTCTTGCATTACTCTCTGTGTAGTATTTTGAGATTTTCGGTGTAATATAACTTAGGTTTATACATTATGGACAATGGGGGAAGAAAAAGGAACATCTGTAATACTTTGAACAATAAAGATTTTTTTTAAGTAAATGCAATGATTATTTTATATACCCTAAAGAACCAAGGTACTTAGTAATCAGTGATTGTTTTTTCCTTTTAGGAGAGAAGTCACAAGTCTTACCGTCCCTTAACAGTATTGACATTTCGCCTAAATTATCTGTTTAGTGAACTGAAACCGATGTCATATCATCTCCTAAATATGATTTTACATGCTGTGGTCACTATAATATTTCTTAAAGTCTGCAAACTTTTTCTGGACAGCAGAAGTAGTATGATTGCTTCTTTACTCTTTGCAGTACACCCAATACACACAGAAGCAGTAAGTATACTGTAAATTAATATTTCATTATTTTTTATAAAGTCTACACCAGTGATGGGCAGCCTTTTGAGCTTGGTGTGTCAAACTTCGCCAAAAAACATAACTCGGGTAGTGTGTCACTTTGAGGAAAAAACATTATTTCGTAAATGTTTCATCCTCAGGAGCAGCAAATGTTTCATCCTCGGCATGCGGCCGCCTCAGCGGCCGCGTGTATCAGAAATGGCTACACGTGTCAGTGCTGACACGCGTGTCATAGGTTCGCCATCACTGGTCTACACAGTAATTATATGGTATATATTTTTAAGAATAATATTTAACCATGAATTTATTGTAGACTCTTAAATTACTGCATAAGTCTTAACTCCCCACTGCACAGAATCTAACTTTGTACTACATAAAATTTTAAAATTTAAAGCAGTTTTTGAAACATAAACATTTATTCAAAAACTTAAGATCTAATCATTGAGTTTTAATAATGTAATATGTAAATGAATACACTTATTTGCTAAATATTTTATGAATATAAATATTTTTTAAATTTGGTATCATTTTCAAAGGACAGAAAATAATAAGGCAAATTTGAATAAGGGATGAAAATATATTAAAATATATGCAAATGTGTACAGACATCCTAACAAGTGATGAAAGTCCGTAGTTTCAAATTGTTTGTTGCCATATATTTCAAAATTGTGGGCTGTTCTTGTGTCTCCCACTATCTTGAACTTTTTGGAGTCTAGCAGTTTTTCATACATTTATAAAAATCATAGGTTGTTTTAAATTTTAGAGTGAGTTCAGAATATTTTAAAGGGAGAGGCTTGGTGTTTTATATTTAAATTTTTAGAATTTAAAAGGACTTTAAAGTTGATTATCTTTTTTAAACTTTAATTTGCTGACTTATTGTGAGATATCACTCATTGAATTTATACTTTTTTTTTTTAGAATGCTTGTATTTTAAAAAAATATTTAAGAAGTACATAAATGTTACCATTGAGGGAAGCTGGATAAAGGGTACATGGGACTTCTAACTACTATTTTTGTAACTTTCTGTGTTTATAATTACTTCAAAATATCTATATATATAAAAGGCTAATATGTTAAGTGTCCTCTGACTGGTAACTATGACGTGCACTGACCACCAGGGGGCAGATGCTCAATGCAGAAGCTGCCAAGCTGCAGTTACTTGGCAGCAGCAGTTCTTGGGTGATGCACCCCGAAACCAAAGAGGAGGGAGCCCAGTTCCTCGCAGGGCTGTGGTAATTCCACCTTCAGCCATGGGTTATGTTGTTGCTGGGGCACTGTCGGCCCTAAATCTGGTTTACTGGACACTTGCGTTTGTGTTCCACACCCTGTATGACAAAAACTTTGCAGAGTGCCCTCTCACACTCTGGGATCCCTTGGGAGATGTTGGAGAGCCAGTTTCGGCCTGATCCCCGCAGGCCAGGCTGAGGGACTCCACTTGCCAGAGGGACTCCACTCACTCCGCAGATGCCCTTGAAGCCAAGGTGCCAGCCCAGGTGTGGCTAGCTGGGGAGGGACCCAGGGAGGTTGGCTCCAGGGCGTGTCTGGCCTGTCTCACCCAGTCCCGCCCTACCAGCCACCTTCTAATTTCCTTGCACGAATCTGTGCACTGGGTCACTAGTTACTGATAAAAGGACTTTGGAATCACTGATTGATTTATTTTTATGGAAGATACACAAATTCACCACATGAGGGCACTCAAAGAATGTCTAAATAAAATTTTTACTTGAAAAGTTGTGGCATTTTAGTTTCTCCTTAGAGTGCTGTTGCTGTTATGTACAGTTAAGTTTTCAAGATGCTCTTCATTAATATGACCCCCCCCCCTTCCCTTTATAGGTAACGGGTGTTGTAGGAAGAGCAGAACTTTTGTCATCTATCTTTTTTCTAGCTGCGTTTTTGTCATATACCAAATCTAAAGGACCGAATAATTCCATAGGTAAATAAATGTCTTAACATTCTATTTTTTTCTATAGTTATAAAACTTGATCAGGTAATTTTTATCTACTTTAGTGCTGCTTATAAAACATATACTACACTTGGGGCTTATCATTATATATTATTCTACTTTAGCATTATGGATATATGAAAGTATGCAACATTGTTAATATTAAAGTTTCTTGCATGTAGTTTATATTTTCTCATGACTAACAGATTCTATGTGATCTAATTTTTAAAAAATTATTCTAGGATGTAGGAGTTTTTGGATTATTTTTAGTTCTGTCTGCTGTTTCCTATAAATGATATAAATATGTACCAATATTTCAGTTGTCTTTCTGTAAATAAATAAACACCTCTGAAGACTGTAAATTATATTATTAGGCAAAGTTAAAAGCCTATTAGAGTGTAACTTTTATTATATGTTGATCATAGTTCAGCTGTTTATTGAGTCCTTACCATGTTGCATACCCCTGGAAAATGCTTTGTATGCAGTAGCTCATTAGTGCTGATAATGCCTGGCATTGTCAGAAAACAAGTTCCAAGCAATAAAAATGACTTTTTACAAGTGCGGTCACAGTGGCATGAAAGGGTCCTTAATTACAGGATATTGAGGAGAAGGAAGCAGGGTAACAGCTGGTCAAGGTACATAATGTCCTTAATCTGTATTTGATTGTTCTTAAAGTTTAAAGCTGAGGTTTTTGTCCTGCATTCCTAGAGAATTTTCTCACTATAGACCCAAGGTACCTATGATAAGAAGCCTAATTTTGTCTGTATAGAAACTAAAACTAAGGTTCAGGAAATAAGTGACTTAGTAGAACAGCTTTAGTGTCTTCTCAGATTTGTATAAATGAGTTTGCCTCTGCTGCTATGCACAATACCTTCTTAAAACAGTTTGAGTGACAGCATAGCGTAGAGATTAAGAGCATGGACTCCAGAGTCTTGTTTCACTTTCCAGATCCAACATTTACTACCTCCGTTTACTTTGAGTAAATTACTTAACCTCTCTGTGCTTTAGTTTCTTTATCTATAAAGTGTAAATAATAACCTTTCTTACCTGTTGTGAGCGTTAGATTGATGTCGGGCAGCATCTGAGGAGGCCAAGGGAGGCCTCAACCCAATACCAAGGTCCAGGATCTTACCTCGGCCCAAGAAAGGATTTGAGTGTGATAGGAAGATTTAGCAAAGCACAGTAGGTTTATTAAAGTGATAGTACCCACTCAAGTGAGAGTTGGGCAACCTCAGAGAACAAGATGCCCCAATGGGGTCTGTGTGGAAGGTTTTTATTAAATGAGGGCAAGGTGGGCATAGGGTGGCTTGGTTTCTGGCACTGGTGGGGTGCCTGCCGAAGTGGCTCATCTTCATCCCTCTTCTCCAGGTAGCAATTTCTTTTTTGGTCCTCCTAAAAATGTCATAGCAATTCAGGGGGTAAGGGGTGAAGGCTCCAAAACCATAATGCAGATTTATTATAAAGATATCATAATGGCCCTATTGGTCACCTTTAGGTCAATAGGCTGCCAAATTTGGGTAAGACCAGTTTTGTCTTAATTACAGGATATTGAGGAGAGGGAAGCAAGGTAACAGGTGGTCAGTGAAGATTACATCTATGATATTCCAACCAAGATGGAAAAGGGGAGGGGCAGAGCTTGAGGCCTCTGTTCCCTGTCCTAACTTTCCCTGCCTCAAGATAAGTTAAACGTGTAAGGCATTTGGAGAAGTACATGGCTCAGAGTAAGCAGTGTACCTGTTTTCCCTATTGGCCTTCCATGCAGTCAGAAGTAGTTCAGTAACTAATAAAGAATTTCCTAAGTAAAGCATGAACAATAAACTTAGAAAATACTGTGGCCTACAAGACCATAATCAGGATCCTGCCTACCTCTTTAACCCTATTTCCCTGCTGTTTTGCCCTGCCTAGCTTCACTATCGCCAAATAGACCTTTCTCATCCTCACATAGGTGAAGCACCTGTGTATACTTACTATTATTCCCTCTTTTTTGAATTTCTGTCCCTTAGATCTTCACATAGTTGTCTTATTTATATTTTTCTTTATATCATCAGGCCTCAACTCAGCTGTGTTTCCCTCTTAAAGGAAACCTTTCCTATTCTAACTAAAATAACCTTTCACTTTCAGTCACACCTCCTTTGTTTCTCAAATATCTCCCATCTTGAACAGTTCGATCTCAACCAGCAAATGTTTCATGCTATACCTGTATGGATTCAGGCAACAAAGGAGAGAATGCACGAGTATCAATTTACCGCTATTAACATCTCAGGATATTGTGCTGTGAATATTTTCTTTTTCTATATTTTTTTGCTTTTGTTGCTACTTACTATAAAATTTTCATTTTTTACTGTACATTTCATTTCCTTTTAAGTTATAATATCCTTTTTGTTTTTTAAGTGTTTACTTATAGATTAAGCAGTACATTAGACAACTATGGTGTATAAGAAGGTTAAAATGGAATTGTTTGGGGATTTGGATCAGATTAATTCAATTTACATGATTTCTGATGGGAAAAAATGCTTTGATTTTTGAACAGTATTCCAGAACGAATTAAGTTTGAGAACCAAGGTTCCACTGTATTATATTTTGTATTCCTCATAATTTTACTTGGTTCTTTTTAATGATTTCCTATCCTTCATAACCCCTGTATCTTCCCTTGTTTCCTTTAGAATTTCCTATTTTAAATTCTTGGCCTATCTTTTCAAGTAATTCTGATGTAGTAGTATATGTTATTATGTTTGCTATCTCTCTTTTATGACTGTTGTATCCTCCAGATATCTACTTATTTTGGCTTGTGAGCTCAAGCCACATGATGTCCTAAAGTTGTTGATCACTTTCTCCTTATTCTGTTAAGAAGAAAGGGTCACTCTTTCCATCCTGTCATTCATTAAAACCCAGGGTGAGAGCTTCAGGTTCCCCAGGGCCACTGTTGCTCTCTATTGTTGTTACCATTCTACCAAATGCCTCCTTGTTCTCTTAAAAAGAATCAGCATTGAGAATAGGCCAGTCTACCCTTCTGCATTTAGATGGGAGATGTGTGTAAGTGACTTCCTAGGGGTGGTTGGTCAACTTATACCTTTTAATATAAAATCTACCCTTTAACCCAGCAAGACTTCTGAAATGCTCTGATTTAATCGGGGGGATGCCCACAACCTGCAGATTTCTACAGTAAAGGAGCACAGAAGGATCTACCCAATACAGTCAGGATTGGCTACAGCAGAAGTTAATAAAGGTGTTTTTTTCCTCTTATGCTTTAGATTCAGTCCCTGATAGCACCCCATAGATATGTTAGGGAGAACCTTCAGTCCCCAGGAGTTAGCCAGGAGTTAGTTTTTTTAGGGTTGTTTGTTTTGTTTTTGCTTTCAAATAGCTTAGAAATCTTAGTTCCTCTCACTTAATTTTTTTTCTAGGGTTGATTTTTGCAGAAGAGGCCAACAAGTCAACAGGTTATGCTAGTTCATCACTTGACCAAAACAAAAAATCAAATCGTCTTGCTTTCTATCCCTTTATCCAGCACTACTCATAAGGGTCATTGCTAACCTGAAAATACATATTTTGCATTTTTCTTTTACCCCTTTATTGCTTGTTCTCTCACAGTAAAATATAACATTCATTAAGGTAGATATCTTTATCTCATTTTCTATCTCCATTTCCTAGAGTGGTTCCTGGTACACAGTAGGTATTCAGTATATACAGGTATTTATTGAGGAAATGGTCAAGTGAATAAATGTACTGTATAGTTTTAATATGTTTTTTATTGACTTTAGAGAGAGAAGGAGAAACATCAATGATAAGAGAAACATCAACATTGATCCGCGGCCTCTTGCACGCCCCCTGTTGGGGATTGAGTCCACAACCCTAGTATGTGCCCTGACCAGAATTGAACCAGTGCCTTGGTGCCTGGGTCAATGCTCAATCATTGAGTCACACTGGCTGGGCTAAATATATTGTATTTTAAAATCTAATGGATAAGATGCTAAAACCTGCTTGGACCTCTCTCTGTCCTTTTAAACCCTGTGATACTTCTTACTCCACGTTACATAATTTTACATGTGAGACTACAGAGTTTAGTAAGAATGGTACTCTACCTTTCCTAGTAGTTTTTAGTTTCAGATTTTTAGTAAATGAAGTATATTTATATCTGTGGGTTAATTTTAGGTATTATATTTATATCTGTGGGTTAATTTTAGGTATTTGTCTTTATTTCAAATTGATCATTAATCATGACACTCAAGCTTGTAAGTTTCTCTTCTCCAAATTGGCCACCCTACATTTGTTTTAAAAGTTAGTATTTAACTGGTTTGGCTCAGTGGATAGACTGTCGGCCTGTGGACTAAAGAGTCCCAGGTTTGACTCTGGTCAAGGGCATGTACCTTGGTTGCGGGCACATACCCAGTAGTGGGTGTGCAGGAGGCAGCTGGTCGATGTTTCTCTCTCATCAATGTTTCTAACTCGCTATCCCTCTCCCTCCTCTCTGTAAAAAAATCAATAAAATATATTTTTTAAAAAGTTAGTATTTGGTTAGATAATCTTTATCTCCACAAAAACATTTTAGTTTAAATTATATAACTTGATGTTTTTAATATTCAAAGAATAAATTACTTATACATTTTAAAATATAAAGTGTAAGTCATTGGGAAATAGCACAAATGTGAATGTAGAATCACAAGTAAAGTTTTTCAATGATGTCTAATAGTTGTCTAACTTAAAATATCCTTTCGTACTATTATAAAAAATTTTTTGTCGTTTTATTTTGTTCTGTTCTTAAATTGCAGTGTGGACTCCAATTGCATTGACAGTGTTTTTAGTGGCTGTTGCAACATTGTGTAAAGAACAAGGAATAACAGTTGTGGGAATTTGCTGTGTGTATGAAGTATTTATTGCTCAGGGGGTAAGGATAAATATGAATTTTCTTGATGCTCTCTTTTATCCTATTTGGATCTGATTATAATAAACTTATTTTCTAAATGTATCATTATGTAAATCAATCTGTTGACCAATAATAATAATACCAAAATTTTTCAAGAAACAAGCATGTTTTCCCTCACACCACTGAAAATTACTTAACATTTTAACACCTTCAGCTTTTTAAAGGCTGCTTTTTAAGTTTAAATAATGGAATTGTTAGGCAATTTGGAATACTTTACAATGTAATTAATTATTAGATAAGATTATTGGGCTCTGTTTTATTCATTATCAGATCCACAAATTGTTCCATATTGATGTTATAATTACAGTCAGTTTTTATTTAATCTTGCATTTAGAAAGTACTACATTGTTGAAAACATTGTAGTACGTGGTTATTTATTTAAAACATTTTTTTTTTCTTTTCCAGTATACTTTACCATTATTATGTACTACTGCTGGACAGTTTCTCCGTGGAAAGAGTAGTATTCCATTTTCTATGCTGCAGACATTAGTAAAACTCATTGTTTTGATGTTCAGTACATTATTACTTGTTGTGATTAGAGTCCAGATTATTCAGTCTCAACTTCCAGTGTTCACCAGGTATGAATTTCTTCTTCGTCGTCATTGTTGTTTCTCCATCATTTTTAAATTAACTTTGGATTTTAAGTGATTGCAAATATTCCAGAAAATCTTCAGTTTTATTTTTTTCTCATTGCACCTTTTTTGTTTTATAAATCTTTTGTTTTATAATTTTATAAACCTTTATTTTTGAAAGTATTACATATGTCCCCTTTTTCCCCCCAATGGCCCCCTCCAGCCTGCCCACGCCCTCCACCCCAGGCCTTCACCACCCAAGTCTTCAGTTTACATTGAGGTTTTTAACAGCTTTATTAAGTTACTAGAGGCCCGGTGCATGAAAATTCATGCACTGGAAGTAGGGGATCCCTTAGCCCAGCCTGCCCCCTCTCACAGTCCAGGAGCCCTCAGGGGCGGGAGGCGACCCGGCGATCAGGGGAAGGCTATGTCCCCCATCACACCTCTGCTGCTGCCACTGCCGGCAGCGCAAGCCTCGGCCGGCCCTGGTTACCTGAGCCTCAGTCAGTGAGGGGTGCAGGAAAACCGAAGCCCCCGGCGGGGCTAAGGGGACACCAGCAGCAGGCGCATGGAGCAGCCAGCCCTGGCTGAGGAATGGAGGATACTGGCCTGATTGCCCCTAACTGCTCCCCTGCTGGCATGATAGCCCCTAACCACCTCTGCCTCGCCCCACACCTGGGACCCAGGATTCCCTCTTCCAGCCAGTCACAGGCACCCAGGACCCAACATTCCCTACGGCCGGTCGCAGGCACCCGGGACCCGGGCTTCCCTCCCTCTGGCTGGCCACAGGCACCCAGGACCTGGGCGGGCTTCACCGGGCCCAGCTGCATCCACAGGGGACCATGGACAGGCAGCTTCACCCAGGCCACAGCCACAGGCACTGGTGCCCAGGACCGCATGGTGGGTAGCTTGTCCCTCTCCTGAGCCACAGGCGCAGGTGCAGCTGTTGGCAACCGGGACCATGGGGCATGCGACTTGTCCCTCTCCCGGGCTGCAGCCTGGCTGGTCCCCATTCCTCTCTCATGAGTTCATTTGTGCCTGGCTGGTGTCCATTCCTCTCTCGCAAGCTCATTTGTGCCTGGCGAGTCCCCATTCCTCTCTCCCCAGTGTTGAGTGTCTGAGCCATTATGGAGTGATGGCGTGAGGGCATGATAACCATTTGCATATTAGCTCTTTATTTATTTACTAGAGGCCCAGTGCATGAAATTCATGCACGGTGGGGGAGGGGGTGTCCCTCAGCCCAGTCTGCACTCTCTCCAATCTGGGACCCCACTGGGATAGGGCCTAAACGGGCAGTCGGACATCCCTCTCACAATCCAGGACTGCTGGCTCCCAACTGCTCACCTGCCTGCCTGCCTGATTGCACCTAAACACTTCTGCCTGCCAGCCTGATCACCCCCTAACCACATCCCTGATAGCCTGATCGATGCCTTACTGCTCCCCTGCTGGACTCGTCACCCCTAACTGCCCTCCCCTGCCTGCCTGGTCGCCCCTAACTGCCCTCCCCTGCTGGTCCAGTAACCCCTAACTGCCCTCCCTTGCCAGCCTGGTTGCCCCTAACTGCCCTCCCCTGCAGGCTTGGTCGCCCCCAACTGCCCTCCCCTGCAGGCCTGGTTCCCCCCCAACTGCCCTCCCCTGCAGGCCTGGTCACCCCCAACTGCCTCCCCTGAAGGCCTGGTTGCCCCCAACTGCCCTCCCTTGTAGGCCTGGTCCCCCCCCAACTGCCCTCCCCTGCTGGCCTGATTGCCCACAACTGCCGTCCCCTGCCGGCCGTCTTGTATCCACATGGGGGTGGCCGTTTTGACCACATGGGGCCGGCCATTTGTGTGTTGGAGTGATGGTCAATTTGCATATTACTCTTTTATTAGATAGGATTTTTTTATTTTTATGTTTTTAATATTTTTATTTATTTCAGAGAGAAAGGGAGAGGGAGAGAGATAGAAACATCAATGATGAGTGGGACTCATATATTTATTGGCTGCCTTCTGCATGCCCCCTACTGGGGATCGAGCCCGCAACCCAAGCATGTGTCCTTGACCGGAATCGAACCTGGGACCCATCAGTCCCCAGGCCGACGCTCTATCCACTGAGCCAAACCAAGTAGAGCTTAGCTCTTTATTATATAGTATATTAACTAAAAACCCTATTTCCAAATTAAATCACATTCTGGGGTGCTGGGCAGTGATGAATTTATGAGAGACATGATTCAACCCACTATACTGACCTTGAGTATTTCTTCATGTTTTCATCAGTATTGAAAACTGGAGAGAGACCCTCTACAGATCTCCTGAGTCTTCTTTCTCAGCACATTTATTCTTGATGATATTCTGCTCACAAACTCTAGACACCGGGACTCTGCCTGGGTTCTCTCTCACATCTCCACAGACTAAAAACTCTATCCAGGTACTAACCTCTCCCGGTAGGCCTGATTTTCTTCTCCCAGATATTGCTGTCCATCTTTACTTGATATTCAGAGTGTTGTTGTTGTTTTTTAAAAAAGCTTTATAGCCCTAGCCAGTTTTGCTCAGTAGATAGAGCATTGACCTGTGGACCAAAGGGTCCCGGGTTTGATTCTGGTCAAGGGCACATACTTGGTTGCAGGCTCCTCCCTGGCCCAGGCCTTAGTCAGGGCTCATGCAGGAGGCAACCAATCGATGTGTTTCTCTCACATCCATGTTTCTGTCTTTCCCTCTCTCTTCCACTCTCCCTAAAAATCAATGCAAAAATATTCTTGGGTGAGGATTAAAAAAAAAAACCTTATATATTTTGTCTAATTTTTCAGTTGTTTAAGGCTACTAGCAAAATCTGCACTGAATTTTAATCTACATGTCATTTTTTACTATTGTAACATTTAATATTTTTTTCCATTTCACTGTACTTGGCTAAAATTTAAATGAATTTTATTTACATGGCTGACATTATAAGCAAGAACTATTTATTTATTTATTTATTTATTTATTTATTTATTTAAACAAAAGGCCAAAATAATGTTCATGTTGCTATCCATGATAAAGTGCATTGCTTTTCAAAATAAATTTTACTCATATAATTTTCTTATGTCCAACACTGTCTTTTTCATTAAAGAATAATAATTATTATTTTTTAAAATGTATTTCATTGATTTTTTTACAGAGAGGAAGAGAGAGGATAGAGAGTTAGAAACGTCAATGAGAGAGAAACATCGATCAGCTGTCTCCTGTACACCCTACCGGGGATGTGCCCACAACCAAGGTACATGCCCTTGACCGGAATCGAACCTGGGACCCTTGAGTCCGCAGGCCGACGCTCCATCCACTGAGCCAAACCGGTTAGGGCAAGAATAATTATTTAACTTCTAGAATATGTACCTTCAGGTCTAGCCATGCTAAAGTGAACAACTCATTTAAGTATTAAAGTATGGGAAAGAGATTGAATTGTAGATATATAGATTATGTTTTCTTCACCCCTTAGTTTCAACGCTTTTATTCTGTTTATCATTTATTTTAGAAAATTTGATATCTTGGTTCTACCTCTACAGTATGAAAATATGTAGAGTTAGAACCATTTGTTTTGTGTATGTATGTATGTGTGGGTGAGTGTATGGGGTATGTTAAATATCCTTCTCATATAATAAAGAGGTAATATTCAAATTGACCATCACTCCCTCACAAGATGGCTGCCTGTGACCAGGCCAGCAGAGGCGTTAGTGAGGGACGACCAAATGACTGAACAAGCAGGCTGCATGGGGTGACCAGGCCGGCAGGGGGGTTAGTGAGGGACGACCAAATGACTGAACAAGCAGTCTGCGTGGGGTGACCAGGATAGCAGGGGGGTAGTGAAGGACAACCAAGCGACTGAACAAGCAGGCTGCATGTGGCAACCAGACTGGCACGGGGGTTAGTGTGGCATGACCAAATGACTAAACAGGCAGCGTGGGGTGACCAGGGTGGTGGGGGGCTATGAGGGGTGACCAGGCTTGCAGGGGGTCAGTTGGGGATGACCAGGCCAGCAGGGGGGGCAGTAAGAGGTGACCAGGTCAGCAGGGCGGGGAGCAGTTAGGGGCGACCAGGCCAGCAGAGGAGAGTGTAGTTGGGGGGCAACCAGGATCACAGGGGGGACAGTGAGGGACGACCAGGCCAGCAGGGGGGGCAGTCAGGGGTAACCAGGCCAGTGGGGAGGGCAGTTAGGAGTGACCAGGCTGGCAGGGAAGTAACAGTTGGGGGGGACCTGGCTGGCAGTGGGGGGCAGTTAGGGGTGACCAGGCCGGAAGTGGGGGCAGTTAGGGGCAACCAGCCAGCAGGCAGGTGAGCGATTAGGAGCCAGCAGTCCAGTATTGTGAGAGGGATGTCCAACTGCCGGTTTAGGCCTGAATCCTGAGATCGGGCCTAAACCGGCAGTCGGACATCCCTCAAGGGGACCACCACCACCACCCCCCCGTGTACGAATTTTGTGCACCGGGCCTCTAGTAAGTATATATTTGTGTGTATATATCTAAATGTTATTCTGTTATCTTACCCTATGAAGTTGATTATAATGATTTAATTTGTTTTGACAGGCTCTTTCTTTACTGTTCAATTATTAAATCAGCTATCCTAAATAAGTTGTTCATTATAATAAATGAACTCTGAATAGTGAATTACAGGATAAAAACAGCTTTGTATTCAGTTCTGTTGGTTATTTAAGAATTCAAGCCCTGATTCTTAAGATTTGTTACTTTGCATATATGTAGATATTAAAATATTTTTAAAAAATTTAAATGATAAATTTAAATTTTTTAAAAATTTATTTGTTTAAATAATATCTACTTTTCTCATTCATTTGATATTTTTAAGAAGACCAAGTCAAACAAATGGTAGAGGTTGATTTTTCATTGACTTACTCATTTTAAAATAGAAATTGGTTTTTTAACGGGTCTAATATATATTAATATAGTCAATAAAATTTACAACATAGCATAAAGAAATAGAAGGAAGTAATTCTTTTAAAATTTACTTTTAAAAAATGATTTGACTTGTTTTTCAGGAAATAGATTAACTTAATAAAATGTACATTAAATACATCATGGACTGGGGAAATATAAACTAGGACATAAGCTTATATTAATATACTAGAGGCCTGATGCACGATATTCATGCAATAGTAGGCCTTCCCCCAGCTGCCAGCACTGGGACCTGGGCTTCCCTCACAGCCCCAGCTTTGTCTATTATTATAGACTAGAGGCCCGGTGCACGAAATTCGTGCACGGGGGTCCCTCAGCCCAACCTGCACCCTCTACAATCCAGGAGCTCTCAGGGGATGTCCTACTGATGGCTTAGACCCACTCCCCATGGTTCTCTGCTCTCTGCGGGCCTGGAGGTTTCGCTGCAGCCATGGAGATGAAGCCCCCATGCCCTGCTCTCCACTCTCTGCCTGCCTCCGCCATGCGCCATGCGAAGGAAGCCCCAATGCCCTGCAGTGTGCTCTGTCTTCCAGGCCTGGGGGCTTTGAGGACACCGACACACTAAGGAAGCCCCCATGCCCTGTTGTCCTGGCTCTGTCTGTGGGGCCTGGGGCTTCCGTGCTGCTGCCATGCTAAGGAAGCCTCCATGCCCTGCTGTCCGGGCTCTGTTTGCTGGGCCTGGGGCTTCCCCGCTACCCCAGAAGCCTCCATGCCCTGCTGTCGGGGCTCTGTTTACAGGGCCTGGGGCTTCCCCGCTGCCGCGCTAAGGAAGCCGCCATGCCCTGCTGTCCAGGCTCTGACTGCCGTGTCTGGGGACGGATCAAAAACCCCTCTGGAGGCTGATCCAGCCTCGCTGCTCCTGCGGACAGGCCGGACACTCCAGCAGCGGAGCTGAGGGGACTGGGCACCGCCATCTTGTGGCTATGGGGGCCGCCATTTTGTCGCGGAGGGACAGTTAATTTGCATATTACTCTATTATTAGATAGGACTGGTGGCCCAGTGCATAAAATTTGTGCACTTTAAAAGGGAATTAATTACAGGAAATATTTTCATATTGTTATTTGCCCTTTCTCTATAATAGAAGTGCCAGAGATGAAAGGAAATTAGTAAAATGTGTATGAAAATCTCCCTCCTGTCAGAGTCTGGGGCATGCTGTGGGACTCCGAGTCAAGTCCCCACCCACCCGCATGAGCTTTGAAATTGCAGGAGACCCAGACCCAGTCGGTCCCACCCCCATTGGGCGAGACCTAGATGTGTCTGGACCCACCCCTGTCAAGCCCCTCTGGTCCCCTGGCCCAGCACCAGGTGGTGGTGCAGCCTCAGGTCCCCTGTCATGCCCCACCGGGCGGGGGGTGCAGCCTTAGGTCCCGCAGCCCTGCGCCAGGTCGGGGAGTGTGGCCTGAGGTCTCCCATCAAGTCCTGCCGGGCGGATGGCGCAGCCTGATGTCCCTGTCAAGCCCTGCTGGGCAAGGGACATGGCCTGAGGTCCCCCGGCCCGGCGCTGGGGTGGGGGCACTGCCTGAGGACTCTCAGACCAGCGCTGGGGTTGGGGCTCGGCCTGGGGTCCCCTAGCCTGGTGCTGGGGTGGGGGTGCAGCCTAAGGTCCCCATCAAGCCCTGCTGGGGCTGAGGGTGCAGCCTGAGGTCCCCCAGTCTGGTGCTGGCGCGGGGGGTGTGGCCTGAAATCCCCCGTCAAGACACCCTGGGTGGGGGGTGTGGCCTGAGTTCTCCCTCCCCGACCAGGTGCCATGCAGCCTCAGGTCCCTGCTGATCAGTCCTTACGTGATGGCATCCTGACTAATTTGCATATCACCCTATTATTAGATAGATGCTAGGAAAAAAAGTAGAACACAAAATGTTACATAGTCCTATATAATTAGTACTCTGTGTTGAAAATTTGGTTTTTAGCTCTATAGAAGTCTAAACATACAGGAAAAGCTTATAAGTGATACAGTTTTCTCTGCCTATGACAAGAGAAAAACTAATTTTTTCTAGGAGCATAATTTTATCATTTAGTGCTGAAAGAAACTTTTCAGGAGCATTCATACATCACATGCAATAATGAATCTGACCCAACTTTTCCTACTATTTTTAATCAGAAGGTCGTAATTTAATGAAAGTAATTCTGCAGTATCGTAATATTGTAGTGTGCATTTCTGAATGAATTATTTTAATAAAAAAACTAGAAATAGATAACCTTTTTGCCCTTTAATCACATTCTATAAAGATTAGACACTTTAAATTCTGGCAGAAATCTGAGGTATTCATAAAAAATACTTATGCCTTCTGTTTTATTGCTGTTATTATTTAGTTCTTTAGTTATAAATTTTATGTTTAGAAAGTGTTTTAGTTTGAATAACTTTTTTGTTGTTGTTCTTTATACAGGTTTGATAACCCAGCTGCTGTAAGCTCAACTCCTACAAGGCAGCTAACTTTTAACTACCTCCTTCCTGTCAATGCGTGGCTTCTATTAAATCCTTCAGAGCTCTGCTGTGATTGGACCATGGGAACAATACCACTTATAGAGTCATTTCTAGATATTCGAAATGTTGCCACATTTACTTTCTTTTGTTTTTTGGGGGCTTTGGGAGTATTCAGTCTCAGATATCCCAGTGATTCCTCCAAAACTGTTCTAATGGTAAGGAACTTTCTTCATTTTTTTAATTTGGAATTTATTTTGGGTTATCCTAAAATTATATATCAGAATTTAATATGCAGGCATAATTTGACATGTATTTAGCATGTAAAAAAAAGTATTAATTTTCCTAATTTGGTAGGAACTCTGAAATCATGAGGCATCTCTTTTGGCATAATTTTCTTATATTTTTTACCTTTTTACACAACTAGATTATACACTTTTTGAAGAAATAGATCATATTTTATGCTTCTTTGTTTTTTTGGCACAGAGAAGAGTGTCATCAAAGATGTGTAGCTAGAAACATATAACACTTTAATTCTCATTAGCAAGATTATCATTACTCCCTAAGGTATTTCTTACTCTGTTGAGGTAACTCTGACTGGAAGTCTTTTTGTTGTTTTTCTGAAGTTTAGTTCTTTGTAAATTTATTATTCTGTCCTCACTTCTTTATTTATATATAGAAAGGTAATATGCAAATTAGGCTGGGATGCCATAAAGGTCACGACCAGTTCCGGAGGGGTTCCTGGCGTGGGCCCAGACCCTGAGAGAACAGACATGGTGGCTCCGGAGCGGACACAAGCAGGGGGAGCCTGGGCGGGAGTCAGGCCCGGGTCCTGGCTGCCTGCGGCACCAGTCAGGCCATGACTCCCGTGGCAGCCTGAGAAGTAGGCAGAGGACAGACCACTGTGGGTCTTATATACCATAGCAGGGAGCTTAGATTTTATTCCTCAGAAGGAGGAAAAGTGAAGAATCTCAAGCATGGGAGCATCCTGGTCTTGCTTTCATTTTAAGTGAACCATTCTGGTGGCTGTGGGAAGGATCAATTTAGACAGCTTCAGTGTTTTGGGGCCCAAGAAAAAAAGAGACTGATATTGGGAATCTACGACTAGACAGAGGCAGTGGATCAGAGACATATTTATGAGGAAACCTGATAGAACTATTTGGCTGATTAGGGATGAAAGCAAACAAAGCAAATGGTATTAGCCCAGGTTTTCCAGTTTAGGCAACTTCGTTGACTGGGTGATTCTCATAATTGGGAGAAGGTATCGAAGAAAAGGAACAGTGTAAGGGAGCTTGCTTAGTTCAGCAATAGCCAAACAATTAGGACAGAAGACAGACTTAGTGCTCTTTCTTTGCTGCAACGTTTGTTTTTCTGCCTTCAGCCACCACCATGTAAGGCTAATGTGCCGTCTTTTCTCCTAATCTAGGATATTATCTATCTACTACACATTCCTATCACCTAAATTAGCTTTTCTGCATGATCCCTTAAAAATACTTATCGAAGTCATTCAATGCTCTGGGAGTATGGGGACTTTCAAGATGAGGAAACATTATGAGCTTATATAGATTAATAAAGAGATATTGGATGCTCAATTTTTAACAGTAAAAATCAGATACTGAATGTGGTCATGCCAGAGGCATAATTTTAATGAGCCAATGTCTCATTACTGAAGTGTCACACTTCAAAAGAAACCTCTCAAATAATACAATACATAACACTCATCTGGGTTGCCTGTTAAAATGTAGGACCACACCTTGAAAAACATTCCTTCTAGAGCTAATTTTGGTAGATAAATCTCTCTCCAAGTAAAGCAGTCCTATATAATAAAAGTGTAATATGCAAATTGACCGAACGCCAAAACAACCGGTCAGTGGGGGATGGGGGCCGGCAAGCAAGTGTGGCCAGGCCAGCCAAGGCGCATGCCAGCAAGCAGAGGGAGGGGATGGCGATGGGGTGGGGAAGGCAGCAGCAGCCAGTGGCAGTGGGGCGATGGGGGCTGGCACCATCCTCTGATCGTCCACCTAGTCGTCTCCCGCTGAGGGAGGCCATGGGCGTCAACAGCAGTGGGGCGATTCACGGCAGGGCCGCCCAGCACCATCCCCAGATAGGCCTGTTGGGGTTCCTCCCACAGAGGGGGCTACCAGTGGCCGTGGCACAGTTGGGGACAGGGCCGACCGCTCGCTGCCCGCGCCATCCTGATCGGTCTGCCCATCACCTCCCACAGAGGGAGGCCAGACTGTGGCTTAGGCCCGCTCCCCTCTCCCCTAAGCCATCATTAGGACATCCCCCAAGGGGTTCCCGATTGGAGGGTGCAGGCTGGGCTGAGGGAACCCCCCCCCCATGCACGAATTTCGTGCACTGGGCAACTAGTGTGTGTGTGTGTGTGTGTGTGTGTGTGTGTGTGTTTATTGATTTCAGAGAGGAAGGGAGAGAGAGAGAGAGAGAAACATCCATGAGAGAGAATAATTGATTGGCTGCCTTCTGCACACTCCCTACTTGGGATCGAGCCTGCAACCCAAGCATCTGCCCTTCACCGAAATTTACCTTGGACCCTTCAGTCCCCAGGCCAACGCTCTATCCAGTGAGCCAAACCAGCTAAGGCTATTCTGACCTCACTTCTTATTCATAACTAGAGGCCCGGTGCATGAAATTCATGCACGGGTGGGGGTGGGGTGTCCCTCTGCCCAGCCTGCACCCTCTCCAATCTGGGATCCCTCTCACAATTCAGGACTGCTGGCTTCCAACTGCTCGCCTGTCTGCCTACCTGATTGCCCCTAACCACTTCTGCTTGCCAGCCGACTCACCCCCTAACCATTCCCCTGCCAGCCTGATCAACACCTAACTGTTCTCCTGCTGGCCTATTTGCCCCTAATTGCCCTCCCCTGTTGGCCTGGTCACCCCTAACTGTCCTCCCCTGCAAGCTTAGTTGCCCCCAACTGCCGTCCCTGCTGGCCTGGTCACCCCTAACTGCCTTCCCTTGCCAGCCTGGCTGTCCCTAACTGTCCTCACCTGCTGGCCCGGTCACCCCTAGCTGCCCTCCCCTGCCAGTCTTGTTTTCCCTAACTGCCCTCCCCTGCTGGCCCAATTGCCCCTAATTGCCCTCCCCTGCAGGCCTGGTCCCCTGCTAGCCTGGTCACTCCTAACTGCCCTCCCCTGCAGCCCTGGTCACCCCTAATGCCCTCCCCTGTAGGCCTTGTCCCTCCCAACTGCCCGCCCCTGCTGGCCATCTTGTGTCCACATGGGGGCGGCCATCTTGTGTGCTGGAGTGATGGTCAATTTGCATATTACCTCTTTATTAGATAGGATAGTTCTAATGCCCTTCTTTCGAATTGCTGAAGATAATACTTAATTATTTCATGAGCATTTACTCAAAAGTGTTTTTAATAACTTGCAACTATATCTTTTCAATCTGCAGCCACTAGATTTATTTAATAAATATATATTTTTAATTTCAACCTATGTACCAGGCAGCATTTGGACACTAATGATATGATAATAAAAAGAAATACAGCGTCCTCATTTCCAGAGAAATTTTATTCTAGAAAAATTTAAAGCCAATTTCTGAGATAAAGAGAAGATTGTTAGAATATAGGGTTTAGGGGAAAGATTAAGTTTACTATTATCTTTGGACCTATTGAGTTTAGGTACCCTTGAAACATCCTAGTGTAGTGAAGATTTTGAATATCTCTTTGTACCTAGAGCTCAGAGAAACCTAAGCTACTGATAAAAATTTGATCAGTTGGCATAGAGATAGAAATTGAAACCAGAATGTGGATAAGAAGGCCTGTAGAGAGGTTATAGAGCAGCCTTTCTCAACTAGGGTTTTGTCACATTTCTAAAAGATGATAACTAGCTAGTTGATTCTACATGCATAGAATAGTTCATTCATACATATAATGAATGCCTTAGAGCAGTGGTGGGCAAACTCATTAGTCAACAGAGCCAAATATCAACAGTACAATGATTGAAATTTCTTTTGAGAGCCAAATTTTTTAAACTTAAACTATATAGGTAGGTACATTGTTATTAACTTAATTAGAGTACTCCTAAGCTGGCCTTTGCTAAAAACTCAAGGGGCCAAAGAGCCGCATGTGGCTCGCGAGCCGCAATTTGCCGACCACTGCCTTAGAGTATTTGGTCATAATTCTCTCTCAGGAAATAGTTGAAGGGCCTAAATAGAGTGACAGAGAAGAAGCCTACTACTAGGTCTTGGAAAAACTTACATTATTTAGAATTGCAGAGGACAATAAACCTAAGTAGGAGCTAGACCAAATGGACAGAAGAGTAGGTAAGCTTCAAGAAAGACAGTATGTCGAACCCTAACAGTGCTGTCAGGTAGAAAAGTTGGAGTTGACCTCTTTTAGGTGTGTTAGTTACTTTAGTGAAATTTATTTCTGTGGAGTGGTTTGATTAGGAGATGAGGAAGTAAAGATTGCTAGTGTAGATAACCTGTTGGGGTCATTAAATTTAACGGAATATTTCAGAGGATAAAACAAGCTTGAAATTATTGCCTGCCTAAGTAAGAAAAGACTGCTGGTCAGGCAGTGGCTTCAAGCATAGTAGACTGCTGATCTTGGGGGACACATGAAGATCTAGAATTGGTGGACGGTTAGAGGTGGGAGTGGGTTGATAGTGGAAGTAGACTGCTGGTTGATTGGCACTTAGAATCATGTTCACTGTATTTCTCACTTGGCTGACTTTTAGAAGCAAGGGGATTATCACTGAAGGGTTGGCTTACAAAAACATATTCATGGAGTTGAAAATGTTTAAGCACAGTTAAAATCAGCTACTTGTTACCATGGCTTCAAAAGTCTTTTCCTGAGAATGTGGGAACTTGTTTTATACCTGAGAAACATAATGAATGGTTAAGGTAGTTTAAAAATATGTTGTCAAAGGAGAATATTTTTAAGGTTGCAGAGGCAAGAGCATGTTTATGTATAGGTAGGAAAAGTACAATTGATTAGAGAGTCACCAAGTAAATGAAAGAAGAGGAGGTTATAACGAGATTTGTGAAGTGCAGGGGGGGTGCACCTCAGATTTGGCCTGTGATAAATTAATGGCAACACCTTTTCTTACAGAAAGATTGGAAATGAGCATGAATGTTTATGAATGTTGGTATGGTTACTAGCAAGGAATTGAAGAAATTTTTGTTTTATGGCTTTAGTTTTCTCTCTGAGTTTAGAAGTGTGGTCACCCGCTAAAACTGACATGGGTCAAAAGTTTAAAGAAAGTAGAATTCAATAAGTGAGGAAAGCTGGAGTGAATCTACCAAAGAAATCTAGGAATCCTGAGCAGTCTTAAGGATCAGTTTGAAGTTGGTGGTTATGAATTCGTGATTATATTAATCTATTCTGCTTGGGAACTGCCTCTGGTAGTGTTTGTTGCTCAGATAAATACAGACAAAGCAGATATATGGAAGATACACCCAAAGCTGAGATTATGCTAAAAGAAAGGTAAAAAAGGAGATGTAGGTGAAATTAAAGATTTTGCAAATAAAAGAATGATACGTAATATTAAGCTGAATAGAAAATAGAGTGTAGTGTCAATGAAATAAACAGATTTATATAACTTTTATGTGTATGAAAGAGAAACATTGGGAAGTTAGGTATAACTGCTTTAAGTATAGTCTTAAACATGCTATTTATTATGGTGATATTTTCCAAAGATCTCTGAAAGGGTAAGTAGATCAAAGGAGTACCTACCAAGTACCAGATATCATGTTAAACACTTTTTTTCTTTAATTTTTTATTGTTTAAAGTATTATATGTGTCTCCTTTTGTCCCCATTGACCTTTCTCCCGGACTCCCATGCCCTATCACATGCCCTCACCCCCTATTGTCTGTGTCCATTGGTTATGCTTATATGCATGCATACAAGTCCTTTGGTTGATTTATTAGCCCCCATACCCACCCCTGCCTTCCCTCTGAGGTTTGATGGTCTGTTCGATGCTTCTCTGTCTCTGAATCTATTTTTGTTCATCAGTTTATGTTGTTCATTATAGTCCACAAATGAGTGAGATCATGTGATATACAGTATATCTTTCTCCGGCTGACTTACTTCACTTAGTATAATGCTCTCCAGGTCCATCCAGGCTGTTCCAAATGGTAAAAGTTCTTTCTTTTTTATAGCAGCACTAGAAGCCCGGTGCACGAAATTCGTGCACGGTGGGGCGTTGTCCCTCAGCCCAGCCTGTACCCTCTCCAATCTGGGACTCCTGGAGGTATGTCCGACTGCCCGTTTAGGCCCTATCCTGGTGGGATCGGGCCTAAACGGGCAGTCGGACATCCCTCTCACAATCCAGGACTGCTGGCTCCCAACTGCTTGCCTGCCTGCCTTCCTGATTGCCCCTAACTGCTTCTGCCTGCCAGCCTGATCACTCCTTAACCACTCCGCTGCCAGCCTGGTTGATGCTTAACTGCTCCCCTGCCAGCCTGTTTGCCCCCAACTTCCCTCCTCTGCCAGCCTGGTCACCCCTAACTGCCCTCTCCTGCAGGGTTGATCACCTCCAACTGCCCTCCCTTGCAAGCCTGGTCCCTCTCAACTGCCCTCCCTTGCAGGCCTGGTCCCTCACAACTGCCCTCCCTTGCAGGCCGGGTGCCTCCCAACTGCCCTCTCCTGCTGGCCATCTTGTAGTGGCCATCTTGTGTCCACATGGGGGCAGGATCTTTGACCACATGGGGGCAGCTATATTGTGTGTTGCAGTGATGATCAATCTGCATATTACTCTTTTATTAGATAGGATAGAGGCCTGGTGCATGGGTGGGGGCCAGCTGGTTTGCCCTGAAGGGTGTCCCTGATCAGGGTGGGGGTTCCCTTGGGGTGTGGGACGGCCTGAGCGAGGGGCCTGTGGTGGTTTGCAGGCTGGCCACGCCTCCTGGCAACCCAAGGGGAGGCCCTGGTATCTGGAATTTATTTTCCTTCTACAATTGAAACTTTGTAGCCTGGGGCAGCAGCCATTTCTGTGACAGTTAATTCACCTTCTACAATTGAAACTTTGTAGCCTTAAGCAGGTGGGCCTGGCCAGGGTGTGGGGAAAGCTTTGCTTCCCCTGTTGCCACCGGCAACCCTGGCCTGCTCTCTCAAGCTCCATTCTGCCGCCATTTGTTTGAATTTTTTTACCTTCTATAATTGAAACTTTGTAGCTTGAGTGGAGGCTTAGGCATGCAAAAGGCTATGGAAAGCTTGGCTTCCTCTGTTACCTGGGAAACCTTGCTCTCTGTGGCTGTAGCCATCTTGGATTGGGGTTAATTTGCATACTCGCCCTGATTGGCTGGTGGGTGTGGCTTATGTAGCGGAGTGATGGTTAATTTGCATATTACCTTTTTATTAGAGAGGATAGTATTCCATTGTGTAGATGTAACAAAGCTTTTTAATCCACTCATCTGCTGATGGGCACTTAGGCTGTTTCCAAATCTTAGCTATTGTAAATTGTGCTGCTATGAACATAGGGGTGCATATCTCCTTTCTGATTGGTGTTTCTGATTTTTTGGGATATAGTCCTAGAAGCGGGATTACTGGGTCAAATGGGAGTTCCATTTTTAACTTTTTGAGGAAACTCCATACTGTTTTCCACAGTGGCTGCACCAGTCTGCATTCCCACCAGCAGTGCAGGAGGGTTCCTTTTCTCTACATCCTGGCCAGCACTTTTCGTTTGTCAATTTGTTAATCATAGCCATTTTGACAGGTGTGAGATGGTATCTCATTGTTTTGATTTGCATCTCTCAGATGATTAGTGACTTTGAGCATGTTTTCATGTCTCTCGGCCTTCTGTCCTCTTTTGAAAAAGTGTCTATTTGGGTCCTTTGCCCATTTTTTGATTGGATTGTTTATCTTCTTTTTGTTAAGATGTATGAGTTCCCTATAAATTTTGGAGATTAGACCCTTATCAGATATAACATTAGCAAATATGTTCTCCTATGCAATGGGCTTTCTTGTTTTCTTGATTGTTTATTTTGCAGTGTAGGGGCTTTTTATTTTGATGTAGTCCCATTTGTTTATTTTTTTCCTTAGTTTTCATTGTCCTAGGAGCTGTATTGATAAAGATATTGCTATTGACATGATATTTTGCTGCCTTTGGGTTCTTCTAAGATTTTTATAGTTTCCTGTCTTACCTTTAAGTCCTTTGTCCATTTTGAGTTTATTTTTGTGTATGGTGTAAGTTGGTGGTCTAGTTTCATTTTTTGCATGTATCTATCCAATTTTCCCAACACTGTTTATTGAAGAGACTTCTTGACTACATTGTATGCTCTTGCCTTCATTGTCAAATATTAATTGAGCTTGATGGCTTGGGTCGATCTCTGGTTTCTCTGTTCTGTTCCATTGGTCTATATATCTGTTCTTGTGCCAGAACCAGGCAGTTTTGAGAGCAGTGGCTTTGTAATATAGCTTGATATCTGGTATTGTAACCTCTCCAACTTTATTCTTCTTTCTCAAGATTGATGTGACTATTCAGGGTCTTTTTTTTTATTCCATATTAATTTTTAGAGAGTTTGTTCTAGGTCTGTGAAGTATGCTGTTGGTATTTTAATGGGGATTGCATTGAATCTATAAATTGCTTTGGGTAGTATGGACATTTTAATGATGTTGATTCTACCAATCCCTGAACCCAGTATATTCTTCCATTTGCTTATGACTTCCTCTATCTCTTTTTTAGTTTCCCAAGTACAGGTCTTTTAATTCCTTAGTTAAGTTTATTCCTAGGTATCTTAATTTTTTTTTGATTCAATGGTAAATGGGGTTGTTTTGTTTTGTTTTTGTTTGTCTGTTTCTCTTTCTGTGAATTCAATATTGGTGTATAAAAAAGCCATAAATTTCTGGGTGTTAATTTTGTATCCTGATACATTGCTGAATTCATTTATTAAGTCTAGTAGTTTTTTGATGGAGTCTTTAGGGTTTTCAATGTGATGTCAACTGTGAATAATGACAGTTTTACTTCTTTTCCAATTTGGATGCCTTATTTTTCTTCTTCTTGTCTGATCACTATAGCTAGCACTTCCAGTACTATGTCGAACAGGAGTGGTGAAAGTGGGCATTCCTGTCTTGTTTCTGTTCTTAGAGGAAATGGTTTTAGTTTTTACCCATTGAGTATGATGCTGGCTGGAGGTTTGTCGTATATGGCTTTTATTATGTTGAGGTATGATCCCTCTATTCCCAATTTGCTGAGAGTTTTTATCAAGAAAGGGTGTTGAATTTTGTCAAATGCTTTTTCTGCATCATTTGATATGATTATGTGATTTTTATTTCTCAATTTGTTTATGTGATGTATCACGTTATTGATTTGTGTATATTGTACCATCCTTGCATCCCCGGAATAAATCCCACTTGGTCATGGTATGATCTTTATAATGTAATGCTGGATCCTATTTGCTAGAATTTTATTGAGCATCTATGATCATCAGGGATACTGGCCTGTAATTCTCTTTCTTTGCAGTGTCTTTGTCTGTTTTTGGGATTAGGGTAATGCTGGCTTCATAGAAAGCTTGGAAGTGTTCCTTCCTCTTGAATTTTTTGGAATAGTCTGAGGAGGATAGGTTTTACTTCTTCTTTAAATGTTTGGTAAAACTCTCCTTTGAAGCCGTCTGGCCCAGGGCTTTTGTTTGCTGGAAGTTTTTTGATGACTGCTTCAGTTTCATCAGTAGTTATCGGCCTATTCAAATTTTTTTATTCTTCCTGATTGAGTTTTGGAATGTCATATTTTTCTAGGAATATGTCCATTTCTTCTAGTTGACCAGTTTTTTTGTAATAGAGTTGTACATAGTATTTTATTACAATCCTTTGTATTTCTGTGTGGTCTGTTGTTATTTCACCTCTTCCATTTCTGATTTTGCTTATTTGGGTCCTCTCTCTTTGCTTCTTGGTGAGCCTGGCTAGAAGTTCATCAATCTTGTTTATCCTTTCAAAGAACCAGCTCTTGGTTTTATTGTTAAGCACTGATTAAGTAAAGTTTCATAAGTATCTCAATAATAAAATGTAAGTGTTTATAAACAGTTGCAAGTAGTCAATTTATTAATTTACCTTTATGTTACATAGGAAATAAGAAGTGACACAAATTTGTCTACAAACTCTTTGTTCTTTCCACAACCATTCTTCCTTTCAAAGAGTTTACATCCCTGGAGGAAGGAGATTATATTAGTCATAGTGAACTAGGTTGGCATACATTTATAGAGAGCATATTAGGACTTCTAAGTTAATAATTAGTTGAGATATTCCTTACCTAAGAACAAATAGATTTTTGGGTTGATTTCTTTTTTGTGTAGTTTATGTATCAGTCCATGATGCATCTTTGGATCAATTTAATACTTATTCTTTCAAATGAAATTGCTTTAGTACAGCCATGAATTAATACGGAATTTTTTTAAAGCACTGCATATTTAAGAATATCTCTATCTGTTTCTCAGCTAGCTGGTTATTTGTATTGAGCACTTCTGGGAGATGTAAATGAACTATGCACTCTTAATGTTTTACTTTTTTATTTAAAAAAAACACAAATTTTAGATATATAAATTGGTGATACTGAGCAGTATGATGGTAGTGCTTTTCTTCAGATTTAATATTGCCTCATTATAAATCATTTGTGATTCATGGAGAAAGTATTTTTTTAATATATACATATCTGCAACTATATTTTGCTATAAAAACTGATATTCTTTCCTCTCAAACTATTAAAAGACTCTCACGCTTACAAAGCTGAAGGAACTACTTTCTTATTTAATTAGGCACTATCAAACAAATCAGGGTAACAATATATGAATCATATGTATATAGAAACAGATGTTCTAATGACAGCTAATTTGTTTTCTTCCACAAGTTATTTCTGTGCTAGTTATTTGTGTCCTACTTTTGTAATGGCTTTATAACCTGGAAACCATATGTCATCCCATTTTCAAAATAAAAAACAAAAATAAAAAAATAAAACCTAAACATTTTTAGATGTTTTATTTCAGTTAGAGTATCAGACATTCTTGTAAGTATTTCTTAGAAGTCTTAGGGGAAAAAAAAGACTAAGACACTATTGTTTTAAAGGGAGGCAATTTTATTCTTAAACATAAACTAAGCCTATGTTACATGTATGTGACTCATCAGAATCTAATGCAAAGTAATGCTGAGGTATAAAAGTAATAGTCTGCTGTCTTGTCTGAAACACACCTTATGAATTTCCAATATGATGTGGTTACTAATAATAGTAACATAAAAACTGGCTTTTAAAAATACTTATTTTTTTCTTTTTGGACCACCAGTACATTTCCAAATTAAATGACAAAATATTTGGATTTGACTCTTGAGTGTTCATATATTTTTAATTTAATAAAATATCTTCTTTTTCTTTGTAGGCACTTTGTTTAATGGCGTTACCATTTATTCCTGCATCGAACCTTTTTTTCCCAGTTGGATTTGTTGTTGCTGAACGAGTATTATATGTTCCTAGCATGGGGTTCTGTATTTTGGTAGCCCATGGATGGCACAAAATATCAAACAAGAGGTGAATTTAAATATTAGTTTATTTCATGCTACTAACTATAAAATCAAATGTGATACATTTAAGTATTTAAATGTTTATTTTAATTTAGTTAGGAAAGCTCCGTAGCACCTACTTCATCTTATGTTCTTCATATTTATATAATTTTATTTTGCAGCCTGAGACATAAACTTTGAGTCAGACCCAAATGAAAACAAGGATATTATTGAAACTAAAGTTAAAAATGACCATTCCCACTTTATATGCAATGAACTATAGTCTTCTTACTTAAGTGAGTCATATATAAAATGTACAGTTATATATAAAAAGTAGGTTTACAATTGTTCACATGGAAAATAATATAACAGTTAATAAATAATACTGGAATAAACTGTTTTGTGTACTCACAACTGTGAGTACTATAATTTCATGCTGTGATTACTGTCTTCATCATAACCACCATGTCATAATTGCCTTAACAGCAGTTAAGGAACAGAATAGTTAACTGTATATATACAAGAAATGGGCACTATCTCTTCTTTCTCACTTCTAGTCACCATTGAACACATAGAATTCTAACTCTCTCTTGTCATCTACTAACACAGATAACAAATTGCCTCCTGGTAGCTAAATTTGGTCATTGCTTTTATTTAAAATTTATTTCCCAGGCATCTGTAAAAAGTCTCTCTCTTGATTCTCTTTTATATCTTTTTATTTATGCTCTCTCTTCTCTGATTTCTTCTTCCTCTGCCTGCTCTTTAAATATTTATTATTTCTCAGAGTTTTACCATAGCCATTTTTATCACAATGTATATTCTCCCTGTATGATCTCTTCTGTGTCTACAATTTTCATTACTGTCTACCAAACCTTTTCCCTTAGCTTTGACCCATATATCCTATTATAATCAATATCAATTTTTTAGTGCCTACCATGTATCAGATGCCCTGATAGATTGTTTAGATTTATTTTCTTATTTCATTCTTGACACTCCTTAATTCTGTTTTGCACATTTTAAAATTAAAGATCATACAGGTTACCTGAATTATGCAAGATCACACAGCTAGTAAATAGCAGTCTTCAGATGTACATCTGACTATTTCCTATTCCATGTTCTTTCTGATGCATGCCCTCATATTCTGGTTAAGTGTGTCATCAAAATGAAAGAAGTTGAACTGTGTTACCAGGGCAAAAACACAGAGTTAGAGAAAATTAGTACTAAATGAGATCATAGTGATTATTGAAGTATAATCATATTTTTATAGAGGAATTGAGTCCCAAATAATTAGCCTAAAGTATATAAGTAATGTGCATCTATTTTATAGAGTTAAGTTTACTATGACTTTTAATAAACAGTTCTAGCTTTAAAATGTAAAATTATTCCAAGAATGCATGATAACCTGTAGTATATAATTGTAAGCAGAAATGTTTTTAAATGTAGCCAGTGATAAGATTCACCCTTTTTAAATGCAAGTAAGGATATTCATGTTGTAGGTAATGGTACAAAGGACTCTAAATATAAAAATTCATAACTAAAAGCTGGTTTCATCAACTTTTTATTAAATCTAAACAATGCTTTTGAAATAGTGGTAAATATTGTAGTATTTAATGTAATTGAAGAGTGAAGTGGAAGATAGTATTCAGATATTTAAGTTTTTGGTGTTGGTCCCTCTGAAGTAGGATGATTATTAGAACAATCCCTATTTTTAGAATAAATTCAGACGTGACATTGCGGGTATTTAACATTTTTTCTGTTCTAAAAGATAAAATGCTTTGGGTGATATAAAGAATTTTTTTTTTATTCTCTTAAACAGTGTATTTAAAAAGTTATCCTGGGTTTGTCTGTCTTTGGTGATATTCACTCATGCCTTAAAAACAATCCACAGAAATTGGGATTGGGAGTCTGAATATACATTGTTTATGTCAGCCTTGAAGGTAAAGTATTATCCAAGAATGACAGGAAAGTATGTCATCAATTACTTTTTATAGCCATGTCTAAGATGTTTTACCTTTACTTTTAATTAGATATTTAACTATCAATATTAATTCACTAATAAATTAATAAATATAGTTTGTTCTTTACATAATATACCTTAACCAGTACATTGAATAGTACTTACCTGTATGTCCACAACACATATGAATAATTCCTTAAATGATATACAGTCATTAGAAACTCAAATGATAAAATGTTTAAATAAGAATACTGTGTTCATTGGTTCTTAAGGTACACATTTTTTAACCTTTTAATGCCTCTGAAATTAGAATAAATCTTAGAGTGAAAGGCATCTTACAATTTATTTTTTACCTTTTTTCTTTCTTAATAGTACATAAAATTGATGGCATGTTAGATTCAATGAAATAACATACATGACCAAAAAAATGGCAACCTACTATGTGGAAGATAACCAACCAATGATTAAAACATCTGTAATACTTTCAACAATAAAGATAAATTTTTAAAAAATGCTTTAGGAATGATAGAAACTGGCAGAAAGGATTGACACAGCATTCCTATAAATGAACAATATAAATAGGAATATGGTCTTTTTAAAAATCACAAAATTTGTTTTCTATAAAAGTTACAAGCAAAGATTTTTTTTTTCAGGTGCTCCCTTGCCAATGCCTCTCTTCAAATCAGTAAATTCTTAACTTCCTTTTGGCTATTTTAGTACTCTCCATAGCCTAGCTTTATTGAGTCACTGCCTCATTTCAATAGTCTATGTGACTTCTTGATTTGACATCTATTTAAGGGCAAATGACTGTCCTCTTTACTGTCTCCCCTAGCTCAGAAATCTGCAAATAGATGAGACCTCATTTTCATTATTATTAATTCCCCCTTCAGATTACCCGTGGAGCCCCATGGTTTTCAGGAATTTTGTTTGTCTTTACTTACAGGACAATGTTCAAAACCACAGCCCCAATCACTGTAGTTAGTACCTTGGCTAGCTAGATACCCTCCTCTACCTGCAGTAACACCATACCCATCTGTAAACTCCAAAAGTACAGATCAACTTAGAACTTTAGTCTCAGGGTTCCCTTACAATAATAGGCTACATAAGTAAGTCCAGCCTAAAAGTAATTAGTGCAATGTTTAAATGTGTTCTCATAGTCACATACCTTTTCTTCCAAAAGAATACAAGTAGTAGAGCAGAGTTTTTAAATAGCAATATGCTTTGATTAAATAAAAATTCTAATATATAAAACTAGAGGCCCAGTGCACGAAATTCATGCACGGATGGGGGCTTCCTCAGCCCGGCCTGCAACCTCTCCAATCTGGGACCCCTCGAGGGATGTCCAATTGCCAATTTAAGCCTGATCCCTGAGACATCCCTCTTGCAATCCAGGACGACTGGCTCCTAACCACTCGCCTGCCTGCCTGCCTGATCACCCCAAACCCTCTGCCTGCTGGTTCTGATTGGTTGGTTTCTATGCCAGTCAGCGTCAAAAGCTCCGTCTCCTAGGCAGCCATTGGCTCCTTACATGCACCCAGATTTGGTTCTGATTGGTCGGTTTCTATGCCAGTGAGCATCTCCGGGCCTATCTTCGGACCTGATCATAGAGGTGGGGCTGATCAGCAGCCACCCCAGGCTGCTGGTGAGCGGGCTGAACTGCTGACCTCTGGGAGAGAGAAAGAGGCTTGGCTGCTGGTGAGGCCCGGAGAGAGAAGCAGGGTCTGATCACCCTACTTCTCTCTCCGGGCCTCGCCAGCAGCCACTGCCACTGCTGATTAGCCCCACCTCTCTCTCTCTCTCCGAGAGGTTAGCATTTCAGCCCGATA
Organism: Cnephaeus nilssonii; assembly: GCF_951640355.1. Lineage (NCBI taxonomy): Eukaryota > Metazoa > Chordata > Mammalia > Chiroptera > Vespertilionidae > Cnephaeus > Cnephaeus nilssonii. The sequence continues at coordinate 80,937,342 of NC_137077.1, forward strand.
GCCTGCTGCATGTTCAGCCTGGCATTCGGTCAAGCCTTCAGTTGTTTTGGATGTTATGACCCTGGCTCTTTATATATATAGATAGATGAACTTAGACTGCTGTGGTTTTAGTATGTTGATATTGAAAGGAGAGAGAGGGTAAATTGAGTGAAGAAGTGTTCATTTGGCTTCTTCCTCATCTCCAGGGGCCTCTCAATGGAACACTGTATTCCAATAGTATACCAAACAAATATCTGTGTTAATTGGAGTCATTATTTTTTTCTGAGAGAAAATAAAAATGATTTTTTCCTTTTTAATTGAGATATAATTGACAAACTTCTTATTTAAGATATAAAACATATGTGTATATTATGAAATGATTAAAAGTTTAGTTAATATATATCATCTTACACATTTACACTTTTTTTTCTCATGATGAAAACCTTTAAGATCTTCTCTCTTACCAATTTCCAAATATACAACACAGTGTTGTTGGCTATAGTCTCCATGGTGCACATTACATCCCCAAAACTAACTTACCTTATAATTGAAAGTATGTACCTTTGAACCACCTTCACCCATTTATGGACATCTCCATGGACCGCTCCATTTCTAATAGTATAGCAAACAAATATCTGTGTTAATTGGAGTCATATTTTAATTGTAATTAATTTCTAACTGTATTTGTGTATTTAAGGTAAATAAAAATAATGCCAAATTATGGAATAATGTGGGTCATGCTCTGGAAAATGAAAAGAACTTTGAGAGAGCTTTGAAATACTTTCTACAGGCTACCCATGTTCAGCCAGGTAAGCATTACTAATAAAGCTATTTGAAATTTTTTTCTTTTTAAAAGCTCAGTTATGTTTGAGGAAAATAGAGTTGAGTTTATTTTCAAGCTTTATTTCCAGTGATTTGAATACTACCAGTGTTCAATACATGCTAATTTTGAATTTGATTGTTAGAAATATGTAAGATATTTAAGGAATTTTTACTATTAAATTTATTAGGATGACATTAGTTAATAAAATTATATAGGTTTCAAGTGTATATTTCTGTATCATCTATATGTTGCATTGTATATTTACTACCCAAAGCCAAATCTCCTTCAGTCACAGAATATTTGACACCTTTTAGCCTTTGTCACCTCCCCTCCCTTCCCTCTGGCAACCACTATACTGTTGTCTATGTTTATGAGTGTTTGTTTGTTTGTTTGTCATGTTCATGTATTTCTTTCACTTTTGTTTTTCTTTTACACATTGGACAGTAACACAACCCTAGAAAAAGATGGTTTGTTGCTCTCAGTTTTATATCTCACATATGAGTGAATTCATATGGCTCTCGGCTTTTTCTGTCTGACTTACTTTGCTTAGCATGATACACTCAAGACTCATTGATGTTGTAGCAAATGGCAAATGATTGAGTAGTATTCCACTACGTATATGTGCCACATCTTTATCCAATCATTTACTGAAGGACACTTCGATTATTTCCATGTCTTGGCCATCATGAATAATGTTGCAATGAACATTGGGGTGTATATAATTTTACAAATAAATGTTTTCAAATTTTTCAGGCAGATACCCAAAAGAGGGGTTGTTGGGCCATATAGTAGTTACAGTATTAATTTCTTGAGGAACTTCCATCCTATTTTCATAGTGTCTGTACCAGTTTACATTCCTAGTGAATGAGGGTTCCTTTTTCTCCACAACCTCTCCAACATAGGTATAGAAGGAAAGTACTACATAATGAAGGCCATATATGACAAACCCTCAGCTAATATCATACTCAGTGGTGAGAAACAAAAGCTTTTCCTGTAAGCTTAGGAACAAGACAAGGAAATTCATTCTTATCACTGTTATTCAGCATGATACTGTAAGTCCAAGCAGAGCAAACAGGCAAGAGAAAGAAAAGGCATCCAAATTGGGAATGAAGAAATAAAATTGTTGCTTTTTCAGACAACATGATTCTTTATATAGAAAACCCTAAAGACTCTACTAAAAAACTACTAGAAACAATAAACAAATATAGTAAAGCTGCAGAATACAAAATCAATGCACAAAAATCCATTGCATTCCTATATATTACCTATGAAATTTCAGAAAAGGAAAAAAATACAGTTCCTTTTGCAATTCCAACAAAAAGAATTAAATACCTCAGAACAAACTTAACAAAGGGTGTGGAGGACCTATATACTGATAACTGGAAGACATTATTTAAAAACATTGAAGAAGACACCAAAAAATGGAATTTTTTAAAAACATAGTGGAGTTGTTGGTAGAGTGGTAGATGCAAAAGCCTTATAGGAGTGAGTTTAGGTGGGGAAATAATTGGAAACTGTTGGTAATGAAAACTCTGAAACAGTGGTGCTGGACATGGGGTAAAAAGACTGTGGTAGGATTTTTTTGTTGTTTGTTTTGTTTTTCATTTTAAGGTGGGAGAGGCAAAGCATGTGTGCAGCTAAATCTCTTGAAGCTGGGAAAAGTAATAATTCAAGGTGAGGGAACGAATTACGGGGTCAATGTTCTTGAATAGATGAGAAGAGATAAATAGGATCTGGTGCACAGATTGGGGACTTGATTCAGTTGTGGAACCAATAGTTAAACTTTGATAACAGGGAAGACAGAGTATATGGACATGGATATGGGCAGGTGAATAGATGACATGCAGGAAGTTTCTGGAAGGTGCCCTTTGTTTGCTGCTATTTTTTCAATGAAATAAAGCAATCAGTAGAGAGTGAGGAAGGAGGGGGAAGTGTTGGAGATCTAAGAATAGGAAAAGGTGTGAAGCAGTTTTCTAGGTAGTGCTTTACAAACTTTAATGGGCCTAAGAATCACTTGGAAATATTGTGTTTGGTGCTTGTTCTGAAAATGAAGGTTTAGAGTAGAACCTAAAGTTCTACGTTTCTATTAAGTTCACAGGTGATGCTTAGCCTGTGGATCACACTTTGAGAAACAAAGGTCTAAGAAAGTGTATAGACTAGGAAAATGTGGAATAATTGCCAAGCAGCTCTAGTACCCTACTTGGGTTAGGAATACTGAAATTAAAACTAAACCAGTTGATGTGGTTGTATGTTTGTCTCCTACTACTTTGCTGCTGCAGTGGTACAGGCATGGAGAATTTGATTAGCTAGGATTAGGATTTTGTCCTATGTATTTTTAAACAAGAAAGGCATAAGAAGATGATTATATTAATAGGACACAGAATCTAAGACAGTTAAGAAAGGATGTGAGGGAGGGTGAAATAATGGAGGGAAGGTGATAGGTTTTTAGACCTGGAAAGTTTTGGTGTCTGGGTAGAATCTAGCTAGAGTATAAATATTTTTCAGTAGGAATGCTGTTCAAGTGTGCAGAACTGTTTTTCAGGATATGTATCAAACGTGACCCACACACACAAAATACCGTAATTACTTTCCATTCAGAATGATGACCAAAAAGTACCCCCATACACACATTTCTAAATGTTCTTGGAAGCATAGGGAGTGTCAGGAGGTGAAAATCATTGGGAGAAATGATATCAAGGCCACGTAGTAGAAGATTTTGTCTACATAAATTTTGAAATCACTAATAATTTTTACAACCGTGATAATGGAGAGAATGACAAGGAGCCAGGATCCCTGACCCAAAGATTGGTGACTGCAACAAGGAGGGATAGTAGACAATACAATTTAGTGACCTGAAATTTAGAGATGATTGATTTTTAAGAAGGAGTAGGAATGATCTGGGGTGGTAAGGCTCAAAGAGGACACCTACCCTTCCTCCTTGCCCAGAGCTGCACAGGATAGAAGAACACAGGCAGAGCCACCTTGGAAGAGCCACCGTGTAAAGTCCCCAAGGCAAAGCCAAGTGTCAGAGAATGGTGAAGAGACATTTGTAAAAATATAACTGAAGGTCTAGCTACCCAATTGTATCTCCCCTGGCTCTCTATATAGTTTTGTTTTTCTCGAAACATAGGGTACATATCTCGGGTTTCCTCACCTCGGCTTCTTTGAATCTTAATTCTTCTCTTCTCCCCTCTTTCCCATCCTCCTTCTTACTTGGCTTCTTTTATAAAAAAAAAAAAAAAAAACAAACAAAAAACTACCCTGTATTTTGTTAGAAGCAAATATTGCTTGTCTTTAAACCTTTTTTAACTTCTGTCTTTCCTGTGATATTTGTAATTTTCTAGTTAGTACCATATCATATTTATTTCTGTTTATTTATGAAAAATATTTATCTATTTAAACTGAGGAACTCCCCTAGGGCAGCATGAACATCTTACTCATCTTCATACCCTCTGCATCATCTAGCATGGTCTTATCCACAGTCAGTGGCCACTAATTGTAGTAGTTTCAATTTATTACTTAATAAAGTCTCTTAGAGTTTTTTTGAGTAGCAGAGTTATCTTTGATGTCAGATGCACAGGGGACTTTGAGACTTAGAAGATGTTATGTAAGCCCCTTCAGCTTTACCTTTCTCATTTCTAAATTGGGACAGTCATTCTTTTTCATTGCATTGTTGTAAAGACTAAATTAAATGGTGTAACTGGGTGTTTATGAGCATGTCTAATTCTATTTAGCGAGTAGAGTGCATATTATAGGATGTTGCCAGGTAGAGGCACTGGTTTAAAATAACTTTTCCTTTCATTGTCAATTATTACTTTTTGTTGATTTTGAGGTTCTTGCTGAACCTCTCTCCTTTATTATGACTTCCCTACCATACTCTCAAAATTGTTGTTTCTAATAAGCCATGGACTAAGAAAACAGGTAAACCAGTGTATTACAATTTATTATGAAAAAGTACACATACTTAGAAACATTGAAGTTGTCATTAGGGGCTTCTCAGACTAGTCTTTGTTTTCTAGCTATGCTCTTCTTAGATAGATTTGACAAATGAAATGACTCATAGGGAGGAGAGTCAGAAGTCCTTTTTCGTCCCTCTTAGATATACTGATATAGATTTATAATTCTGGAGATAAGGGGAATGGTCAAGGCTAGATATAAACCTTTGAAGTAACAAATATAAAGGTGCTGTTTAAACCCTAGAACAGTATAGCATTGCACAGAGTAGGAATCTGTAATATTGTAAAGTTAACTTAAAAAAAATTAGTCTAAAAGCTTTTCTTGCTTAGCCATTATGAGAATATAAACTATACCATAGACTTGGACCATGAGATATGCATAGCATGTTAAATGAACAACTTTTTGCATTTTTTGTTTTGTTATGTTTTGTTTTGCTGGTTACAATTGTTTAAAAAGATAAAAAGTTTTGCAAAGATAAAAGTTTTGCAGTTGGAATTACAGTTTCCATAAACACCTTTACACGACAAGGATAGATATTTCTCGTGAACCACCAGAATTCTCCAAGGTTTGTTTTTGCTGTAAAATAATTTTGTTTTTATCTAAGTCCAAATCTTTGAAATTGTTTATATCAGAAAAGAATCAAGGACCTGGATGCCATCAAGATGGAAATAAATGACTTTTAAAGAGTTTTTAGGAGTTTCCATATGTTTATAATTTACCTTTATAAATGCATTGACAGACAGGTTTTGAATAGGAAATACTGGGAAGCAACACAGATGCCTCACCCTCAGTGTGGGAATACTCAACTTCATTGTTGTGGCTGAGGAATCATTAAGCACTGAGCTGCCTGACACTTGCCATTCCTCCTTTACATTGAATTGAAGACAGACAGCTGCTGTTGGCCTGGATAGTGCACTCATAATAGCAAGATTGTTCTTTGAAATTCTATAGCTTTTTAGTCATTTAAATATCGGAGAATTTTACATCTTGCTTGCTTTTCTTACCTCTTCACACAAAAATTTTTTAAATGTGTCTTACCAGTAATGCTATTTCCTCCGTTGCAGTCCTAAAACTTTGTAACTTATGTCTGTCATTTTATTAGCTGTATTGGGTAATCCTTTTGATGCTAAAGGCTATCTAATTGCTATCATTTGTTCTTTGAGGAAGTGGGGCTGCTTACTCTAGTGTCTGAAATCTTCATTGGTGACAATATCTCCTCTCCATAATTCTGAGATCTGATTCCAGTGGGTAGTCATTTTCCTAGTTTTTCATCCAAATAGATAACCTTTTTTTAAGATTGGTTAGAACTAATTTCAGTAACATTTTAAATACTTAGCTGACATAATTACACTTTTATTTATCTAAACTAATTTTTTCAGGTTTTACATATTCTTAGTTTTGCCTGACTACATTTCTGATCTCTACAGTAAATGGCATAAGTTTATCTAATGTTTTAAAAAAATGGGCTATATAGAAGCAAAGACTACCTATTGTGTGCACTTGGTAATGCAGTGAATTTCAACCTTGGCTCTACATCAAAATTGCCTTTTAACGTTTTAAAAACATTTTTGAAGATTCTATTTGGATAGAGCTGTGTGGGACTAAGATAAAATTTTTAAAAGCAGGATTGGGAATGGTTGGCCTAAGCATTTTTTTTTTTTACCCCCACCTCCTGAGTTCCCATAAGATTCAGCAATACATCTAAAAACTGAAATCAACCTCCTTCCCAGTCTTATCCCCTAGTTCTCTAATCAAACCTGTACTGCATCTGACCATTTTGGTGCAGTGCACACAATTGCCAGCCTGAAACATAATGTAATAAGATCTTAGGACTGTTACTCTCCTCCTAGGGGAATGCCTAAGATATATATGCTTGGCCCCTATGTGTCCTGGGAGTTGCAGGCAGAGACCTATTCCACAATTGCAAAATCATCGGTGTCACAGGCAAGTAGTAATCACAATTTGAAACCTTGTCATGTCTGTTAGAGATTCATGTTGGCTAAATTTGTCTGATTTAAGATCTCCTCCCTTCTTTCTGTCTTTATTCCAGAACTTTGAAATATTTACTGGGAAATGTATCTTAAACTATCATATCTTTTATTATATTTGCACGTTTTTCTACTTCTGAATAAATTTACTGAGGATTTAATTTTCCACATCAGAAAATTAGACAAAATTTTCTGACATTCTGATATTTAAAACTTTCAAAAAGTTTTAAATAAATCATATAGGAATTTATCATCATTTAAGAGAGATGGGCTGCTGCATACTAAGTAGTATTATATAATACTTGCATTCCAACCACATTTCACAAACATTTTAGAAAATAAAGTCACAAAGTGTTTTCATATCTCTTTGCCCCTGTCCCACCATGGCATATTTGTTAGTTATAACACTGAAAATAATTCTAGGAATTATGATGATCCTTTTTACTTGTATATCCTTTGTACTTTTAGAGTTAGTTGAGCCACACTTTTTGAGTAAATGCCAAAGCTCTGAGCTTAGGAAATGGAAGCAAGCCTTAGTATGGTATATTAAAACACAGTGAACAAATGTGATGTACATTTCTTCATTGCCTCTTTTTCTTCTCATGTCTTAATCCATCAAGGGTGCATTCAGATAGTTTTTTCATGTTATATGTGTATTTTCTTTCTTTACAGTACTTTATTTAATAGTTTGCTAGTACAGAATTGATCATAAATTATAAAAGTTGTATTATAAGAACTTTGAGGAGGAATGCCTGCTTTTGCATTTTTTGCTATTGTTTTTGTTGCAAGAAACATGTCCTCTTAGTAGTTTACATTGAATTCTATTTCACATATTTGTCAACAAATAATTTCTTTAAAATTTTAGATGATATTGGTGCCCACATGAATGTAGGAAGAACTTATAAAAATTTAAATAGAACCAAAGAAGCTGAAGAATCTTACATGACGGCCAAGTCACTGATGCCTCAAGTAAGTTATCATCATTTATTCCTGTTGTGTCATGTCTATTAAATATCCATATTGAATAAAATTATCTAGATGGAAAATCCTTATCTTTCCTTCAATTTATTGATATAAAAGTAAGGTATCCAATGAACCATCTGTTTAGTATATGTAAGTATAATAAAGGAATACACTTACTTTTCTAGCTCAATTAAAAAAAAATTTTTGTATAGTCTATAAAAACTAAATTCATAGTTAATGAATTTTTGATATTTTTATTTCAAGTTATCAATGGGTTAAATTACTTTGGATGAAGAGAATTGTATGTATGTACACTAAGCACTAAATTTAGCATTAGTCCTACCAAAAAAATAAATGAATAAAACAAAATGGAAATATCTCTTGCTATATTGTGTCCATCAGTTGTTATAATGATACAAGATTCTCTCGATATTTTGGAAAATCTGATCTTGCCCTTGACCTAACTATGCATCATCGGAAAAGTTGGTTTACTCTGGCTGCAGTTTTCTTGATTGTAGTATGTATTAATACTATATTAATAATAGTAGTAATATTATAATGAATGGTTAGTTTGATAAATGTTTTAAAAACAAAATTGGACCACATGATACCTTAAGAATTAATTTCTAAGATTCTAAAGTTAAATTGTGTTCAGTGTGGATTTTTATCATATATAATTTATTCTGTTCATTGAAAATTTGGGTCCATATATTATTTATGATATTATTTATTTAAGCTAAATAATCAATTAATAAGATGATTTTATTTCCTAACTTCACCAGACAAGTGAGGTTTTAGTATAACTATGAAATACAATTAACTACCTTATTGTCACAACCAGTAAATAAATATTTTGCTGACAACATGAAAGTTGACATGGTTTCACTAGACAGAGAAAAGAGTCCTGAGTTCTATTTCTGGTCTGACATAAACATACTCATACCTTAACCAGTAAAAGTTCTGATTTATATGACTTCATTCTATTAAGCTGGCATGAATGAAAAAAAAATGTATTCTTTAGTGCAAGAAAATATTATTTTATATGCTCTGACTATATATATAATAGCATTATCTTTTTACATTCTGTGTATATTTTAAATAAGCTACTAGGCCTACCTACTTACTTTTGACTTTTATTTGGTAATGAAATACCAACTTATGGAAATGCCTTTTCTTTTGAACAGATTATTCCTGGTAAAAAATATGCAGCCAGAATTGCCCCTAACCACCTCAACGTGTATATTAATCTGGCCAATCTGATCCGAGCAGACGAGTCCCGGCTAGAAGAAGCTGATCAGCTGTATCGACAAGCGATAAGCATGAGGCCCGACTTCAAACAGGCTTACATTAGCAGGTATTATAGGGCATGTTAAGCTGTTGTTATAGAAGATTGAAGCTGCATCTATCTGCATGTTACATTTTTACTATTTTGACTAAATTAGCTTTTTCCCCCTCCACAATCTTAGTTGCAACTAACATAGAAACATAGCCCATTTTGGACTAGCAATCAAAATTAAATTGATTTGATTTGAAATTGACAGGGGAGTCCATAACTTATAATAGCAAACTTTAGGTTTTATATGAAAGAAGCTCTTTAGTTTCATTTGCTTCTTATCACCAAATTTATTTTATGTAAAACACCTAAAACTTACAATTTATAATTAGTACTTTTAATATCTAACTCTCAGGAGCTTTCTTAAATAAATGCTGAGAGTTGACTGGTTATTAATGCCTTTACCATAAAGAAACTTTTTAGTTGTCATTAAAAATAAGTTTTTGGTATCATATGTTAGAACTTGATATATTTTCCCATATAAGTGTCATTGTTTGTATTATACTTGAGGAAAGTAGTGTGCTAAACTTTGTTTTTGAGCCTGGCCCAAATACCTAATCATAATTTATGACATTGTTTCTATGGGGAAAATGCATTCAGAATTTAATAAGTTTTTTATCTCGAGATTATTTGGGAGCCATCTTTGTCCAGCCTTATCCAGTGCTTTTTGAAATTCTCTAGGTTTAGTGGAGTTGCATCTGTAACTAAAACCTTTCTTGTGTTAATACATAAAGAATTATTTAACAGTCTCTATATAAAAAGATAACATTTTAGACAAACACTCATCTAAAATTTCCCTAATAAAGAATATTAATAGGAAAAAAACGTTGTAAAAAAAAAGCAAGAATGACAACAAAAAAATAATCTTATTCCAAGCATTTCAGTAACGTTTTGTATATGTACTTACTATACTATAAGTAGTTGGTTTGTATGAAATGATTAAAAGGCCAAAGATAAAAAGGTTTCTTTTTTTCCCTTTTTTTGTCTATGAAGTTGCTGTTTATTTATTTTTTGCCTGTTTGGTGTATGTGTGAAACAATGTTGTCCAACAATAAATGGGAATATTATTTTGCTGAGTTGTTCTAACAACAACAAAAAAGAATACTAATAGTCATTCATTTGATTTCATTCGTATGCTGATACTTTAGGAAAGAATATTATAATAAAAGTCCTCTTACATCATTACTTAAATTGATTTGCATATATGTACTTAATCAAAATGATGTTTTAAACTCTCTAACAGGAAATAGAACCATATTAGAAAGATATATAAAATAGTTTTCAAATTGTGGTCCTCAATTCCAGCAATGTTTCTCAAAGGTATCTGCAGGTGGCACCAGCACCCCTTCCAGATCAGCTTTTTTAATTCTTCCTCCACCCCCCAATGAATGGTTATTTTATAAGAATACACTGGCCCAGGCCTGTGTGGCTCACTTGGTTGGAGTGTCATCCCCTACACAAAAAGGTGGCATGTTCGATGCCCTGGTCTGGCCCATGCCGGAGACAGCCGATCCATGTTTCTCTTTCACATCCATGTTTCTCTCCCCCCCATCCCTTCCTCCCCTTTCCTCTCTAAAAAAAATCAATAAAATAAAAATATTTAAAGAATGCGTAGAAGATAAGGGTTAAAATTTTTCTAATGTTCTACTTTTTGTATAGTAAAAACATATATTAAGATGCCCCATCACTTCTAACATATATTAAAATGCCCCATCACTACATTTTTCTTTTCTTTCTTAAAATTCTATCACCTCGTTTTCTGACAAATTATCTCCCACTCTGATAGCTATTATTTTTCTGAGGTAGTCTAGTCTGCTTCCTTTCAAGGTATATTCAAAGTATATATTTTTCTGTGAATACCTCCCCACATCTTACTCTCTAAAGTCAGGCATGCTTGTTTTTAAATAATATTTGAAAACATATCCAGTCATATTTACCAAACCTATGACTTCATGTTTGAGGACAGTTTCTGGTAGGTTTTTTTTTACTGTTATTATTATTATTATTAAACTTATTGGGGTAATATTGGTTAATATTATGTAATTTTCAGGTATACAAGATTATAATTTGACATCTGTATACTCTATTGTGTGGTCCCCACCCAAAGTCTAGTTTCCTTCCATCCCTATATATTTAACCCCCTTTACCTACTTCACCCTTCCCCCAACTAACCTCTTCTCCCTCTAGCAACCACCATTCTGTTGTCTGCATCTGAGTTTTTTCTCTTTTGTTATTTGTTTATTGCTTTTTGTTTTAATTCCATGTATGAGTGAAATCATACATCTGACTTATTTTATTTAGCATAATACTCTCAAGATTCATCCGTGTTATCACAGATGCAATATTGTTACTTTTTATGGGTGAGGAATATATATACATAGATTGTTTCCATGTCTTAGCTATTGTAAATAGAAATGTAGATATCTTTATGATAAGTTTTTTCATATTTTTCAGGTAAATATCCAGAAGAGCAATTCCTGGATTATACAGTAGTTCTAGTCTTAATTTTTTGAGAAACTTCCATACTGTTTTCCATATTGCTGCATTAATTTTCATTCCCACAAACAGTGTATAAGGTTTCCCTTATCTTCACACCTCTCTAACGCTTGTTATTTCTTGTCTTTTTATAATAGCCACTAGAGGCCCGGTGCATGAAATTCGTGCATGGGGCGGGGGTTGTCCCTCAGCCCAGCCTGCACCCTCTCCAATCTAGGACCCCTTGAGGGCACTCGGACATCCCTCTCATAATCCAGGACTGCTGGTTCCCAACTGCTCGCCTGTCTACCTTCATGATTGCCCCTGACCGCTTCTGCCTGCCAGCCTGATCACCCCTTAACCACTCCGCTGCCAGCCTGATTGATGCCTAACTGCTCCCCTGTCAGCCTGTTTGCCCCTAACTGCCCTCCCCTGCAGGCCTGGTCCCACCTAACTGCCCTTCCCTACAGGCCTGGGTCCCCCACAACTGCCCTTCCCTGCAGGCCCGGTCGCCCCCAACTTCTCTCCTCTGCTGGCCTGGTCACCCCTAACTGCCCTCCCCTGCAGGCTTGATCGCCCACAACTGCCCTCCTTTGCAGGCCTCGTCCCTCCCAACTACCTCCCCTGCTGGCCATCTTGTGGTGGCAATCTTGTGGTGGCCATCTTGTGTCCACATGGGGGCAGTCATCTTTAACCACATGGGGGCAGCCATCTTGTGTGTTGGAGTGACGGTCATTTTGCATGTTATTATTTTATTAGATAGGATTAGATAGGATAGAGGCCTGGTGCACGGGTGGGGACCAGCTGGTTTGCCCTGAAGGGTGTCCCAGATCAGTGTGGGGCTTCCCTTGGGGCGTGGGGCAGCCTGAGCGAAGGGCCTGTGGTGGTTTTCAGGCCGGCCACACACCCCTGGTGACCCAAGTAGAGGCCCTGGTATCTGGGATTTATTTATCTTCTATAATTGAAACTTTGTAGCCTTGAGTGGAGCCAAGCCTCCTGCTCACTCTGTGGCTGTAGCCATTTTTGTTGGGATTTATTTATCTTCTATAATTGAAACTTTGTAGCCTGGATTGGAGGCCTGGGCTGGCCAGGGCAGGCAGAAAGCTTGGTTTCCTCCATTGCTGGGGAAAGCCAAGACTCCCTCCTGCTCTCCCTGGCTACAGCCATCTTGGTTGGGTTTATTTGCATATTTGCTCCGGATTGGCTGGTGGGCGTGGCTGGTGGTGTAGCGGATGTATGGTCAATTTGCATATTACTCTTTTATTAGATAGGATTATATAGGATAGAGGCCTGGTGCATGGGTGGGGGGTAGCTGGTTTGCCCTGAAGGGTGTCTCAGATCAGGGTGGGGGTTCCCTTGGGGCGTGGGGTGGCCTGGGTGAGAAGCCTGTGGTGGTTTTCAGGCCGGCCACACCCCCCGGCGACCCAAGCGGAGGCATTGGTAACTAGGATTTATTTATCTTCTATAATTGAAACTTTGTAGCCTTGAGTGGAGCCAAGCCTCCTGCTTGCTCTGTGGCCGCAGCCATTTTTGTTGGGATTTATTTATCTTCTATAATTGAAAATTTGTAGCCTGGAGTGGAGGCCTGGGCCGGCCAGGGCAGGCGAAAAGCTTGGCTTCCTCCATCTCCGGGGGCAACTCAAGCCTCCTGCTCCCTCCAGCTCTGTGGCTTCTGTCATTTTTGTTGGGATTTATTTATCTTCTATCAGTGAAACTTTGTAGCATTGAGTGGAGGCCTGGGCTGGCAAGGGTAGGCGGAAAGCTTGGCTTCCTCCATTGCCGGGGAAACCCAAGCCTCCCTCCTGCTCTCCATGGCTGCAGCCATCTTGGTTGGGTTTATTTGCATACTTGCTCCTGATTGGCTGGTGGGATGTAGCGGAGGTACGGTCAATTTGCATATTATTCTTTTATTAGATAGGATTCTAACAGGTGTTGAGGTGGTAATCTCAATGGGTTTTGATTTGCCTTTCCCTAATAACTAGTGATGTTGAATAGCTTTTCATACATCTGTTGGCTGTATGTGTAGCTAGTTCATTTATTAATAGGATGGTTTTCTGTTAAGTTGTGTGAGTTCTTTATATATATTGGATATTAGCCCCTTTTGGAGATACTGTTTGCAAATATCTTCTTCCATTCAGTTGATTGCCTTTTTGTTTTGTTGATTTTTTTTCTTTTGCTATGCAGAAGGTTATTAGTTTGTTGTAGATCTATTCCTTTATTTTTGCTTTTACTTCCCTTAAGGTTAGGGTCTAGTTCACAAACCTTCTGATATGAAGGTGCATAAGTTTAGCGCCTATATTTTCTTCTATGTATTTTATTGTTTCAGGGCTTACATTCAAGTTTTAATCTATTTTGAGTCATTTTTTGTTTATGATGTAAGATAGTAATCTAGTTTCATTCTTTTGCATGTGGCTCTCCAATTCTCCCAACACCATTTATTGAAGAGACTTTCCTTTCTCCATTGTATATTCTTGGCTCCTTTGTTGAAAATTAGTTATCCATATATATGTGGTTTATTTTTGGACTGTCAATTCCGTTTCTACCAGCACCGTGTACTGTTTTTGATTACTGTGGCTTTGTAGTATAGTTTTAAGTCAGAGAGTGTGATACTTCTGGCTTTGTTCTTTTTTCTCAGTATTGCTTTGGCCAGGTGATTATTTTGAAAGAAAACTTTAAGAACCTCAGTTAAAAGGAAAAAAGAAAGCTGTGAATAGGAAAAGCTTAAAATTTGTGAAAAATAGTATCTACAAACTGACATGGTAATGTTGTAACTAAAGCTTGTGCTTGATTTTTCCACAGAGGAGAATTGCTTTTAAAAATGAATAAACCTTTCAAAGCAAAAGAAGCGTATCTTAAAGCACTGGAGTTGGACAGAAATAATGCAGATCTTTGGTATAACTTGGCGATTGTTCAAATTGAACTTAAAGAACCAAATGAAGCTCTTAAAAACTTTAATCGTGCTTTAGAACTAAATCCAAAACATAAGCTAGCATTATTCAATTCTGGTATATTAATGCAAGAATCAGGTATGTTTTCTCAAAATATTTCTACATTTTAAACACATTGAAATTAGAAATATAATAAAACCTTAATTTAAAATATATTACCTGTAGCAAACATTTTATGAATGGATAGTTTGTATCAAAACTGTATAAATGATTTATAAGCAGAATTTTTAACATACTTAAACTTCTCAAGGAATATACACTTACATATATGACAATTCTAATTGTTCTTCTGATATATGTTAAGACTGAGTTTTTAGGCAATCTCTTGAGCAATGCCTTATTAATCCTGTCATTTTATGCAGGAAAATATAATCTCATATTATATTTCTCAAATATAGGCAGTCCTCAGGTTACATCGCCATCTCCCATTTATTTATATAAAAAAAAGTTCCGTCATTTTGACATATGTACATATGTGCTTTATGTTTTTTATTATTTATTCACCACAAATAAAGGTCAGGAATTGTTATCTTTCTTTTAAATTTTTTTTACTGTTTCACTTCATTACTGCTGTGTATGTGCTCCATGTGAGTGACATAGGTGCTTATGTAGGTGGGTTCTGACTTACGGCCGAAAATCGCGTTATGTCATGCCGTAGGAATGGATCTCCGACATAACCGAACACTTACTGTAATCTGAATTTGTAAAATTTTTTACATAATTATTTCTAGGAAGCTAATAGCATTGTATGTTTTAGAAAAAATATTATATCTTCTCTTGATTTATAAAACCAAGTACTTTTGGTATTATTTTTTATCCAGTTTTACTGTTTTCTGAGATATTATTGTAATTTCCTATAATTTCTATGATTTAGCAAAAGTTATGAATTATAATAAATCAGGATTTTTTATATATGGGGATTTTAGTACTAAGAAAGCTGTGTATGGTTTATAATCTTATATTTTTGGAAAATATAGTTACATTTTTAAGTTAATTCTTTTTAAAACTTTTACAAAAAAAACTGAATGGATCATAAAATCATATTATTTTAGAGCAAGAAGACCTACAAGTTTACTTTTACCAGTCTTCTATTTAGTGGATTAGAGAGTGAGGACCAAATAGATATAACTACCCCAACTTTATATATAGCCTGTAGTAATTAGTCCAAGATAGGAACTTAAGCCTACTGATTTATTTTCAAGTTTTATTTACTATATTGTCAAATAAAAGAATAGAGGAGGGCTTTAGCCTGGTATTCAAAAAAGTTTAAATTTAGAGAAGAGCTAATATTTTTGTGAAGTTAGCTAACTTTAGCAATCATGAAAGGGCCCATTATCCAACACAAGATTGTACCTTAAGGTTTATAGTTGTAGAACTTGAATTCATTTGTATTTATTTACAATAAAGTTATATCAATAAATATTTGTTTACTAAATCCAAATATATATTTATAAACTTTATACTTAGTGGTATATTTTTACCTTTGAAACGTCCTAAAAATTTTGAAGTGACATACAAAAATCTTAAGACAGAAACATTTTCTTACCCAATAATAGTTAATGTTTACTAAGCATTTTTACATGTATCTCATGTAATTCTAAGAAAATTCATAAGTTAACCCAGAGAAGTTCAATAACTTGTTCAGTGTATAAAGTTACAATGTTAGCAGAATCAAGATTGAATGCATGTCTCTTGGCAAATCTCATGCCTCTTTCTTTTCATTCTCTATTCTTTCTCTGCTACTCACAGTTAGCTTCTAAACTGTAAGATATTTTCTAGCATTTCAGTTTCAAACACACTCTCTTTCCTATGAAGACTAAGATTTCCCTTTCTGCTTTTGATTTAGGTATAGCAATCAGTTGTTTTGATGCTCTCTTTTTGTAATCTAACTAGATAAAATATGAAAGTGGCTTTTTTCCTCAGGCTTAATTAGTTTGCTAACAATATAATGTTTTTCTTTTTTTAAAAAAAAATTATTCATAGGTGAGGTTAAGCTCAGACCTGAAGCTAGAAAACGACTTCTAAGTTATATAAATGAAGAGCCACAAGATGCTAATGGTTATTTCAATCTGGGAATGCTTGCCATGGACGACAAAAAGGACTCTGAAGCAGAGATGTGGATGAAGAAAGCCATAAAATTGCAAGCTGACTTCAGAAGTGCTTTGTTTAATTTGGCTCTGCTGTATTCTCAGACTGCAAAGGAATTACTGGCTTTGCCAGTTTTAGAAGAGTTACTCAAATACTATCCTGATCATATTAAGGGTCTCATTTTAAAGGGAGACATTCTAATGAATCAAAAGAAAGATATACTTGGAGCAAAAAAATGTTTCGAAAAGATTTTGGAGATGGATCCAAGCAATGTGCAAGGAAAGCACAATCTTTGTGTTGTTTATTTTGAAGAGAAAGACTTATTAAAAGCTGAAAGATGCCTGCTTGAAACATTGGCATTAGCACCACATGAAGAATATATCCAGCGCCATTTGAATATAGTCAGGGATAAAATTTCCGCATCTAGTTTAATAGAACAGCCAATATTCCCAGTTAGTAAGACTTCAGGAAACAAAATTCCAACCGAAAATGCAAGAGAAATAAGAAGTGAACCCCAACCCTCACAGGTAATAAAAACAAGTGATGATAAAAGTTCATCTAAAACCAACAAGCAATTAGGAAAAGATACAGACAGTGAGACCCCTCACAAAACAACAAAAGAAATAAAAGAAATTGAGAAGAAAAGAGTTGCTGCTTTAAAAAGATTAGAAGAGATTGAACGTATTTTAAATGGTGAATAGCATTACATTTTATTATGTGACAGTGGTTTCAAAGAGCTAAAGACTATATCAATTGATTGCTTATGGCAACTTTGAAAAATAGCAAAGATTCATAACTGTCTATCATGAGCTGCCTATATGTAGGATCAAAATAAGATTTTTATTAAACACCTATCTTATACCAGGTTATGTATTCTAAGATATTACATAGTTTTCTGAGTTTTGGTGAAGATAGCCGAAATATTAAATAATAGGTGGCTAATTTGTACCTTTTATTATAGAAGGAAGATTCTTCCAGCAGAATTTAATTGACTACTCTCAATTAAAAATAGTCTTGAGGCCTGAATGATAATTCCTTGGGGGCAAATCCAACATTTGCTATTTCATTCTATGAATTTCCGTTTATTACTGACTTAATTTTTCCTTCACCTGTTGAAATTTGGCTATGAATTGAAAACACTTATTGAACACTTATTTTTTCTTTAGTGACTTTCTGTTTAACCAAGGGACTTTGCCTATAAAAGAATACTGGCTTTATGCGTATTCTTTTATTGATTTTTAGAAGGAATGCTAGATGAAACATTTTAAAGTAAGTCATGACATGTGAGATTAAGAATGTATTTTTATAATTGTGTGCTGTCCTTCACTCTAAAATACAAATTTCAATCAGGTAAAGTTTTAAATATATGTGTGTACATACAATACATTTTTAATGGTGCTCATATATACTGTATTTTTATTTTCTTAACATACTGAGAATTTCATAGCATGAACCACATAATCATGATTATCTTTGACTTATATTCCCCAAACTATTCATATTTCTTAGGGTCATAGTCATATTAAGAAGTCTCAAAAACTATAACTTTATTTAAACTTTTGATTTAAAACACGGTAAGTTTCTCTTTCATCTTAAGATGTATTATCTCTCTAGTGTTATTTGAAGTTGAATTTTATTTCCAAAAACAATGTGACTTTTACTTTTAAACACTAAGTTCTTAATATCGTGTTATGGTGTATATTTTTATTAAATATTTATTTTGACTACTGAGCTTTCATAAAATTTTAAAGCTGTTTTAATTCTATTAAGTATGGAAAACAAATTGCTATTGCATTTTCCTATGTGTTCATGTATTACAGTTTAACCAAAATTCCATCATTTTGGCCTGCTGTCCAGCTCTAAAAGATAATTAGCTAGTAATTGAATTAATAAATTGATCATTGGTTTTAGCATATTTGAATCTGAAAACTGTTAAAAGAGTAAATATAAATCAAATTTATTAATTTAAATCTAATATTTTTCTTGACTTAAATGCATTTCAAATGAATTTCATGATACTTAATAAAGTTGGTGTTGACTTAAAATGTTAAAGCTAACATCCTGGGATAGTAGCAAATTCTAATTATGAAGTAAAAAACTATGTTTTGTTTTTGTCTTCCTTTTTTTGAGATAACTAATTTCTAATTGTGTATTGTTTCAAAAACCATATCCCTTTAACTTTTTAAAAGAAATGTTTTATAAATAGGTCACAAGAAATATGGTTTGCATTAAGGACACACTTGTACTAGGTTCCCTGAGGCTGTTTCCTGGATTACTTTTTAGGCAATGTAAAGCAAGCACTGACATTAATGGTAGTTGATTCTTGATGCAGGAGATTCTGTTATTCATTAAATACCTAATTTCAGTTCTTAAATTATGGCTTTGTGACTCCAGATATACAGTATATTGAGAATACCTCATATGCTATGACTTGAAAAATGAAATCTATATTATTCTTATCTTCTTCCCACATATCTTGAAACAAAGCTTCTGCGTATGATCTCTTTAGGTACAATAGCAAGTGAGTATAGTTTAGAAAAGTAGAAGGAAATCTTTCATGACAGCAGACCATAATAAAAGCTTTGAGCAATATTTTAGTAAAGTTATATAATAGTCAAAAAATAAAAGATATATTAATATTATCAAATGATTTTTGTAGAAAAAAGAATTTCCTCTTTACTAACTCTTAGAAGAGTGCCTACCATGTAGGAAGTGCTCATATATTTGAATTTTAAATAATTTATTTAAATCAGATTCAACCTGAAATTTGTAATTTTTCCAAATCAGTGTTTTGCAACCCTCACTTTATATTACAATCATCTATAGGGCTCTTAATATGAACCCACCCACAACAGTTAAATCTGAATTTTTTTAGGGTTGGAGCTATTAAGTTTTTCTAAAAGTTCCCCAAATTATTCTAATTTGTGGTTAGAGTTAAAGACCACGGATCTAACTTAATTTTTAAAAATCCTGCTATGTCTCCTGTATTAACTTTTTAAGTAATATAACCCAATTAACTTTTTTAAAAATATATTTTTATTGATTTCAGAAAGGGAGAGAGAGAAACATCAATGATGAGAGAGAATAATTGATCGGCTGCCTCCTGCACGCCCCCCACTGGGAATCATGCCCGCAACCCAGGCATGTGCCCTGACTGGGAATTGAACCACAACCTTCTGGTTTATAGGTCGAGGCTCAACCACTGAGCCATGCTGGCCATGCTCTCCAATTAAGTTTTGATTTTTAAAGTTCCATTAAGAAATATGCTCTTCTGATAACTAGTACAGTATTTCTTCACATAATGTCATCAGTACCTTCTTGGAAACTGCTACTTTCAGTGAAACAACATATGACGAAACCAGTTTGCCACAGGCTAATTGATATAAATAACAGTTATTTTTCTACAGCTTATTTCCGGTCATAAAAACCTCACGAAACTTCTAAACAAAGACCCAAAACACTTCTGATAATAAACATTGAAGTAAATGTGAGTTATGCATAATTTAGGAAAGATTAATAAAAACAAGTAAGAGAATTAGTTTCCAACCCATTTATTCCAGTTCAATGTCAAGGAAGGCTGGAGCTGTTCCTAGCAGCTCAGAGCACAAGGCAGGCACCCATCCTGGACAGAATGCCCTCCCATCACAGGAAACACTACACGCCCACTCCATCAGACTGGGACTATATAGACACTCCAATTAACCTCACATGCAAAACTGGGAAGTGGGAGGATATTGAGTATCTGGAGAAAACTCAGGCAGACATGGGAGAACATACAAATTCCACACAGACATGGCCCAAGCTGGGAATTGATTTTTTTTCCTTCAACAACATTATAACGTCAAAATGGTGTTGAACAGATGGTTCTTGAGGACTTGCTGTATTTATTCCATCTAAGTTCCATCAAGTTTACTTATGCGTAAGATGATTATTTCTTCTCTTTATATTCATAATAGAAATTTATTCAAGCTGTTTAGTTCAGAAAAAGGGAATGTGTTTTTCCCCCTTTGGAGCTGCCCTTTTGGAGGGTAGGGACATCTTAGCCCAGTTCACTAACCTGTGGTTCAGAGTTGTGAGCACATATAAGTTTGGAAAAGAAAATTTATAAAAGGTTTGTGTGCCGGTGAAGGATGTAGTTTTAGTTCTGTTTTACAAAAGAATCTACTCCCCTTGAGTTCTAGGAAAGCTTTGACAATCCCCAAGGGGCAGTTTGTTAATCCTTCACTGCTTCTCAGAAGGAAAAATGAAGTTTTTCATATATTGTTCCTATATGTGTTTGCCTTTGAACATTCAAAATTGGGGACTTTATCTTACAGTTATTTCAGTAAGTAATTTTATGAGGTTGATGACTTGTAGGACAAAATTATGTTTGCAGTTTTGTGTTTACTTTTATGTAAATATTTGGTATGTGACTTGCACAATTTTAATAAAAACATGGCTTTCATTACATCTAATTTGAGGTTTCAACTTCATGTTACACAATGCTTTAAAGATATTTCAATGAAAAGCATTATGAAAAATATAGATTGCTATGTCAATTTATACCTAGAAATCCACATATTTGTCATATTTATTTTTATAAAAACCTCCTCTATTTGTTTTCATGACTAGTATTTAAAATGAACCCCTTTAAAATGTCTGGTACCTTTGCCCAAAATTTTATCTGTTAGAAACTGTCAGCCATCCATGTTAACAGTTCGTAAGAAAGTAATTTAAAATTGTATGCATTTTATATTACTATGGTGTCTGTGTGTACCATATTTCTAAATATTCAGTATTAAATTGATACTTTTAAAAACCTTAACCTGAACTGCCTTTTAATATTAAAATGAAAAAGACAATCTGGCAGATAGTTTTATAAGCAGTCATCTAAGAAAGGCATGTTTTAAATTAGCTCCTAACAGTGATACATTTTTTAAAAATCTTTATTGTTGAAAGTATTACAGATGCCCCCCTCTTTTTTCCCTTCATTGCCCCCCTCCATCCAGGTCTTACCCCAACCCAGTCTTCACCACCCTATTGTCTGTGTCCATGGGTTATGCATATACTAGTATACAAATAAATTCTTTGGTTAACCTATTCCTGCGCCCATCCCCTCTTCCCTCTGAGATTCTTCAGTCTGTTCCATGTTTCCATGCCCCTGATTCTATTTTTATCATCCCTCCAAGTTTTTTTTTTTTTGTTCATTAGGTTCCTTCTTTTGTTTTGATTTTTAGGTTCAATTGTTTTTTTGTATTCGTTTGTTTGTTTCTTTGTTTTTTAATCCTCACCTGGGGATGTTTTTTCCATGGATTTTTAGAGAGTGGAAAAGATGGTTAGAATCAGAGAGAAACAAAGATGTGAGAGAGACCCATCGATTGGTTGCCTCCCCTACACACCCTAACCTGTACCGGGAATCGAGCCTGCAACCAAGGTATACACTGAGTGGCCAGATTATTATGATCTCTGAACACATAATTGGCCCCTCAGTGTATATCCTATATAATAAAAGGCTAACATGCAAATTGTCCCTTCGACCAGCAGGCAGGCCAGCCAACCGCTCATGTCCCCTCCCCCTGGCCAGGCTGGCCAGACCCCACCCATGCACGAATTCATGCACCGGGCCTCTAACATTATATATATATATATATATATATATATATATATATATATATATATATATATATCCTATCTAATAAAAGTAATATGCAAATTGTGCCTCCACCACGCCCACAAGCCAATCAGGAGCAGGTATGCAAATTAACCCAACCAAGATGGTTACAGCCACGGAGTGAGAAGGAGGCTTGGGTTTTTCCAGTAATGGAAGAAGCCAAGCTTCCTGCATACCCTGGCCAGCCCTGGACTCCACTCAAGGGCTACAAAGTTTCAATTATAGAAGATAAATAAATCCCAACAAAAATGGCAGCAGCCATGGAGCTGGAGAGAGCACGAGGTTTGGGTTTCCCCGGCGATGGAGGAAGCCAAGCTTTCCGCCCACCCTGACCAGCCCTGGCCTCTGCTCAAGGCTACAAAGTTTCGATTATAGAAGATAAATAAATCCCAGATACCAGGGCCTCTGCAAACCACCACAGGCCCCTCACCCAGACCACCCCATGCCCCAAGGGAACCCCCACCCTGATCCAGGACACCCTTCAGGGCAAACCAGCCAGCCCCCACCCATGCACCAGGCCTCTATCCTATCTAATAAAAGAATAATATGCAAATTGATCTTCACTCCAACACAAGATGGCCAACAGGGGAGGGCAGTTGGGAGGGACCAGGCCTGCAAGGGAGGACAGTTGGGGGCGATCAAGCCTGCAGGGAAGGGCAGTTGGGAGGGTCCCAGGCCTTCAGGGGAGAGCAGTTGGGGGGGACCAGGCCTGTAGGGGTGGGCAGTTAGAGGTGACCAGGCCTGCAGGGGAGGGCAGTTAGGTGCAATCAGGCTGGAACGGGAGCAGGTAGGCATCAATCAGGCTGGCAGGGGAGTGGTTAGGGGGTGATCAGGCTGGCAGGCAGAAGTGGTTAGGGGCCATCAGGAAGGCAGGTAGTCGAGCAGTTGGGAGCCAGCAGTCCTGGATTGTGAGAGGGATGCGGGACTGCCCATTTAGGCCTGATCCCGGTAGGATCGGCCAGATTATTATGCGTTCAGAGATCATAATAATCTGACCACTCAATGTATGCCCTTGACCAGAATCGAACCCATGACCCTTCAGTCCTTGGGCTGACACTCTAACCACTGAGCAAAACCAGCAAGGGCAGATTCAGTTGTTGACAGATAAGCATTTTGCCATTTTATTGTTCATAGTTTAGATCTTTCTTCTCCTTGAAGAAGACCCTTTAATATTTCATGCAATACTGGTTTGATGGTAATGCTTTATTCCGGGTATGCAAGGATGGTATGATATCTGCAAATGAATAAACGTGATACATCACATAAACAAGTTGAGAGACAAAAATCACAATCATATTGATGCAGAAAAGGCATTTGACAAAATCCAACATCCTTTCTTGATAAAAACTCTCAGCAAAGTGGGAATAGAGGGACATAATAAAAGCCTTATATGACAAACGTACAGCCAACGTCATGCTCAAAGGGCAAAACTAAAACAATTTCCCCTAAGAACAGGAACAAAACAGGGATGCCCACTTTCACCACTCCTATTCGACATAGTACTGGAAGTGCTAGCCATAGTGATCAGAAAAAAAGAAAAGGCATCCAAATTGGAAAAGAAGTAAAACTGTCATTATTCGCAGATGGCATGATATTATACATGGAAAACCATAAACATTCCATCCAAAAACTACTAGAATTCATAAATGAATTTGGCAATGTAGCAGGATACAAAATTAACACCCAGAAATCTATGGTTTTCTTATGCACCAATAATGAACTCACAGAGAAACAAAAAGAAAAATCCCATTTACCATTGCACCAAGAAAATTAAGATACCTAGGAATAAACTTAACTAAGGAGGTAAAAGACCTCTACTCAGAAAACTATAGGACATTGAAAAAAGAGATAACAACATAAACAAATGGAAGAATATACCATGTTCATGGATTGGTAGAATCAACACGGTTAAAATCTCCATACTACCCAAAGCAATCTATAGATTTAATGCAATCCTCCTTAAAATACTAATGGTATATTTTACAGACCTAGAAAAAACTCTCCAAAAATTCATCTGGAATAAAAAAAGACCCCGAATAGCCACAGCAATCCTAAGAAAGAAGATCAAAGTAGGTGGGATCACAATACCAGATATCAAGCTGTATTACAAAGCCACGGTTCTCAAAACTGCCTGGTACTGGCACAAGAACAGAAATATAGACCAATGGAACAGAACAGAGAACCCAGAAATTGACCCAAGCCATTATGCTCAATTAATATTTGACAAAGGAGGCAAGAGCATAAAATGGAATCAAGACAGTCTCTTCAACAAATGGTGTTGGGAAAATTGGACAGATACATGCAAAAAAATGAAACTAGACCACCAACTTACACCATACACAAGAATAAACTCAAAATGGATAAAGGACTTAAGATGGGAAGCCAAAAAATCTTAGAGGAATCCACAGGCAGCAAAATCTCAGACATATGCCGAAGCAATTTCTTCACTGATACAGCTCCTAGGGCAATGGAAACCAAAGAGAAAATAAACAAATGGGACTACATCAAAATAAAAAGCTTTTGCACAGCAAAAGAAACAAAACAACAAGAAAGCCCACTGCATGGGAGAGCATATTTGTCAATGTTATATCCTATAAGGGTCTAATCTCCAAAATGTATAGGGAACTTATACATCCTGACCAATGGATGGAACTGGAGAGCATTATGCTAAGTGAAATAAGCCAGTCAGTGAAAGAAAAATACCACATGATCTCACTCATTTATGGATAATAAAGAACATTATAACCTGATGAACAAAAAGATAGATACAGAAGCTGAGAAGCATCGAACAGACTGTCAAATTACAGCAGGAAGGCTGGGGAGGGTTGGGGGGGCGTGATCAACTAAGAACTTGTATGCATGTATATAAGCATAACCAGTGGACGCAAGATAATGGGGGTGGTGGTGAGGGTATGTGCCAGGGGATAGGGAAAACCAGGGGAAGTTCAATGGGGAAAAAAGGAGACATATGTACTACTATTTGTAATACTTTAAACAATAAAATAAAATAAAAACAAAACAAATACTACAAATACATGCAAACAATTTATTCCTTTTAATCTGTCAGAAGGAAATTCTATCTGATGGAATGTAGTTATGGAGGACAAGGCAAATAGGAACTGCAATAACAAATGATGTTAGACTAATGAATTAATACAGCAGTAATTAAAATGAATGTAAATGAGTTATACTAATGAAAAACAAACTTTAGTAATTTTATTTTTTACATTTTAATTATTTTCAATTAAATTTTATATAACATATTGGACTAAGTTGAATTATAAATATAAGATTCATCAATATTTTGTCTACAAAATACACTTGAAAATATATGGAGAAGTTAAGCAAAAGTATGACAAAAAAAGGTCTACCTGTAAGTATGAACCAGAGCAGCAGGAGTTTTATTGGAGGGAGCTGGGCATTGATGTTCTGGTATTGTTCTGTTTCTAGATCTGGGTATGTTTGCATACACAGGTTCAATTTTTGACAATCCATTCAGAATATGCCTTTTTGTGGATGTACAATAAAGTTTTAAAAAGTTCAAGAATATTAAAAGATGTATTTAATGAAATGGGGAAAAAATGTAGGTGCAACATATACCAAAAAGTCCTACAATCTCAGTTTAGTAATAAGTAAGTATATATCAAATAAGGTAGGCAATGACTGGAAGAATGTATAGTAGAGTATAAATTTTAAGATAGATTTATCTAGATATAATTGATGTACAGTGAACTGCTCATATTTAAAGTGTACAGTTTGTTCAGTTGTAACACATAAACACCTGTGAAACCATCACAGTCCTGAT
This sequence comes from Cnephaeus nilssonii, assembly GCF_951640355.1. Taxonomy (NCBI): domain Eukaryota; kingdom Metazoa; phylum Chordata; class Mammalia; order Chiroptera; family Vespertilionidae; genus Cnephaeus; species Cnephaeus nilssonii. Next base: position 80,963,351 of record NC_137077.1, read on the forward strand.
AGTAAACATATTCGTCACCCCTCAAACTTCCCCTTGCCCTCTGTAATCCCCCGTCTCACTTTTCCCTTCCTGCCCCATCCCTAAATCACAGATCTGCTTTCTGCCTCTATAGATTAGCTTACCTTTTCTACAGTTTTATATAATGGAATGGTGCTTTTTTGAGGAAATAAAGGATCTGGCTTCTTCCACTCTGCAATAGACCGAATGTTTGTCTTTCCAAAATGTATATATTGAAGACCTAACCTCTAATGAGTTAGTATTTGTAGGTGAAGTTTTGGGGAGGTGATTAGGTTTAGATGAGGCCATGGTGATGTCTCCCTACCCAACCCCTAATGGAATCAGTGTCCTTACAAGAAGATGGAGATCAGAGTCCTCTTTTCCTACTATATGAGGGCGAAACCAAAGGTGCTGTCTGCATGCCAGGAAGTGAGTTTTCACCACGGATCAATCCTGCTGACACGAAGCTTGGACTTAGCCTCCAAGAACTGTCAAAAATAAACATCTGGCCCTGACTGGTTTGGCTCAGTGGATAGAGCATCAGCCTGTGGACTGAAAGGTCCCAGGTTTGATTCCGGTCAAGGGAATGTACCTTGGTTGCGGGCACATCCCCGGTAGGGGGTGTGCAAGAGGCAGCTGATTGATGTTTCTCTCCCATCAATGTTTCTAACTCTCTATCCCTCTCCCTTCCTCTCTGTGAAAAATCAATAAAATATATTTAAAAAAATAAAAATAAAACACCTGTTGATTTCAGTCTGTGTGAGTCCGTCAAACCTCAGAGGGAAGGTAGAGAAGGGTGGGGGTAAGGAGGAGAGATCAACCAAAGGACTTGTATGCATGCATATAAGCCTAACCAATGGACACAGACAACAGGGGGTGATGGCATGAGTGGGGGGGGGGGAGCAATGGGGAGTAAAGGACACATATGTAATACCTTAATCAATAAAGAAAAAAATTATATAAAAAAAAGAAATAAACATCTGTTGTTTAAGCCAAGCAATCTTTGTTATAGCAGCCCAAGCTGACTTAAAAACACTCAGAATAATTAGGGATTTATCTCTGATGTTGTATATATCAATAATTCATTTCTTTTTCTTCTTTTTTTATTGTTTAAAGTATTACAAATAGTAGTACATATGTCTCCTTTTCCCCCATTGACCCCCCTGGCCTCCTCTACCCCCCAGCACAAGCCCTCACCCCCCACCCCATTTCTGTGTTCATTGGTTATCCTTATATGCATGCATACAAGTCCTTCGGTTGATCTCTTACTTCCCCCCTCCCCACAACACTCCCTTACCTTCCCGCTGTAGTTTGACAATCTGTTCAGTGTTTCTTTGTCTCTGGCTCTATTTTTGTTCATCAGTTTATGATGTTCATTATTTTTCACAAATGAGTGAGATCATGTGATATTTATCTTTCTCTGACTGGCTTATTTTGCTTAGTAAAATGCTCTCCAGTTCCATCCATCCTGTTGCAAATGGTAAGAATTCCTTCTTTTTTACAGCAGCACAGTATTCCATTTGTGTAGATGAACCAGTTTTTTTAATCCACTCATCAGCTGATGGGCATTTAGGCTGTTTCCAAATCTTAGCTATAGTAAATTGTGCTGCTATGAACATAGGGGTGCATATATCCTTTCTGATTGGTGTTTCTGTTTTCTTGGGATATATTCCTAGAAGTGGTATTAGTAGGTCAAATGGCAGTTCCATTTTTAATATTTTGAGGAAACTCAAAATTCAAGCCCTTGTCCTCCATAACTGTTTTCCACAGTGGCTGCACCAGTCTGCATTCCCACTAGCAGTGCACGAGGGTTCCGTTTTCTCAGCATCCTCTCCAGCACTTGTCATTTGTTGATTTGTTGACGATAGCCATCTGACAGGTGTGAGATGGTACCTCATTGTTGTTTGATTTGCATCTCTCAGATGATTAGTGACTTTAAGCATGTTTTCATATGTCTCCTGGTCTTCTGTATGTCCTCTTTTGAAAAGTGTCTTGGGTCCTTTGCCCATTTTTTGATTGGACTGTTTATCTTCCTTTTGTTAAGTTGTTTGAGTTCCTATTATGAAGTAACTTTCCATTATAGGCTTATACCAGTTTTTTCTTCATTCATTTGTTGAACACACAAATGCAATTTTTTTGTCTCTGGTGCAGTAATTTTTACTTTATCATTATATATTTTTTAAAATAGTAATCAATAAAATGGTTGTAATTCTTTTGTTTGTAGCATACATTTCTGACTGTGTACTTAAAATTTACTCCACTTCTACAAATGGCCATTTGAGAATTTAGTCCTCCCTCATGATATCAGTCCATGTGTTTCTGAAGGCATAGACAGAGGCTAGATCATATGACTTAGACCACAGTCATTCAGTCACTCAACATTTGGTATTGACCCATCCACTGTCTTTCTCTTAGAAATGGGAACTTGCCCAAATCAAAGCCAATGAAATGACCCATGATTTTGCTAAGAATTCACTAACTTAAAATGAGAGAAAATATAAGTTTAACAATAGGGGAACCATCTTTCCACCATAAAGAGAGATCCTATGTAAGAATGGAACCAATACAAAGTAGACAGATCATAGAGGCAAAAAATTAGGTTACAGTGATATCATTAGAGACCTGGTAAAACTGCATCTGAAAAGCCAAAGTGTGGACAACTCAATTCCAGTCTTGGAAGTTGGCATTTTGATTAAGTGTAAGTATAACAATGGGTCAAAATGTCTACTGTGTGTCTTGTGCTGAACAAGGTAACAGGACTGAAGAACTTGTTTTGAAAAAATTATAAAATTTTAGTAAGGTCAAACAAGAATGGAAAAGTTTTAAGCTGCTCTATATCTGAAAACAAAGAGATCAGTGATTTTTTGTTTATAAGGGTGCTATCTACCTGCAGTCAGAAGTCTGAGACAGCTGCAACTACAGTGTCAGGGTTGGCAAGGGTTAGCAAGCCAATCCTCTGCCCAAGCAAAATAAGATGTGAGAGACCTAGCAAGAATGGGGGTTGAGAAAATTATATTTTAGTATCTTAAGCCCCTACCACATTCTTCCATTTAAGCAGCCATTGCCTGAGAAGGGGATGGATTACCCCCATTGAGAAGATGCAATCCGAGGACACTAAGAAAAAAGTCATTCAGCTCAGGGCTAAAGAGATTGGCAATGCACTCTGTCTGTATTAGTTTCCTGAGGCTGCTGTAACAAAGTACCACAAACCTGGATGGCTGAAAAGATTCTCCCCCAGGGCTTCCAAAAGGAATCAACCCTGATAACACCATGATTTCAGACTTCTAGTTTCCAGAACTGTGAGAGAATAAGTCCAAGATCTGTGTCACCAGGACTGATTGATCTGTGGTGAAAACTCTCTTCCTGGCATGCAGACAGTACCTTTCGTCGAGTTCTCATCTTGTGGAAAGAGAGAACTCTGATCTCTCTTCCTCTTCTTGTAAGGACATTGATCTCATTCTGGGTTGGGTAGGGAGACATAAATCTATTCTCTCACAGTTCTGGAAACTAGAAGTCTGAAATCAAGGTCTTATCAGGGTTGATTCCTTTTGGAAGCCCTGGGGGAGAATCTGTCCCGTAAGTTCTTCCTAACTGGCAGTTGTCAGCTGTCCTTGCCTGTTCTTTGCCTTGTAGATGTATCACTTTACCATTCACAGGGCATTTTCTGTGTGTGTCTATGTCTCATCTTCTCTTCTTATTTTATTGGATTAAGGGCCCACTGTAATCTAGTCTGGCCTTATTTTAACTAATTTTATCTGCAATGACCCTATTTGCATAGATAGTCACATTCTAAGATATAAGAGTTAGGATTTCCACACATATCTAAGGGGACAAAATTCAAGCCCTAACAGTGGCCATGGTCAATTTCTAGAGGACAGGATATCAAAGGTTGATTTCTGGATTTAAGGAGTGATTCTTCATAATATCTGTCTTTGTTTACTTTCCTCTAATATAGAGTAAATGGAAATAGATTGAAAGTATATTGAGAGTTTAAATACATTTTACCACTAGAGAAATCCCAAGCCTTACAAATAAGAGCCTCAGGTGGTCAAACCTTAAAATAATCCCCAGGTTCCATAACCTGGGCTTAAACAAAGTATACTGATCAATAGATGATTCGATAAAGAAGATGTGGTACAATGGAATACTACTCAGCCATAAGAAAACATTAAATACTGCCATTTGCAACAACATGGTAGATCATGAGAATATCATGCTAAGCAAAATAAGCCAGACAGAAAAAGTCAAGAACCATATGATTTCACTCATATGTTGTATATAAAACTGAAAGCAACAAATGAACAAATAAGAAAAACAAAGAAATAAAAAATTTATATACACAGACAACAGTATAGTGGTTGGGAAGAAAATTCGGGGGGGAGAAGGTAGTATATGGTGATGGAAGATTTCATTTTGGGTGGTAAACACACAGTGCAATATACATAGATGTATCATAGATTTGTACACTTGAAATCTATATACTTTTATTAACTAATGTTTCCCAAAAATTTTAATTGAAAAATATCACAAGAGCCCTGGCTGGTGTGGCTCAGTTGGTTGGAGCTTTTTCCCATGCACAAAATGTCTTGGATTTGATTCCCAGTCAGGGCACATAGTCATATTGTAGGTTCAATCCGAGGTTGGGGCACATGTGGGAGGCAACCAATCAATGTTTATCTCTTACATTGATGTTTCTCTCTTCTCTCTCTCTCTCTCTCTCTTTCATAAATTTTCGAAAAAATTACAGGAGAGCCCTAGCCTGTTTGGCTCACTGGATAGAGCATTGGCCTGCAGACTGAAGGGTCCAGGGTTCAATTCCAGTCAAGGGCATGTACCTTGGTTGCAGGCTTCTCCCTGGTCTGGGATCTGGTCAAGGCTCATGCAGGAGGCAACCAATCAATGTGTTTCTCTCACATAGATAGATGTCACTGTCTTTCCCTCTCTGTAGGAATTGGTTATAGGGTTAAGCCTCGGACTGACCTGCTGGCAAAGTCACAAACAAGTCCCAGCTTGGAGGGCACTGTCCTCTAAGCATAATTAAGCTTGATCTTGTAACTGCTCCCTAGATCTTTCCTGGGTAGCTAGTGGGCTGTGGGAGGGGCAGCAAGTGCTGCCAAAACAAGTGAAACTTACAACAACATTGTAAATTACCTTGTTTGTCCCTGACTATAAATAAAGCCTCAACTTTGCAGTCTGGATCTGTTCTGTGGCCTCAGCCAGGCACAGAAGATCCACCTAGACCCAGCTTTTTCTCTTTGTCTATCATTTCTCCATCCTTCGTTGCCCCCGCTCAGGCTCGCCGAACCCTTGGCTGTGCTGGCGCAGCACACCTCTCTCTTCTACTCTCCCTAAAAATCAATGGAAAAATATCCTCGGGTGAAGATTATCAACAATAACAACGAAATTTACAGGCGACATCTCAGATATAGTCATGGAAAACAATTAGGTTAACCCAATTGTCAAAGAAAACCCACAAAATCATAGATCTTACCTTACATCAAACTTCACTAATAATTTAAAGAATACATGCAAACACCAAATATAGCTAAAATTAATAAATTACCTACTTTTCCTACAAGAAAAATAGGTGTATTAGAAATATTCTATTATAACATTTTGTAAATAAGGAATCCCTGTATGCAAGATCTGGTGAAAGTCATTCTTTCCCCATTGTCCCCACTAGGGAAAAAGTGGTTTATTAACTTGCCATTAACCATTTCTTTCTCAACAATGGCAGAAAGATCCTTCTAGAGAGCAGAGCTAAGACAGCCAGAATGCTTTACCAAGGATCTACATTTAATTTTTATGATATGATATGATATGATATGATATGATATATGAGTTATGTACCAGCAATCTCTTTATGGTTGTTCACCTTCCTGAATGGTAGTCTAGAAAAAAATGTGTATTGGATGTTTGGGGATTCATTAAACTATTTAGTTTAGCATTACTTCAGACTAGCATTACTTCTCTAGGGCAACTGGAGTTAGAGATGGGTCTGATGAGAGACTGTGTACTGAGTGAATATTTTGGACTTTGAGCTCCATGGTATAAATGAATGATATTTTGAGTGTATTCCTTTGGGTGTGTTTTCTTTGGGACATTGCATAAGTTATTATGTAGATAGAGGTACTTTTGAAGGTGATTAGATGGTAAGATAGGATAGATAAGTGAATGCACATTTTCGAGGTTGTCTATTGCTGTCCAACATCAATTCACTCTATTTCTAGTGACATTTGGAGATCCATTCAGGGATGCTACACTGGAGGGAAACATGATCCACACCAATAGAAATAAGTATATTCCATTACCATGGCTGTAGTCATTTGCAGCCAAGTTCACGAATTTGCATGTGACATGACCAGAATTAGTAAGATGCTGGAATTTACCAGAATCTATTGATCTTTTCTACTGTATTTGATTGAAAGACGATCCGAGTCTAGAGTTAGAGCAGCCATCTTCAAAGCGGAGAAGGCATGGAATCTGACAGGAGAGGAACATGATGAATGTTCAGAAACAACAGAAAGTATCTGGGTCCCAATGACATTGTTTGGTCCCCAGGCAAGATTCAGTAGAAGCCAAAAACTTGATTTTTTGTATATCAGAAGCAATTACATTCCTTTTGTTCTTAAACCCTTTTGGATTGGGTTTTCTGTTACATGAAATTAAATGAAATTGACATGTTTTAAACATTTAAACACATTTTCAGTGCTTTGTAATCCAAGAAAAACTTTTTTTTCAAAGCAACATGTTGTTTTTTGGAGCTAGTCTGACATTAATCAAAGACAGTTTGGAACTGATAAAATTTCACAACAGGAAGAAATATCAGGACTTTTTTTTCCCCACATTTTTGGGGGTTTGTTCCTATTTCAAAAATCTGTAAAAAATAAAATTCTTGATTAGTGTGCTTTTCAAGGTCCTACATGGTCCTTCTCTCACTTATCACCTTACTCCCCCTCATCCATTTCACTCCAGCTAAACCAGCCTCCTTGCTGAGTGTTCACCTCAGGGGCTTTGTCCTTCCCATTCTCTCTGCCTCTATCTCTGGAACACTCTTCCTATAGGCAGGTATCCACATGGGTTCTTAAACTCATTTAGATTTCTTCTCAAACAACTTTGAACACTAAATGCAATAAAAGAAAGAAAAAAAGAATGTGTAAGGGTAAAAAGCTGTGAAAGAGGTAATAATTGATTATGGGCCAGAACATAGTAATAAATAAAAAACTAGCTCTTGAAAGAAAATTGTTAAAAAGAAAAAAGACCCCTGGCCAGCTTGCTCAGTGGTTAGAGTGTCAGTTTGTGGACCAAAGTTTCACAGGTTCAATTTCCAGTAAAGGGTTGCAGGCTCCAACCCCAGCCAGGTTCAGATCTCATGTGGAAGGCAACCAATTGATGTATCTCTCTTACATTGATGTTTCTCTCTCTCTCTTTTTATTCCCCCTTCCTCCCTCTCCACTTTCTCTAAGGAAATCAATGAAAAAAAATATCCTCAGGCGAGGATTAAAAAATAATAATAAATTTAAATAAATAGATAATCCTATATAATAAAAGCCTAATATGCTAAGTGTCTGGTTGTCTGGTTATCTGTTCAACCAATCAAAGCATAATATGCTAATGATATGCTAAGGCTACTCAACCACTCGCTATGACATACACTGACCACCAGGGGGCAGATGCTCCAACTGGTAGTTTAGCTTGCTGCTGGGGTCAGGACTGATCAGGACTGAGTGAGATAGGCAGGACACACCCTGGAGCCCTCCCGCGGTCCCTTCCTGGCTGGCCAACTTCCCGTGTCCCTCCCTGGCCCTGATCATGCACCAATGGGGTCCCTTGGCCTGGCCTGTACCCTTGCACAATCCAGGACCCCTTGGGTGATGTCGGAGAGCCGATTTCAGCCCAATCCCCAGACCAGGCCAAGGGATGCCACTGGTGCACAAGTTCATGCACTGGGCCTCTAATTAAATAAATAAAAATTAAAAAGAAAATAAATGTATTTCCATGGAGGCCATGTCTTCAAGTCCACTGTCTTAGGGCACTGACTTCTTAGGATAGATGTATCTAGTGTTGGCACATACTAGGGTAACTATGGCAGGTTGTGGAGATTTCAGAGAGTAAAAGGTTATGTTCTTTTAATAATTCTTTTCTCTGCATGGTGCTCTCTTCCTTCTGGCGTCTGTTCTTTGATCATTATTTCTCTGTCCTTAATTATCTTCCTTCCAAGATAGCTATATATGGGACCACATCTAGGAACACTCTTGAGAAGGTCTTTGAAAATCTTAAATAGCCAATTTGACTGAGGTGTAGCTCAGAGGACAGTGTCTGTGAGGTAGACATTTTTTTCATTACTTTAAAGCAGTGCTTTTGTTCTTTCTTTTTTTAAAAATTAAATTCTTTTAAAGCACAGATTTTCAGTCGGTGTACCACAAAAATTTTTAAAACATGCAATACCTCTTCTCCCTTCAATTGTCAAATAAGAAAATGATAACAGCTAACACAATGGCAATCTAGTGTAAATGAATCAAAATTATACCTTTTTCTTTTGTCAGATCAGCAAAAAACCCCACATTTTTTGATGCTTCACAGAATTTTAGTCATTATTTTATGTATGCCATGAGATGAAAAAAGTTGAAAATTGCTTCTTTAAAGCAAAGCTGGAATGGTGAGACATAGAAATGTTGTTCGAGAGTCCATCCAGAAGCAAGTGGGGAAGAGCAGGATCCCTCCTTGTGCCTTCAAGTAGAAAAAGGAAAAGAAGCCCTTGAGACTCACACATAGTTTAGGCAGGAGATATAGTCCTTAAAACCTTAAAGTATGCACACAGATTTTGATGTTAGATTTTTTTTTCCTTTGCAGTCAATCACGATTACTCCTGGCTAGTGTGGATTGAATCAAGGGTGAACAGGAGCTAGACATAACTTTAAAATGACTCAGGAAGAGGGAACCCAGGCACTAGTGTGGTGGTTTGACAAATTTATCAAATTAAATGTTTGGTGAAAGTAGAGCAATTGAGTCAATCAAACCACAGTTGTTGAATAGGGGACACTAAGCCACTTATCTGTAAAGCCTATTACCTTTTCAGCTCTCAGAAGATCTGGGACATGGGATGACTGTGCTGCTGCTAACCCTAACTGTGATACTAGTATTTCTTTGTGTTTTTGTAAACCACATTACTGAAGGTACATTAGTGTTTGTGCATGTAAGCATGTATGAGAGCCTAAATAGCTTGACTAATACTAGTAGTACTGAAAATGTACTTAGTAATAAGCAATTGTAATGGGTCATAGATCCTTTAAATATATATACTTCAGAAACCTAAGCCATCAGATGAAATTTAATTAATTCTGTTTTTTTAATCTATAATATTCATGCTTAATATTCAGAACATTGCTTGCCAAATATATTTAAATCAAGAAAATATTTATTTAAGAATAATAGTTATCATTTAATGACAGAAACTATACTAGGAATCTCAATTGATCCCCATATCTAAAGGATCAAGTTATAATTTACATTTTAAAAATGATAAAATTAAAGTTTAGAGAGGTGAAGTAAAATATCTAAAGAAGGAGCTAATGAAAAATTCAGGATTTGAGCTCAGATGTATCTGACTATGAAATTTGTTTATTCCACTAGACTATTCTCTCTCATAACATGTTACCAGTTTATTGGTGAACACTCATTTTTAAACATTTATTTGCATAATAATAACTGTCATATATTGAGCACTGACTTTAGCTTGTCAGATTAACTTCATGGTGTAAAAACAGACATGTAAATGAAAAATTGCAATAATATCTGAAAAATGATGTATATTTAAACAGTTGATTCCAAGAGGCTCATGCTGTGAAAAGCATGAGGAAACTTGAGTTCGACTAAGAAAGAGCAGATTCAAATAATCCATCTCATAATCACTCTCTCCTGTGCCCATTGGGTGGAATGCTAGGTAGAGTGGCATATATTATTTACATTAGTTTCTCTTTCTCTCCTGCGGTGTTACCGGATGGCCATTGGGTAGATTTGTATATTACACTTCTATTATTATAGATTGATTTAAGTATCTGTAGATGCGAGATTTTTCTAGATTATTTTGGTAGATCCAATGTGATCACAGGGATCCTTACAAGAGAGAAACAGGAGAGTCAGAAGCAAAATGGAGATTAACAGTGGAAGCAGACAGAACAGACTGGCTGGTGACCAAGGGGAGGGATAGGGGTGATTGGATAAAGAAGGTGAAGGAATTAGTTAACGAACATATATACATATACCCAATGGACACAGACATTAGTTTGGTAAAGGCTAAGAGAGGGAGAGGGGTGGCGGGATGAGGGGCAGGTGGTCAAAGGGTGGGGGACACCTGCAATAATGTCAACATTAAAATTTGTTAATAAATAAACAAACAATAAAAGCAGAGTTTGCTGCTGTGTACTTTGAAATGGAGGAAGGGATCAAGAGTTAAGAAACCGGGCAGCCTCCAAAAGCTAGAAAAGACTAGGATTCTCCCCAGAGCCTCCAGAAGGAATATAGCCTTAGAAACACCTTGATTTTAGACTTTTGACCTCCAGTACTGTGAGAGAATAATTTCTTTAAACCACTAAATTTGTGGTAATTTCTTTAAACCACTAAATTTGCAGCAGCAATAAAAAACTTATAGTGATTTTATTCTATACTCCTTGAGAAGAGTTCAAAATTCAGATCTGTTTATTTCCAGGAGTCCGTTCCTTTCCAAAGATGATGCTTTTCCCCCACTTGTATTATCCGTCTCTCTTGGGCAGTGCTGTGTAAACATTCACATATCCAAATATTCAATCCTTCTTTTAAAAAAATCCATCAGCAGGGGGGCGGGGCTAAGTGGAAGTAGACAAAGGCCAGGAAAATGGGGACATCTGGAATAGTGTCAACAATAAAAATAAAGTTTAAAAATATCTACCAGGGAGATTAAAAATGGTAGCAGAGTAAATGGATGCTGCACAGACATGCTTCCAGGAGCAAAGTGGAATTACAACTAAAATACAGAAAAATTTCTTGAATAATCAACAGAAGACTTGCAGGAGAGAACCCTGATACCTGAGGACTGAAAGTGGAGACCACATGAGACTGGTAGGAGGGGTGGAGGCAAGAAAGGGCTGGCCAGGTGCCCACAGACAGCAACTGACGTTCCTGAGAGATATCTCAGCTGTGGGGGATTGCCACTGAGAACTCTGGGGTCTAACCCCCAAGTTGGGCCTCCAGCAGAGAGCACCAGAACTGAGAAGGGTACCACATAACATCTGGCTGTGAAAAGCAGCAGGGTTGCTGTCTGTCAGGGAGAGACTGCTGGAAATTCAGGCACAAAATTCCCTGTGGAGCCACCCACCTTGTGCTGTGATAGAGGGAGGGAAGAGTGAACTGGAGCTGTTTGAGCAGAAGCCAGGACTGGGGACTCAGGGGATAGAGCTCAGAAGGCAGACACCCCCAGTTTCCTGTGCTAAGCCATTCCCTCATGCAGCGGAGGACATCTTTCCCACATAGACATTTGCTTTGCCTGGGTGGAAGACAGTTGACCTACCCTGTTGGGAAATACCTTGCCCTGAGGCCACTTAAGAGACTAAATATAACCATTAGCCTCCAGGCAGAAGCAAACTGCTCCGCCCTGTTGAAAAATCTTTCGCCACACCTTAGGACAATTGCCTGGAGCCATTCAAGTGGGAATCCTATCAGTCTGTAGGCAGAGGCAGTCTCTGGAGGCTTTGAGTCTTTGCTAATCTAATTAGTCAGAAACAGCATTTGACACTGTCCTGCACTAGAGATGGAGAGGCGCAGAGGATCTACCTAATACATAGTCACAAACCCAAACAGACAGCCAAAATGAGGAGGCGAAGAAATAACCCCCAAGATTCTTCTCTGGTTTAATCAAAACATTGAGTACTGACTAATGGAATAATGTCTATAACTTAATTAAAATGGTAATTAAAACATATTTGATCAAAATTTATAATTTTATCAAAACTGTGATTACAGGTTTAATCAAATTCTTCAACAGTTTTATTAAAGTCACAAAATCTATTCTCATATGCTTCAAAGAACTAAAAAATAATAAGCACAAAAAATACATGAACTGCCCTGGCCGGTTTGGCTCAGTGGATGGAGCATCGGCCTGTGGACTGAAGGGTCCCGGGTTCGGTTCTGGTTGAGGGCATGTACCTTGGTTGCGGGCACGTCTCCAGTGGGGGGTGTGCAGGAGGCAGCTGATCGATGTTTCTCTCTCATCGATGTTTCTAACTCTAGCCCTCTCCCTTCCTCTCTGTAAAAAAAATCAATAAAATATATTTAAAAAAATACATGAACTATCACAATGATTACAGAATCCATGTAATATTTATATTAAAATGATCACAAAGGTGACTTGTTTATTATAGCTGAAGAAAATGAGATTGGCCACGCCCACGCCACAGAGGCCAGTCCCGAGCTCGCAGGATTGGATTAAAAGCCTTGCCTGGAGGTCACAGGTCAGTCAGGGGCAGGGCCCGAACCTGTGCCTCATTGGTCGCTCCGCTGGGCGGGGCGGGGCTGGCGGCTCCGCCCTCCCATATATATTCTGGCCCGCGCCCGTGGGTAGCTCAGATTCAGAAGCGGCTGGCTGGTGGAAGGGCGCACCAGTGAAGGAGAGCTTTGGGATCTGTGGTCCAATAGGCCCTGCTGCCAGGCGTGCTTCTGGGACCGGGGGCCGGATGCCGTCTGCTGCTCATTGGTTAAGCGGCTGACGGGAAGGAGAAACCTGAGCTCCGGCGGCTCCGCAGCGCGGCGGTGGGGACGACCAGACCCCGGACTGCTGTGGACCTCCGGAAGGCAGCAGACGCCAGGAGCACCGGCTGCTGAGCCGTGAGGCAGGGCGCCCGCTCGCCTTTCAATCTCATCATGTCGCTCCATCGAGATTCCCCTCCGGGACACTGACGAGGTCATTGAACTTGACTTCCATCAGTTACTGGAGGGGGATGAAGTTATCAGTATTTTGAAGCAGGAACACACACAACTGCACTTATGGATTGCTTTGGCGTTGGAATACTACAAACAAGGAAAAACAGAGGAGTTTGTAAAGTTGTTGGAAGCAGCACGCAGAGATGGCAATTTGGACCATAGAGACCATGAAAAAGACCAGATGACTTGCTTGGATACATTGGCGGCCTACTATGTACAACAGGCTCGGAAAAAAAAGAATAAAGACAATAAGAAAGATCTTATTACACAGGCAACCCTGTTGTATACAATGGCTGATAAAATCATTATATATGATCAGAACCATTTATTGGGAAGAGCCTGTTTCTGCCTGCTTGAAGGTGACAAAATGGATCAGGCTGATGCACAGTTTCATTTTGTACTCAACCAGTCTCCAAATAATATTCCAGCCCTCCTTGGTAAAGCTTGCATTTCATTCAACAAGAAGGATTACAGGGGAGCTCTTGCTTACTGTAAGAAAGCATTGTGTACTAACCCACGATGTTCAGTGGAAGTTCGTTTAGGAATGGGCCATTGCTTTGTGAAACTTAACAAACTGGAGAAAGCTCGTCTGGCATTCAGCAGAGCGCTGGAACTTAATTCCAAATGTGTGGGAGCATTGGTCGGACTGGCTGTTCTAGAGCTCAACGATAAAGAGGCTGATTCCATCAAAAATGGTGTCCAGCTTCTTTCTAGAGCTTATACCATTGAACCTAGCAACCCTATGGTATTGAACCACTTGGCAAATCACTTTTTCTTCAAAAAGGATTACAGTAAAGTCCAGCACTTGGCCCTCCATGCATTCCCTTACACAGAAGTGGAGGCTATGCAAGCAGAAAGTTGCTACCAGCTGGCTATATCATTCCATGTTCAGGAAGATTATGACCAAGCTTTCCAGTACTACTATCAAGCCACACAGTTTGCCTCATCCTCTTTTGTGCTGCCATTTTTTGGCATGGGACAAATGTATGTTTATCGAGGTGACAAAGAAAATGCATCTCAGTGCTTTGAGAAAGTTTTGAAAGCTTATCCTAATAATTATGAAGCTATGAAAATTCTTGGCTCTCTGTATGCTGCCTCAGAAGATCGAGAAAAACGAGACATTGCCAAGGGCCATTTGAAGAAGGTCACAGAGCAGTATCCTGATGATGTTGAAGCTTGGATTGAACTGGCACAAATCTTACAACAGACCAATATGCAGGGTGCCCTCTCAGCCTATGGAACAGCAACACGGATCCTTCAGGAAAACGTACAGGCCAATGCACCCGCAGAGATTCTAAATAATGTGGGTGCCCTCCATTTTAGACTTGGAAATCTAGGGGAGGCAAAGAAATATCTTTTGGCATCACTGGATCGTGCAAAGCCTGACGCTGAACATGATGAACATTATTTTAATGCCTTTTCTGTCACAACATCCTACAATTTAGCCAGGCTGTAGGAGGCGATGTGTGAATTCCACGAAGCAGAAAAACTGTCTAAGAACATCTTACGGGAACATCCTAACTATGTGGCTTGCTATCTGCGCCTAGGAGCCATGGCTCGAGATAAAGGAAACTTTTATGAGGCTTCAGATTGGTTTAAGGAAGCACTTCAGATTAATCAGGACCATCCAGATGCTTGGTCTTTGATTGGCAATCTTCATTTGGCGAAACAAGAATGGGGTCCAGGCCAGAAGAAATTTGAGAGGGTATGAAGACAACCGTCTACACAGAGTGACACGTACTCTATGCTGGCCCTTGGCAACGTCTGGCTCCAAACTTTGCATCAGCCTACACGAGAAAGAGAAAAAGAAAAGCGCCATCAAGATGGTGCTCTGGCCATCTACAATCAAGTACTCAGAAATGATGCAAAGAATCTGTATGCTGCTAATGGAATAGGAGCTGTTTGGGCCCACAAAGGATATTTCTGTGAAGTTCGTGACGTATTTGCGCAAGTAAGAGAAGCAACAGCAGATATCAGTGATGTGTGGCTGACCCTAGCACACATCTGTGTGGAACAGAAGCCATATACCAGTGCTGTCCAGATGTATAAAAACTGCCTCAGAGAGTTCTATAAGCACCAGAACACTGACGTTGTGTTCTGTTTGGCCCGGGCCCTCTTCGAGTGTGGCAAGTTGCAGGAATGCAAACAGACTTTGCTGAAGGCTCTACATGTGGCACCCAGTGATACAGTTCTTATGTTTAACGTGGCCTTGGTCCTGCAAAGGTTAGCTGCCTCTGTCCTGAAAAATGAGAAGAGTAATCTGAAGGAAGTACTTAACGCTGAGAAAGAACTGGAGCTTGCACATAGATACTTCAGTCACTTGGGTAAAGTGGGAGATAAGATGAGATTCGATTTGGCCCTTGCTGCCACAGAAGCCAGGCAGTGCTCTGACTTACTGAGCCAGGCCCAATACCATGGGGCCCGGGCACGCAAACTGGATGAGGAAGAGAGGGAATTGTGGGCCAAAGAAGAGCAAGAAAAAGAACTTAAGGCAGAAACTTCTTAAAGAGCAGGAAGAGAAACGTCTGAGAGAGAAGGAAGAGCAAAAGAAACTTTTAGAACAGCGGGCCCAGTATGTTGAGAAGACCAAAAATATTCTAATGTTTACTGGAGAGACTGAAGCAGCAAAAGAAAAGAAAAGAAAAGAAAAGAGGCAGGGTGGTGGATGGTGTTCTAAGAAGGGAGAGCTGGATGAATTTGTCAATGATGACACCGATGAAGACCTGCCAGTGTCCAAAAAGAAGAAGAGAAGAAAGGGCAGTGGTAGTGATCAAGAAGGCGAAGAAGAGGAGGGTGGAGAGAGAAAGAAGAAAAAGAGGAGAAGAAAAAGAGAAAGAAGAAAAAGGGAGAAGAAGGATCTGATGATGAAGAAACAGAAAATGGCCCCAAACCGAAAAAGCGCCGCCCACCAAGAGCAGAGAAGAAGAAGGCGCCCAAGCCAGACCGTCTGCCTCCTTCAATGAAGGGAAAAATAAAATCCAAAGCCATAATATCATCAAGTGATGATTCTTCAGATGAAGATAAACTGAACATTGCGGATGAAGGACATACCCGCAACAGCAAACAGCGACTGGGACGAGGGTGAGCCGCGGAAGGACCAAGCCTCTTCTGAGGGCGATTCCGATGAGAACCAGAACAGGGCTGGCAGTGAGGCGGCATCCCCGAGGGCCCCAGGACAGCGGTCAGGTGAGGATTCAGCAGCGCCCAGCCGCCCAGGAAGAGGAGGCCCTCGGGGTCGAACAGTGGGACAATGAACCTCTGCGGTCTGGGAGGAGCCCCTCGATTCGGAGAGAGGATCTGATAAACGAGGGTTCCAGCCGAGGTTCCGGAAAACGAGTCGGAACCAGAGGGATCCAACAACGAGGCCTCGGATCGGGGCTCAGAACATGGGTCAGATGATAGCGACTAGGTTTTATTTCATAAATAAGCATCTCTGGAGGGAACTTTTTAAGTATATGAAGCTGTGATAAACGTGTTTCAAATGTTTAGTCAAACAGTTGTGAAGTTTTTCCTAAGGCAATATGTTTTATCTGTTTGTATATTGCTAAGCCCCAAGCGACATTTCCTGTGTTAGAGTCCAATATTTGTATCTCTTGTGCAAGTGAAGAATGTGACTATTCTTCATGATGGTACAGTCCCACCTATCGTATGTGAAAACTGCAGTAAAGATAAACCCGAAGCTGAACCATTCCTGCAAGGTTTGACTGAAACTGGCAGTCTCATGCTCTGTGTTAAGCAGCATCCAGTTTTGACTTTTATTGCAATCTTTTACCAAGTGGTGCAAGAAAGTTGACATTAATGTCTTTGTTCATTTTAATCTTAGATTAAGAATATTTTTATTTTCTGGAGGAAGAGGTACCTACTGTATAATTGCACCAAAGTACAAATGAAAGGAAGGTTTTCTTCAGTAGTGTAATACTGTAGCGATGTAGATAAAAATCACAAACCTATATATAATTCATTAGGTTGAGTAAGATGTGGAAAATGCTTTTTTGTTAATAGAATGCAGAGCTACCTAAGCTGCATAATAAAATTCTTTACAAACTTAAAAAAATATATATCTACCAGCAAGCATATTTATTTTATGTCAAGTTAGTATAATATAATTCAGGTGGGTATGTATATCCAACATGATTTGCCCAAGAAGAGAACAGGATTCCAATCTTGTAAGATGTGCGCAGGAGTATTTTCATAAAAATATGAATATTTTGGGGGGTGACCAGGCCTGCAGGGGAGGGCAGTTGGGGGGACCAGGCCTGCAGTGGAGGACAGTTGGGGGGGACCCAGGCATGCAGGGGGGGGGGCAGTTAGGGGTGACCAGGCCAGCAGAGGAGGGCAGTTGGGGGTGACCAGGCCAGCAGAGGAGGGCAGTTGGGGGAGGCCAGGCCAGCAAGGGAGGGCAGTTGGGGGGGACCCAGGCCTGCAGGGGAGGGCAGTTGGGAGGGACCTGGTCAGCAGGGAAGGGCAGTTGTGGGTGATCAGGCAAGCAGGGAGGGAAGTTAGGGGTGACTGGGCTGGCAGAGGAGGGCAGTTGGGGGAGGCCATTTCAGCAGGGGCAGGCAGTTGGGGGGGACCAGGACTGCAGGGGAGGGCATTTGGGGGAGGGGCCAGGCCTGCAGGGGAGAGAAGTTGGGGGGGGGGACCAAGCCTGCAGGGGAGGGCAGTTGTGGGGGACCAGGTCAGCAGGGGAGGGCAGTTGGGGGGGACTGGGCCTGCAGGGTAGAGCAGTTGTGGGGGATCAGGCCTGTAGGGAAGGGCAGTTGTGGGCGATCAGGCAAGCAGGGAGAGCAGTTAGGGGTGACTGGGCTGGTAGGGGAGAGCAGTTGGGGGGAACCCAGACCTGCAGGGGAGAGCAGTTAGGGGTGACCAGGCTACAGGGGAAGACAGTTGGAAGGTACTGGGCCTGCAGGGGAGGGCAGTTGCGGGGAACCAGGTCTGCAGGGGAGGGCAGTTAGGGGCAATCAGTAGCAAGGGAAGGCAGTTGGGAGGACTGGGCCTTCAGGGGAGGGCAGTTGGGGGGGACCAGGATTGCAGGGGAGGGCAGTTTGGGGAGACCCAGGCCTGCAGGGAAGGGCAGTTGGGGGGGACCAGGCCAGCAGGGGAGAGCAGTTAGGGGTGATCCGGGATCGGACCTAAACGGGCAGTCAGACATCCCTCAAGGGGTCTCAGATTGGAGAGGGTGCAGGCTTGGCTGAGGGACACCACCCCCGTGCACAAATTACCAGGCCTCTAGTATTATATAATATCCTTACATATTATATGTGATATAATATATAAATTTGAAGTTTAGTTTCCTAAAATTTAAAGTACGCTCACAAATAGAAAGAAAAGAATAATTCCTCCAGTAGAAAATGAAGTAATAGATAAATGAAGTCCCCCACAGATGCAAAAAAGGTCTATAAATACATTAAAAATGTTTAACCTCACGAGTAATCAATAGGTACAAAAATTTTGCAATGAGGTCATCTTCTTCCCGATTGAATAGGCAAGGATTTAAGAAATGATAATACCAAATATTGTACACATGAGAGAAACATGCACTTCCATGGAAACTAACAGGAATATAAATGGAGATAGCCTTCTAGAGAGAATAATTAGAAAATGGGGTTATCAGGTTTAAAATATGCATACTGTTTGATGTACCGATTACATTTTTGTGAATTTGTCTTAAAAATAATTATAGATATGTAAAAATAAAAATACAGAAAACATTATCTCAGCATTTTTTGTAATATTGAAAATGAAGTTAATTTACTGGAAAGATGTTTACAGTATAATATTAGGTGTAAAAAGTAAATTACCAAAAGCTATGTGTAGTAAGTATAATTGCTTTTAAATAAATACTCTCCACATCATGTGCATATTTCCATTTATTTCAGTTCATGGGGGAAAGTACTTTATGTGAGCTGCCAAAGTGTTAACAATGATGTATTTCTGAATGAATGAGATTGTAAAAGATTCTTAATTTTCATGATTTTACTTATCTATCCTATATAATAAAAGGCTAATATGCAAATTGACCTAATGGCCGAACGACCAGTCGCTATGACACGCACTGACCACCAGGGGACAGATGCTCAATGCAGGAGCTGCCCCCTGGTGATCAGTGCGCTCACACAGAGGGATCGCCACTCAATCAGAAGCCAGGCTCATGGCTGACAAGCGCTGCAGTGGTGGCAGGAGTCTCTCTCACCTCCGTGGTAGCGCTAAGGATGTCCGACTGCCGGCTTGAATGTGCCTAAGCTGTCAGTTGGACATCCCCCGAGGACTCTCGGATTGCGAGAGGGCACAGGCTGGGCTGAGGGACTCTCTCCTACCCCCCGCCCCCCGCTGAGTGCATGAACTCCATGCACCGGCCTCTAGTATTTTATAATGTCAAACATAGACATTTTTCTGATAAAAATAAAAAAGTAAGAAAAACTAAAATTGATAAAAGAATCAGGTTACAATCACCCCTCCATTTCAAATCTGTTTATGTTTTGCTGCCCAGCTTAAAAAACTTTGACTGACTCATTTGCTGCATAAAAATCCAAGCACATTATGTTTGCATCTAAAGTCAGTTCATATCTGGTCTTACTTACAATATTGACTTCATTATCCTCTGCATCTCCTGGGTCCTTTGAATACTTTTGGAAAATACCAAGCCCTTTTGTCCTCTGCTGAAGAACTTTTAACCTTATGTCTCTGAAAAACATCACCTCTTCTGTGAAGGCTTTCCCATCTTCCTAAGAGTTAGTGGTTTCTCAGCTAGCTCTCATAGCATATTTTTATATGATTTGCCTATTTTCTTCCTAGTGTCTGCCATTGCAAACCTCATGCTTGCAACACTCCAGGTAAATACATGTAACATACTAGTACATGCAGCTATGCTATTCCTGTCTCTTAGGAATGGAAAGAGTTGGCAATGGATACTGTCACCAACTAGATGGAATAAAGCAGAAATTTGTAAAAAAAAAACAAAAACAGAAACAACAGCCGAAACCGGTTTGGCTCAGTGGATAGAGCGTCGGCCTGCGGACTGAAAGGTCCCAGGTTCGATTCCGGTCAAGGGCATGTACCTTGGTTGCGGGCACATCCCCAGTAGGGGGTGTGCAAGAGGCAGCTGGTCGATGTTTCTCTCTCATCGATGTTTCTAACTATCTCTCTCTCTTCCTCACTGTAATAAATCAATAAAATATATTAAAAAAAAAAACAGAAACAACACAATAAACCAATAAAACCAATAAAAGATCATCACACATGTAAAATCCTTCACATGTAATTAGAGTTTATACAGTATCCTATGTAATAAAACCCTAATATGCAAATTGACCAAATGGCGGAACGACTAGTCACTATGACATGCATTGACCACTCAATGCAGGAGCTGCCCCCTGGTGGTCAGTATGCTCCCACATTGGGAGCGCCGCTCAGCCAGAAGCTGGGCTAACAGCTGGCGAGCACAGCAGTGATGGTGGGAGCCTCTCCCGCCTCCAGGGCAGTGCTAAGGACCCCTTGGGTGATGTCCACCTGCTGGCTTAGGTGGATATCCCCCGAGGGGTCCCAGACTGTGAGAAGGCACAGGCCGGGCTGAGGAACCCCTCCTCTGCACCCCCTCCCCCCCCCAGTGTACAATTTGCTATGCCCACCAGCCAATCAGGAGTGAGCATGCAAATTAACCCAACAAAGATGGTAGGTAATTTGCATATGCAGGCACCCAGCAGCCTGGGTCCTGGGAACATCCTTGGGACCCAGGCTGCTCCAAGCCTGTAGGCCTGCGCATAGGCCCTAAGCTGCCAGGGTCCCAGAGCACCCCTGGCCACGCCTGGCCTGTGGGCCTTGGCGCCGATGCGCCAGGGGCGGGGTGGCAGAGGCTTGAGCAGGGCCTGAGCAGAGCCAGGGAGCCCTGCCCAAGCCACAGCAGAGGCTTGATCGGAGCAGGAGGCCCTGCCAAAGCCAAGGTAGAGGCTTGAGCAGAGCTGTGAGGGCCCTGCCCAAGCTGCAGTGGAGGCTTGAGCTGGCAAGGGGGCGGGGGTGCCAGCTTCGGCATGCCAGCAGTCCTGCCTCTGCCCATGAGCTGCAGAGGAAACACCTTTTCTGACCGCGCATTGGCTAAGCTCCCTGTACGCCACTGGTAATGCTCTTGGTAACTTGGGTAATAAGAATATAAAAAGGTGATCTAGGGTTTTTCCACTTCACTCCTGGAAGGAAAAAACGAAGGTCTGCTGCTGGAGGGGCTAAGAAATGTCATATCCTGCCCTATCGGGTTTGGCTCAGTGGATAATGCCTTGGATTGCTGACCGCAGGGTCCGGGTTTGATTCTGATCAAGGGCATGTACCTAGGTTTTAGTCTCCTCCCCTGGCTGGGGCCCAGGTCAGGGGCTCATGCAGGAGGCAACTAATCAAAGTGTCCCTCTCACATTGATGTTTCTCTCTGTCTTTCCCTCTCTCTTCCACGCTCTCTAAAAATCAATGAAAACATATCCTCAGGTGAGGATAAAAAAAGGAAAGAAAGAAAGAAATGTCATATCCTATGAAAGACACATCTTGAAAATGCCTAAAGAAAGTTTTCCTTTTTTCATGGTGAAGGGACTGGAGTCCGTGTTGATGAAAACACCTTGGCGGCTGTGGTGGCTGGCAGTGGCTGCAGCAGTGGGGTGATGGGGCTGGTGCCTTTCCCTGATCAGCTCGGTTGTCTCCCACAAAGGGAGGCCAGACTGTAGGACATCCCCTGAGGGCTCCCAGTCTGTGAGAGGGGGCAGGCTGGGCTGAGGGACCCCCTAACCCATGCATGAATTTCATGCACTGGGCCCCTAGTTTAACATAAACATAAAAAGTAGATAGACAGCCGAAACCAGTTTGGCTCAGTGGATAGAGCATCAGCCTGCAGACTGAAAGGTCCCGGGTTTGATTCCGGTGAAGGGCATGTACCTTGGTTGCGGGCACATCCCCAATTGGGAGTGTGCAGGAGGCAGCTGATCGATGTTTCTCTCTCATCGATGTTTCTAGCTCTCTATCCCTCTCCCTTCCTCTCTGTAAAAAATCAATAATATATATATATATATAAAAAGTAGATGGACAGATGGATGGATGGACGGATGGACAGATAGAATGAATAGATAGTAGTGTACTGTTCTCCTTGATTATGCATTAATGGAACTATGGTCATATACTGTTCTAAATGAACATGAAAATAATCTCTTTAATAGAAACAATCTCAGTTATTGTAAACTGTGCTGCTATGAACATAGAGGTGCATATATCCTTTCTGATTGGTGTTTCTAGTTTCTTGGGATATATTCCTAGAAGTGGGATCACTGGGTCAAATGGGCGTTCCATTTTTAGTTTTTTGAGGAAACTCCATACTGTTCTCCACAGTGGCTGCACCAGTCCACATTTCCATCAGCAGTGTACGAGGGTTCCCTTTTCTCCACATCCTCGCCAGCACTTGTCATTTGTTGATTTGTTGATGATAGCCATTCTGACTGGTGTGAGATGGTACCACATTGTTGTTTTGATTTGCATCTCTCAGATGATTAGTGACTTGGAGCATGTTTTCATATGTCTCTTGGCCTTCCTTATGTCCTCTTTAGAAAAGTATCTATTTAGGTGAGTTGCCCATTTTTTATTGGGTTGTTTATCTTCCTTTTGTTAAGTTGTATGAGTTCCCTGTAAATGTTGGAGATTAAACCCTTATCGTAGATAACATTGGCAAATATGTTCTCCCATGCAGTGGGCTTTTTTTGTTGTTGTTTTGTTGATGGTTTCTTTTGCTGTGCAAAAGCTTTTTATTTTGATGTAGTCCCATTTGTTTATTTTCTCTTTACTTTCCATTGCCCTATGGGCTGTATCGGTGAAGATATTGCTTTGGCATATGTCTGAGATTTTGCTGCCTGTGGATTCCTCTAAGATTTTTATGGTTTCCCATCTTACATTTAAGTCCTTTATCCATTTTGAGTTTATTTTTGTGTATGGTGTAAGTTGGTGGTCTACTTTCATTTTTTTTTGCATGTATCTGTCCAATTTTCCCAACACCATTTATTGAAGAGACTGTCTTGACTCCATTGTATGCTCTTGCCTCCTTTGTCAAATATTAATTGAGCATAGTAGTTTGGGTTGATTTTTTGGTTCTCTATTCTATTCCATTGGTCTATATGTCTGTTGTTATGCCAGTACAAGGAAGTTTTGTGAACAGTGGCTTTGTAATATGCTTGATATTTGGTATTGAGATTCCTCCTACATTGCTCTTCTTTCTCAGGATTGCTGCAGCTATTCAGGGTCTTTATTTATTCCAGATGAATTTTTGGAGAGTTCGTTCTAGGTCTGTGAAATATGCTGTTGGTATTTTAATGGGGATTGCATTGAATCTATAGATTTCTTTGGGTAGTATGGACATTTTAATGACATTGATTCTACCAATCCGTGAACATAGTATGCTCTTCCATCTATTTATGTCTTCCTCTATCTCTTTTTTCAGTGTCCTGTAGTTTTCTGAGTAGAGGTCTTTTACCGTCTTAGTTCAGTTTATTCCTAGGTATCTTAATTTTTTTGGTGCGATGGTAAAGTTTCTGTAAGTTCACTGTTGGTGTATAGAAATGCCATAGATTTCTTGGCATTAATTTTGTATTCTGCTACATTGCCAAATTCATTTATTAAGTCTAATAATTTTTTGATGGAGTCTTTTGGATTTTTTATGTACAGTATCATGTCATCTGCGAATAATGACAGTTTTACTTCTTCTTTTCCAATTTGGATGCCCCTTATTTCTTCTTCTTGTCTGATTGCTGTGGCTAGCACTTCCAGTACTATGTCGAACAGAAGTGGTGAAAGTGAGCATCCCTGTCTTGTTCCTGTTCTTAGTGGAAATGGTTTTAGTTTTTGCCTATTGAGTATGATGTTGGCTGTAGGTTTGTCATATAAGGCTTTTATTATGTTGAGGTATGATCCTTCTATTCCCACTTTGCTGAACGTTTTTATCAGAAAAGTGTGCTACTGCTGTAAAAAGGAAGGAACTCCTACCATTTGCAACAGCATGGATGGAGTTGGAGAGCATTATGCTAAGTGAAATAAGTCAGTCAGAGAAAGATAAATATCATATGAACTCACTCATTTGTGGATTATAATGAGCAACATAAACTGATGAACAAAAACAGATCTAGAGACAGAGAAGCATTGATCAGATGCTCAAACCTCAGAGGGAAGGTAGGGGAGGGTGGAGGTAAGGGGGAGAGAACAATCAAAAGACTTGTTTGCATGCATATAAGCATAACCAATGGACAGAGACAGCAGGGGGATGAATGCATATATGGAAGGGGGGGCAATGGGAGGATATGGACACATATGTAATACCTTAATCAATAAAAAAAATAGTATCTTTCAAATTCTTTTCCTGGTTAACTTTTGAATGTTTTCGGGATGGCAATTTGTTTTCAAATAACATGCTAGCTTCAATCAGTTGGTAGTGGCTACCTACAGTCCTATGCTGGTTCATCCCTATTCAGCAGAAAGGAGGAGTATGATCAATGGCAACGGCATGGGATAAGGAAGTGAGTGGCAGCATATGCCATCCCTGGGCATGTCAACCTTCAGAACACTTCGATAATGGGAATTTGAGAGCGGTAGGGCTATATAAACTCTTCTTTTGCTTTCTCACTCCTTGATTCCCATCTCTTCTCACAGGGTCTATGTTCTTGGATAGTATCCCAAATGATGTTTTTCTTCATAGTCAAGTTCTATATAAACGCACGTTGATAAATTAAAACACCTTTAGTCTTTAGAACCTTCAACATAAATAAAGAGATAGGATTAACATGGTACATTTTAATGAGTCTGTAGGTAAAAATCACTTAAAGCAACTCAGTTTGTTCTAGTGGCTGAATAAGCAATGTTTCTTGATAGTTTGGTACTAGCTTGTACTAATGAGCCATTTTAAGCATAAGAAATTTGGGGAGTTATTTGGCTGGGGTATGCAAAAAACAAGGTGTCATGCTAGGGCTTGTTAAAAGTTCCTCTGTAACAAATTCAAAGTTATACAATATTATTAACTGTGTCTTGGCAGCTCATTTTCTTCTTGTATAAACAGTCAAAAAAGCAGCTCTGGCTTATTTAATTCTCAGAAAAGAAGAATTGGAACCATTTAGCCTGCTTAATATCAAAAGCTACCTGATCCAAAGGCAAATCAGGAGGAATTTCACAGAACACTTTATTTTAGTTACATCACCCGATACACAAACTATATGACTGCACAAAAAATAGAATTTTTTAAAAAGCTCTAATGCAAATTTTATAACATTCATTTATTCTATTATTTCTCCATTTTTAAATTTTATTTTTCAATTAGTTTGCATTCAATATTAATTTGTATTAGTTTCAGGTGTCTAGCATAGAGGTTAGACAATAATGTACTTTTTTACAGTGATTCCTCTGAAATTGCCTGTACCCACCTGGCATCATACATAGTTATTACAATATTGACTATATCCCTATACTGTACTTGACATCCTCATGACTATTTTGTTACTAACAATTTGTGCTTTTTAACCCCTTTACCTTTTTTCACCTAGTCCTCTAAGCGCCCTCGTCACTGGTCTTCCTTACCCACACCCTTTAATGCTCTTCCTCTAACTTTTCTTTTTCTACCACATTTTAGGAACTTCCAGGAATTACAGTAATCCCTTGTTGCTTGTTTCTCTCCCTTAATATCTATCTTTTTTAGAAACTCCTCCATTCTCATGGTATGATTTACCAACTTTGTATGGATTGATTGCAAAATGTTTACCTTAAGTTCCAAACTTTCGATAACTGTAGATCAATCATGCTCAAAACAAATAGTAAACTCTTATCTTTCTTTCCAGAAAATGATACCTTTTAAATATATAACCATCCACTCATTCTTCATTGAATCAGTACCAATTATCTTTCATATGGGTCTTTTATCAGGACCTATAGAATTCATACAAGTGGTTAAGACCTAGTCATTTTCTGAATTTCTCCCATCTTGCCTAAACTTTTCTTAGTTTAACTTTAACTTCAGCTATTCTTTGCAGGACCTAAAGAATTAGGCCAGTGCACAGATAAATTTTGATTGGTGAAGAGTGAATATGAGAAGATGATGAGATTTATGATTAAAAATTTCTCTGGTAGATCAGTGCAGATAATGGATAGTTGGAATATACCTAAAAGGCCATTTTAATTCTTCGTGAACTTAGGAATGAGGGAGAAAAGGAAGGCGTGGGTCATAATTAATGTTAACATCTGATTGTGACTTTCTATGTTACCTCTTCTAGAAAATAATCATATTTGAAATGGTCCAAAACTGAAATAAATGAGGAAGAAAGTATAACACTTATACTGGTCCCCATACAATTTGGGTGTGGTATTCAGAAAATATATTCTGGTTAAATGAATAGTTAATAGGTTAGATTCGTGGTGAAAATTTGAGTAATCATGAAGGGCTGTTAGGGAATATATTTTTTTCCTCTAAAAGTGGCTTTCTCAGCACATCTTCATTTGCATTATGCATCTGTCAACCCAATTTACTTCTGGGCATGACTCCCCATCTCTTGTCTTCTCTGACTAATCACATTTTACTCCTATCAGTCTCCTACATCATTTTAATATTATGTATTTATTTTTTAAAATATCTTTTTATTGATTTCACAGAGAGGAGAGAGGGAGAGAGAGATAGAAACATCAGTGATGAGAGAGAACCATTGATAGGCTGCTTCCTGCACACTCCCTACTGGGGATCCTGCACAAAACCCGGGCATATGCCCTGACTGGGAATCATACCGTCATCTCTGTGGGTCGGTGCTCAACCACTGAGCCCCATTGGCCAGGCTATTGTGTACTTTTTGAAAAATGTCATGTGGTAATTCCATGTCATTCCACTGGTGTTTATCTTGACTCCCAAGAGAATAAACTTCTGAATGTCAGAAACTAGATTTTCTAATCATCTAATAATCTCTAACAGAATGCTCTACACAGGGGAGATCTAAGTGCCCATCAGTAAATGAGTGGATAAAAAAGCTGTGGTATGTTTACACAATGGAATACTATGCAGCAGTAAAAAAGAAGGATCTCTTACCCTTTGAGACAGCATGGAGGGACCTGCAGAGTATTATGCTAAGCAAAATAAGCCAGTGAGAAAAGACAAGCATCACATAATCTCACTTATAAGTAGAATCTAATGAACAAAATAAACTGACAAACAAAATGGATCCAGAGACATGGAAGCATGCAACAGACAGATGAATCTCAGAGGAAAGGGGTTGGGCAGGAAGTGATTAACCAAAGAACTTACACATGGACACAGACAATAGTGCAGTGAAGGCCTGGGAAGGGGGCAGGATCGGGGTGGATGAGGTCAACATGGGGAGAAAAAGGAAACATCTGTCATACGTTCAACAATAAAGATACATATAAATAAGTTAATTAATTAATTAAATAAGTAATTTAAAAGTTTGGTGCCTAATTCTGATGTAATAAAATATGTTAGCAATGATCATGTCATAGAAAATATCCAGTTTATTCTATGTTAGAAGGGCTTCATTTTGATCATGTTGGGTTGTTTGTTCTACTGAGTTTGTGTTTAAAGTTGCCTTTGGTTTCCAGGAAGCAAATGTTCCCAGAAGATTAATCTTTTATTCCTTTGTTTTCAGTGCACTGCCTCTTCCCATGAAGTAAATTTCCAGATGTTGATGTGTTTTCTTCCACATCTGTTCGTGAATCCTGATATTTGGTTTTCTTCACATACAAAGTTCTGGAATTGAAATATGTTTAGTACATGTTGAAAACAGCTCTAATTAAATCACTTTTAAAATATACCTATATTTTTTATTGATTTCAGAGAGGAAGGGAGAGGGAGAGAGAGATAGAAACATCAATGATGAGAGATAATCATTGATCAGCTACTTCCTGCACACCCCCTACTGGGCATTTGCCCTGATCAGGAATCAAACTGTGACCTCCTGGTTCATAGGTCAACACTCAACCACTGAGCCACACCGGCCAGGCTAAATCACTTCCTAAAGCCTTGATAAGACTATTTCATCACTTCAGACTTAGCTATGACTAATATAGACATTGAGAGCTAGAAGAAATTAATTAGGTGGTGCACTAGCTGATTTGGCTCAGTGGATAGAGCATCAGCCTGAGGACTGAAAGGTCCCAGGTTCAATTCCAGTCAAGGGCACATGCCTGGGTTGCAGGCTCAATCCCCAATAGGGGGCATGCAGGAGGCAACTGATCAATGATTCTCTCTCATCATGGATGTTTCTATCTCTCTCTGCCTCTCCTTTCCTCTCTGAAATCAATAAAAAATATATATTAAAAAAAGAAATTAATTAGGTGGTTTGTGACAAAAGATATTGAGTATCACTTTCAAAATTATATAAGTTTAACTCTTTTGTATTATGAAATCACTTTATTTGGAATTTTTTTCAGTTTTATAGAGATATAATTGACATTACATTGTATTAGTTTAAGGTGTACATCATAATGATTTTATATTTGTACTAGAGGCCTGGTGCATGAAATTCGTGCACAGGGTGGTGGTGGGGGGGTTGTTCCTCAGCCCAGCCTACACCCTCTCCAATCTGGGACCCCTGGAGGGATGTCCGACTGCCTGGTAGGATCGGGCCTAAATGGGCAGTCGGACATCCCTCTCACAATCCAGGACTGCTGGCTCCCAACTGCTCGCCTACCTGCCTTCCTGATTGCCCCTAACCAATTCTGCCTGCCAGCCTGATCACTCCCTAACCACTCCCCTGTCAGGCTGATTGATGCCTAACTGCTCCCCTGCCAGCCTGGTTGCCCCTAACTGCCCTCCCCTGCAGGCCTGGTCCCCGCCAACTGCTCTCCCTTAAAGGCCTGGGTCCCCCCCAACTGCCCTTCCCTGCAGGCCTGGTCACCCCTAACTGCCCTCCCCTGCAGGCTTGATTGCCCCCAACTTCCCTTCCTTGCAGGCCTGGTCCCTCCCAACTGCCCTTCCCTGCTAGCCATCTTGTGTCCACATGGGTTAGCCATCTTTAACCACATGGGGGCAGCCATCTTGTGTGTTGGAGTGATGGTCAATCTGCATATTATTCTTTTATTAGATAGGCTAGAGGCTTGGTGCACGGGTGGGGCCAGCTGGTTTGTCCTGAAGGGTGTCCCGGTTCAGGGTGAGGGTTGCCTTGGGGCTTGGGGCTGCCTGGGCGAGGGGCCTGTGGTGATTTTCAGGCCAGCCACGCCCCCTGGCGACCCAAGTGTAGGCCCTGGGATCTGGGATTTATTTATCTTTTATAATTGAAACTTTGTAGCCTTGAGCGGAGTCAAGCCTCCTGCTTGCTCCGTGGCCACAGCCATTTTTGTTAGGATTTATTTATCTTCTATAATTGAAACTTTGTAGCCTTGAGCAGAGGCCAAGGCAGGCCAAGGCTGCGGAAACTTGTCTTCCTCCATTGCCGGGGGCAACTCAAGCCTCCTGCTCTCTCCAGCTCTGTGGCTGCTGCCATTTTTGTTGGGATTTATTTATCTTCTATCATTGAAACCTTGTAGCCTTGAGTGGAGGCCGGCCAGGGTGTGCGGAAAGCTTAGCTTCCTCCATTGCCGGGGAAACCCAAGCCTCCTGCTCTCTCCATGGCCGCAGCCATCTTGGTTGGGTTAATTTGCATACTCGCTCCTGATTGGCTGGTGGGTGTGGCTTGTGGGTGTAGCAGAGTGATGGTTAATTTGCATATTACTCTTTTATTAGATAGAATATATTTCAAAATAATTGCCACATTAAGTTTAGTTAGCACCCATCACTTCACATAGTTGCCATTTTTTTCTTGTGATAAGAACTTTTAAGATCTACTCTTTTAGCAACTTTTAAATATACAACACAGTATTAACTATAGTCTCCATGCTCTCTGTTATATCCCCAGAACTTTTTATCTTATAACTAGAAGTTTCTTTTGAATTTTAGAACTTACTTTTCACGAAGACAGCTGTTTACCTTCTTGTGAGTAAAAACTTTGTATACAAAATTATTGACTACTAGATTGCCATACAAAATACTACAATATTTTAATTATCCTTTCTATTATGGAAAATATTTTCATCAAGATAAATTTATGGTTAACACAATTGGAACAATAAAGAAATATAGAGACTATACAATTTATTAAAGATTGTGTGTTAGTTTTCTATTGCTGTAATAACAAATGATCACCAACTTAATGACACAAAACAACAAAATCTTATTCTCTTAAAGTTCTGTGGGTCAGAAGCCAGATGCATGTCTCACTGGGCTAAAACCAAGGTTTTGGCAGGGCTGTGCTCCCTTCTGGAGTTTCTGAGTTCGAGTTCATTTCTTTGCCCTTTCCAGCTTTTAGAGGCCACCTGCATTCCTTGGCTTGTGCTCCCCTTCCTCCATCTCCAAAGACAGCAACGTGGGTCAAGTCCTTCTCATGCTTCATCTCACGGATTCTTCTGTCTGAGGCATCTCTCTCTTATCACAGCCAGGAAAGGATTTCCATTCTGAAGAACTAGTGTGATTAAATTGGGCCCCCCAAATCTACATGACAGCAGCTTATTTCTACACATGAAAATTTTAAAAGTATAACTTAATGTACAAAAAACAAAACAAAACCCTGCTTTCAATCTATTTTAGACATTAAGAAGAGAAAATTCAAGCCTGACCCTTTTTATTGAAGTCTTTAAAATAATGTTTATTGATTTGAGAGAGAGAGGAAGGGATAGGGAGAGATGTAAACATCAATGAGTGAGAAACATTGATCAGCTGCCTCTTGCACACCCCCTGCTGGGGATCAAGCCTGCAATCAGGGCATGCACCCTGACTGGGAATCATATATGGTCTTTATTATGTTGAGGTATGTTCCTTCTATTCCCATTTTGCTGAGAGTTTAAAAAAAATCTTTATTATTGAAAGTATTACATATGTTCCCATTTTCCCCCCAGTGACCCCTCCACCCCCATCTGACTATTTTCTGAAGCATAGTAGTTTCCTGAAAAGGGTTGTTTAGGAGGAAAGTTTTTTCTCTCAAAAACATCTTAAGGTATCCATTTAACAGGAAAGGAATAATAACCTTTTCTGGAGAAATATAAGAAGGGGTCAGATGCAGCTACTACTATGCAAAATAAGATTATGTAGCAGTAGACAAGAAGCAAGACTATGCAGGAGAGAAGTCTGTCCAGGTTACTTCACTACCTAAATTAAAATACCAAAGGCTTGAAGGACCCTTCTCACAGAGCTCTCCTGTAGTACAGAGATACTTCTTAACCCATGACAGAAAAGCAGCCAAGCTTCAAGGCAGAAGGGAGATAAAAAACAACAAAAACCCCTTTTTCTGGTCCCAAGAAAGAAGAGGAAGAAACAGTGGAAAAGGGAAGTGTAAAATGAATGTATGAAAACTTTTCCCCACCTCTTCGCCCCCAGCTTCGTTCCAGAGAAAGGAAAAAGGTGATTTAGAAAAGTGAAGGTAACTTTCGGGATAACTCTATCCTAGCTGTGAACATCTTAGCTGTCCCCACCGCCCCCCTCCCCCAATTTCTACTAGTATTTAAGATGCAGAAAGAGATCACCTTGTGTAATGCTCTTACCCCAACATGGGGCTCGCCACACTTCCTTGATGTTCTGTGAGATAGGAGAAAAGGGGGCCTTAGCCTTAACTTTCCCAAGCTGCTCTCCAGACTTAAAAGACATGAATGAGCATTGAGAGTAGAGGCTTACTGTGGGGCCTATGGGAAGGGTCACAAAGACCCCTGGCAGAAGCTGTGTCCTTGGGCATGGAAGAGCCTCTTGGGGGCAGCAGCCAACAGGAAATAAAGTCAGCTGTGGGAATGCCATCACAATCTGGCGTAGACAAGAGGCACAGGTTTGTAGTAACATTATCTACAGGCTCATTGAACACTGCTCTCACTGGCACCGATGCTGGGCAGGCCTGCTCCACTGCTGTCCTAGGACTTCTCTTCCAGCCTCACCTTGGGGATTCCTTACACTTCCCTGGGTTAGAACAACTGTTGCTTGAACCCCACATTTCTTTGTTTTTATCTTCACTATTTTCTGAAGCATAGTAGTTTCCTGAAAAGGGTTGTTCAGGAGAAAAGTTTTTAAGAACTTGAACACCTGAAAATGTCTTTATTATACACTTATCCATCAATGAGCTGTTTTAGTTTATTTCTGAGCACTCTGTTGCTAAGTAAAAAGTTGTTCAATGAAAAAATAGTTCCATTCATTTTAATGGGAAAACTATAATGCATTCTTTCCCGATCTGAACTACACAAATGATTTCCACAGATGAAAAAGGTTATTGATTGAGCAATGAAAATATGTTTATATAACTAAATTTTAACAATCTAAAAATAAATATTATTTGCATAGAAAGTGTAAGATAATGAATATTTACTGTATTCACCAATGGAAGAAGAATAGACTTGACAGTGGGTGTTGGTTGGTGCAGGAAGGGATAAGAAAGCAATTCTTTGAAAAACAGTGGAGAATGAGATATGTAAGCAACTTCCAGGCAGGCATTCAATATCTGAATTAGGTACATTAAATGTAATTTTGTTTTCTTTGAGAATTTGGTAAAATAAAAGCTACAATTGAGAGCACTTTAGGCACATATGTAATATCTTAATCAATAAAGAAATTAAAATGCAAAAATCAAAAATCAAAACATACATGAACATAATGTTATGCACTGAAGAGTCATAGAAAACCTTGCCTCATCTTCCTTCTTGGCTATTCATTCACATTTAAGAAAGAGGCACTAAAATACTGACTGGACACTCTATGTGAAGGGGTGGGATGTGTTGATTGGGGTTTCATGACTGTGTGGTGATTGGATGGGAACACAGTTATTTTAGGATCCCAAAATTTTAGAATCTGTAGGATTTTCCTCTTAGACCAGTATATTTTCCCCAGAAAGTACTCCTCCAATCTCTTTCTAAGGAATGTGTTTGATAAATCACATAGGTTTGGTTATTTATATTCTGGAAGCTGAATAGGGGAAGAGGATTAGAATCTCATAGTTCACTCTGTATTTTTATGGTGTTAACTTTCCCTTAATCAAGTCTTCAGTAAATGTCTCTAAGACTAGTGCCTGTCTGATTCAGTCTCTCCAGAGAACAAATTTGTTTTATACCGCTAGGATGCAAGAAGATAGACACTAGCAAAAGATAAGGATGGAATCAGGATGCCTAATTGCTTCTTAAACAGACTTTCAAACAATTTTTCTACCTTCCTGCATACCTAATGCTTCCCCGATTGATGCCCCCCCTCCAGCCATTCCCACCACAGGGCAAGCCCCACCGCCCCAGTGACTGTGCCCATTGGCTATGCTAATATGCATGAATACAAGTCCTTTGGTTGCTCTCTAACCACCCCCCTCCCCTGCCATTTGTCTCTGGATCTATTCTTGTTCATCAGTTTATGTTGATCATTATATCCCACATATGAGTGAGATCATGTGACATTTATCTTTCCACGACTGGCTTATTTTGCTTAGAATAAAGCTCTCCAGTTCTATCCATGATATTGCAAATGGTAAAAGTTTCTTCTTTTTTTATAGTGGTATAGTATTCCATTGTGTAGATGTACCACAGTTTTTTAATTCACTCATCTGCTGATGGGCACTTAGGCTGTTTCCAAATCTTAGCTATAGTAAATTGTGCTGCTATGAAGATAGGAATGCATATATCCTTTCTTTTTTTTTTCTTTTTATTTTCTTTTCCTTTATTCTTATATATATATGGGGCGTAATATCACAGAAAGGTCACAGGTATCCTGCCACCCATGAGGAGTAAGCCCCAGTTGCTGTTGGATGTGGTCATCACAAAGGAGCCATTCTTTAGGCGCTCTGCTCTCTCCACATCCAATGCATATATCCTTTCTGATTGGTGTTTCTGGTTTCTTGGGATATATTCCTAGAAGTGGGATTACTGGGTCAAATGGCAGTTTCATTTTTTAATTTTTGAGGAAACTCCATACTGTTCTCCACAGTGGCTACACCAGTCTGCATTCCCACCAGCAGTGCAGGAGGGTTCCTTTTTCTCCACATCCTCTCCAGCACTTGTTGTTTGTTGATTTGTTGATGATAGCCATTCTGACAGGTATGAGATAGTATCTCATTGTTGTTTTGATTTGCATCTCTCAGATGATTGGTGACTTTGAGCATGTTTACATATGTCTCTCTGCCTTCTGTATGTCCTCTTTCAAAAAGTGTCTATTTAGGTCCTTTGCCCATTTTTTGATTGGATTGTTTATCTTCCTTTGTTAGGTTGTATGAGTTCTCTGTAAATGTTGGATATTAAACCCTTATTGGAGATAACATTGGCAAATATGTTCTCCCGTGCAGTGGGCTTTCTTGTTGTTTTGTTGATGGTTTCTTTGGCTGTGCAGAAGCTTTTTATTTTGATGTAGTCCCATTTGTTTATTTTCTCCTTAGTCTCCATTGCCCTAGGAGCTGTGTCGGTAAAGATATTGCTATGACATATGTCTGCTATTTTGCTGCCTATGGAGTCTTGTAGGATTTTTATGGTTTCCTGTCTTACATTTAAATCCTTTAGCCATTTTGAGTTTACTTTTGTGTATGGTGTAAGTTGGTAATCTAGTTTCATTTTTTTGCAGGTATCTGACCAAATTTCTCAACACCATTTATTGAAGAGACTGTGTTGATTCCATTGTATGATCTTGCCTTCTTTGTCAAATATTAATTGAGCATAATGGCTTGGGTTGATTTCTGGGTTCTCCGCTCTGTTCCATTGGTTTGTATGTCTGTTCTTTTGCCAGTACCAGGCAGTTTTGAGAACTGTGGCTTGGTAATATAGCTTGATATCTGGTATTGTGATCCCTCTAACATTGTTCTTCTTTCTCAGATGAATTTTTGGAGAGTTTGTTCTAAATCTTTGAAGTATGCTGTTGATATTTTAATGGGAATTGTGTTGAATCTGTAGATTGCTTTGGGTAGTATGGACATTTTAATGATGTGGATTCTACCAATCTATGTACATGGTATGTTCTTCCATTTGCTTATGTCTTCCTCTATCTCTTTTTTCAATGTCCTGGAGTTTCCCAAGTACAGGTCTTTTACCTCCTTAGTTAAGTTTATTCCTAGGTATCTTAATTTTTTTGGTGCAATGGTAAATGGGATTGTTTTTGTTTTGTTTTGTTTCTCTTTCAGTGAGTTCATTATTGGTGTATAAAAAGGCCATACATTTCTGGGTGTTAATTTTGTATCCTGCTATATTGCCAAATTCATTTATTAGGTCTAGTAGTTTTTTGATGGAGTCTTTGGGGTTTTCTATGTATAGTATCATGTCATCTGCGAATAAGGACAGTTTTACTTCTTTTCCAATTTGGATGCCTTTTACTAGTATTTTTTGTTCTTGTCTGATTGCTATGGCTAGCACTTCCAGTACTATATTGAATAGGAATGGTGAAAGTGGGCATCCCTGTCTTGTTCCCATTCTCAGGGGAAATGAGTTTAGTTTTTACCTATTGAGTATGATGTTGGCTGTAGGTTTGTCATATAGGGCTTTTATTATGTTGAGGTATGATCCCTCTATTTCCACTTTGCTGAGAGTTTTTCTCAAGAAAGGATGTTGGATTTTGTCAAATGCTTTTTCTGCATTGATTGATATGATTATGTAATTTTTGCCTCTCAATTTGTTTATGTGATGTATCACATTTATTGACTAACTGTCCTTCCCTGCTGCCCTGGTCACCCCTAACTGCCCTCCACTGCAGGCCTGATACATCCTATCTAATAAAAGAGTAATATGCAAATTGACTGTCACTCCAACACAAGATGGCTGCCCCCATGTGGACACAAGATGGCAGCTTCAAGATGACCTGCAGGGAAGGGCAGTTGTTGGCAATCCAGCCAGTAGGGGAGGGCAGTTAGGGGAGACCAGGCCAGCAGGGGAGGGCAGTTGGGAGGGACCAGACCTGCAAGGGAGGGAAGTTGGGGGGGACCAGGCCTGCAGGGGAGGACAGTTGGGGGGGACCCAGGCCTGTAGGAGAGGGCAGTTGGGGGAACCAGACCTGCAGGGGAGGGCAGTTAGGGGGCACTAGGCCTGCAGGGGAGGGCAGTTGGGGGAGAGCAGGCCTGCAGGGGAAGACAGTTGCGGGGGGGACCCAGGCCTGCAGGGGAGGGCAGTTGGGGAGCACTAGGCCTGCAGGGGAGGGCAGTTGGGGGGGACCAGGCCAGCAGGGGAGGGCTGTTGGGAGGACCAGGCCTGCAGGGGAGAGTAGTTAGGGGCGACCAGGCTGGCAGGGTAGGGCAGTTATGGGTGACTGAGCCGGCAGGGGAGGGCAGTTGGGGGCAATCAGGCCGGCAGGGGAGCAGTTAGGCGTCAATCAGGCTGGTAGGGGAGTGCTTAGGGGTTGATCAGTCTGGCAGGCAGGCGAGTGGTTGGGAGTCTGCAGGCCCGGATTGTGAGAGGGATATCCAACTGCCGGCAGTTGGACATCCCCCGAGGGGTCCCAGATTGGAGAGGGTGAAGGCTGGGCTGAGGAGCACCCCCCTCCCCAGTGCATGAATTTTGTGCACCGGGCCTCTAGTATATATATAAATATTAGATAGTGATAAGTGCTATAAACAAAAGTAAGGTAAGGTAATGGGACAACTTTTTTTGAGGGACTATTTTAAATAGAATAATCAAGAAAAACTTTTTGGAGATGCTTATATTTGAGCAAAAGCCTGACTGAAGTGAGAAACATATAATAAATAGATGAATAAATAAATAAATACATCAACATAAATAAATTATACCTTGATATAAATAAATACATACATAAACAATTAAATATTTTATTTGCATGTCTATAGTACAAGCTAAGTGAAGGATATATAAAATCACATCACTACTTATTGACATGTAAATATTTCAAAGCTTTATAGTCTCTAGACAACCTCAGTAACTTACTCTGGGTTCAATCCTCTCTCAACAGAGAAAATCATCTTGTGTATGGCAGCAAATGTTTAAGTGAAATGAATTAATATTTTTACAATTAACTAATTGATCTATACCTCACTTCGTAACATATTTATTATTCCCTAATTATTTACAAATAAATCTATAATAATAAGAGCATAATATGCTAATTAGACTAGACGTCCTTTAGAATGAAGCCAGGGTTGTGAGGGAAGCCTGGGTCCCGGGTGCCAGAGGGAAGCCAGAGCCAGCAGCCAGGGGAAGGAAGGCTTACTCTTGCACGATTTCGTGCATTGGGCCTCTAGTTTTATTATAACTTACTATATCCTCATTGACATAAAAATTAGACAATTAAAAATGTTGCCACTGGGAAAAATCCACCCAACTCCATTAAATAATATTTAAAGAGGTAACATAAATTTATAAATGATACAAAAGAAAAGTGATTTATGACAAAAATGATTACTTTATATTTTTCTATATTTCTTCTTATTTTACTTTTTACTTAAAAAATAATAGTAGTATTAGAATACTTACAATTTTTTCAAATAGGAATAATATTCCTAAACTGTTGTCCTCTGAACGTACTTCAAAGTGGAAGAGGAGCTATCATAAGAATTGCATGTTTCTTTGAAGATTTTCCAGGAAATTACATGCCACTTGCCCACCCACTTTATTCTATATCCTAATTCAGTGTACATTTAAAAATCTCAAGTCACCCTGGCAGGTTTTCTCAGTGGTTAGAGCGCTGGCCCACTGACCAAGAGTCACAGACTTGATCCCTGGCTCTTGTCAGGGGACCTGCCGGAGGCAACCAATCGGTCTCTCTCTCTCTCTCTCTCTCTCTCTCTCTCTCCCCTCACTCCCCTCCACGCTCTTTAAAAAATCAATGAAAAAAATATCCTCGAGTGAGGACTAAAGTAAATTTAAAGATAAAAATAAACACCTCAAGCCAAAAACTGTGGTATTGTCTATTAGCTTCAAATCTATATTTAGTTTAGATTTTAAAAGATTTTTATTTTAGGTTTCCTTGAGACAATTCTCTATATTTTGTTGGTTTTACCAAGTCATTTTTCCAATTATTTTTTTCTTAATACATAATTAGAATAAATATTTTCAAGTGTTTCTGAAAGCAAGTATACCTGTTCAAGTAATTCAATAAAACCTAATCATTGAATTATAGCACTTTCATCAGGAAAAAAAATTTAAGCTTTCAAGAGGCAGTTTGCCAAAACAATTGTTTCAGATTTTACGAAGAATTATTCTAAAACTTTTCAAAGAGTAGCCAACAAAATGTCAAAACAAATTTTAGCTTTGACCATATGTGTCAACTATTCAAATCTGTGTTAATCAAGCTAAGTATGCCAAATAAAGTTAAAATAATTAAAACATGGTGTTTTCTGATTTTCTTTTTCTTAATAGTTCACAGAGATTTTGTTTTTAAACTATGCCTTTATGTATGAAAGAAAGATGATTATCACTTGGCATCTTTTTTACTTTCCGGACATAACAAATTATTTTGGGGGCTAAAGATGTACTGAAAATATGAGATAATTCAGTTCAAGTGACTTCACTGATCTTAGTAGAAAATATGTAAACTTGAAAAGGAGCTCTCTTAACTCCTGGGTTTCCCCCCTCACTGTATTATATTGGGTGAATTAGGAAACTGGACTGAGGGAATGAAACCATTATCATGATCACCTTTTTTGTTGTTGTTGTTTTATTATTCCTCACCCGAGGATATTTTTTTTAATTGATTTTCTTAGAGAGAGTGGAAGGGAGGGAAGGAGGGAAGGAGAGAGAGAGAGAGAGAGGAAGAGAAAGAGAACCATTGATGTGAGAGAGACACATAGATTGGTTGCCTCCCACAAGTACCCTGACCAGGACAGCTATGTGCCCTTGACCAGGAATCGAACTCAAGACCCTCTAGTGCGTGGGCCAAGGCTCTAACTACTTAGCAACACTGTCCAGGGCTCATGATCACCTTCTGATGAGGACTAGCTTTGTGCAGACCTTGATCTCACAGCATCATTTTTATTACCTTTTCTTTTTTTATTTAATCTTCACAAGCATTCCATACCTAGGTTGCTGTCATTATTCCAGTCTTGTAGAGGAGACATCTAGGCTTCCAGAAATTAAGTTTCCAGTTCCTAGTTCCTAAGGGGCAGAGCTAATGGTACCTAATGCCTTGGTGTGTTTGGTATCAGAGCTGTAATGAAAATATTTTATAAGCATTTTTTTTCTCCCCGAACTTTTAAATTATATATATTTCTGTTTTTCAGTGGGCATTGCTAAACTTACATGTCAATCATACTTAGTTTTAACATTGCTTATTTGCTTTGTTTTCTTTCTGACTCCAAAAGTTCAGGGCTCAGAATTTAATTTTTTGTGTTTGATTATTTTAGTTATTTATTTTGAGATGAAAATAGTCTTATGCAACAAACTCTTATCCAAGATACTTAAAATTTTTGTTTTTACTATTCAGAACCCTGAGGAGAACTAGTGTGCCAGTTCTAAGTTTTGATATCTCTAAAAATCATTTTCTTTTATGTAATCTGACTCCAGAAATTCTAGAGATTTGCTACTAACTGGATATAATTTTATGTAATTTTATTATCTCTTATATAACAAGTACAAATTTAACTAAAGCACATTGAGGAACACTTACCAAACAGCAATTTTGAGAAATAAGTGATAGAATTATTTTTAAAGCACCTGAAAATCTAGTACATGTTCTAAATATTTTAAATTAGAGCTTTAATGCTGCCTACAAATCCTATAAATTCCCCAGATCACATTTCAATTGCTGCTTATTCTTTTTCTCTTCTAATTCAAACTTTTAGAGAGCATAGGCTATACCCACTCCTTCTAATATACCTTTATTTTCTTTCACTACTAACCATTAACTACCTTTAGCTTCTGACACACTGAGATTTTTGTCCTCACCAGTAACCTTTAACAGTTGACTCTAAAGGGTGAATTTCTGTTAGTGTATTTTACTTTTTCTCATCTTGGACAATGTTGGCCACCCTAATTCTTGACTCCATTCTCTTGAAGTCTGTGATATCATACTTTCCTGGAATTTCTTCTACATATCTTTCTTATCTCCTTTGAGGTCTTCCATATTTCACTTAATAAATATCAGTATTTCACATGATAACATCCTAAGTTTATTATTTTTTTACACTCTCCTTGTGGTAATTCACACCCACATATTTTATAAATGTGTGTGAGCTGATTACTACCAGATCTGTATCTTTAACCCAAACCTAATTCCTGAGCTCCAAATGAGTAGTAGATCTCTCCACTTAGATATTTGCAAGCCAGAATTTAGCTCTTCCAAATATTCTCCTAGATCTACCTTGATGAATAATATCCCCATATATCTACTCTTTAACCTAAATACCTCGAAAGTTTCTTAATACACTTATTCAATACATTCAAACTACAGTGGGCCTCTGTATCTGCAGGGTTTACATTCATGGATTTAACCAACAATGGATAAAATATATTCATGGAAAAAAAATCCCCAAAAGTTCCAAAAAGCAAAACTTGAATTGGCCACATGCTAGGCACTATGCTGAATCCATGCTAATGAAGTGATGTGTAGTCATTACCCTGCTGTAGCCTGTACACACATATGGGTTATATGCAAGCACTATACCATCCTATCTAATAAAGAGGGAATATGCTAATTGACCATCACACCCTAACAAAGATGGCAGTGCCCACAGCCAATAAGGAGGGAATATGCTAATTGACTGCCACGCCCTCAAAGATGGTGGTGCCCACAGCCACAAGATGGCGGCACTCAGTCCCCTCAGCTCCACCAGGGTGGCAGGTGTGTGGCACGGCCGGGCCCGCCCCCAGGCAGGTCCAGCTGCTCCATGCGCCTGCATCCAGAGTCCCTCAGGCCCCTCAGGCCCCCAGCCACCCAGGGCCAGCCTGAGGTACAGGCAAGCCTCGGATGGCGGCTGCTCAGCTGCCCAGGGCCGGCCAAGGCTTACGCTGCCGGCAGTGGCAGCAGCAGAGGTGTGATGGGGGCGTCACCTTCCCCTGATCGCTGGGTTACCTCCTGCCCCTGAGGGCTACCGGAGTGTGAGAGGGGGCAGTCCAGGCTGAGGGAACCCACCTTCAGTGCATGAATTTTCATGCTCCAGGCCTCTAGTTTTATATAAGGACCTGGAGAATTAATGTTTTGTTTTGATCTGCGGGGGTCCTGGAAACAATCCCTGCCACCCCCTGCAGACATGGAGGGATAACTGTAGTTTTCATGTTTTAAAAAAATTCTCCCTCTTTAATGTCTTTCCCAACTGTTTTGAACTCTCCAATACTACTAATACTGCCTTAATTCAGAATGAACAATTTTATAAAATACTTTCAAACAAGTAGAAATTTTTTGAAAACAAAAATGGCATATAGAATCCCATATATAACAGATAAAAGCACATTTATTCTGATCAAGCAGGAGTAGAAGATGACTCCAAGCACTATTTCCCCTCTCATCTCCTTTTGGGACTTCTGTGATAGCTCTGTATCCTCTAGGGCAGTGGTTTTATACCTTTTTCATCTCATGGCACACATAAACTATTACTAAAATTCTCCAGCACACCAAAAAATGTTATTTTTTGCTGAACTGACAAAAAAATAGGTATAATTTTGATTCATTCACACCAGATGGCTATTTTTGTATTAGCTATTGTCCTTTATTTATTTGACAACCTAAGGGAAAAGAGGTCAGTGTTCCTGATTATATACTCACCTATTGCATGTTTTAAAAATACTTGCAGCACAGCGGTTGAAAATCACTGCTCTAGGACTTAGCAGAAATTACTTTTAAAACACTGCCTTAATATTGCTAAGTGAGAGAAACTAGACCCCCAAAAGGCTACAACTATGTAATTACTTTATATGGCAACTAGAAAAAAGAAAACTATAGGAATAGACAACAGATCATCAGTTGCTGGGGATTAGAAAAGAAGGGAGGAGATGGCTATCCAGGAGCCACACAGTGGAATTTTTAGGATGACGGAACTGTTCTATATGGTACTGTTGTTGTGGATAAGTTTTTCACGGTCAGAAAAAGAACTTACAAATAATCAAGTGGGAGAAAGACTAGAATGAACCTTTTGGTGCTGGATTGGAATTGGAAATTATAACATAAACTCGTGTTTAATAGATGTGCAGAAAGATAAATACAGAAATAAATATATATGTGTGTGCATAATTAGTATACAAACACATATTTCCTAGTTCTGTCTGCTGAGAAGGCCCATAAGCAGTGACATCCTAATAGCAATAACTATACCTAATGTTGAGACCTTGGTTTCTAAATACAATTCCATAATTAAAGGGATCTGGGCTCTTTAGAGTAATGGTTTATGCTAGGACTGGTCAGGGAAATGAAAAATAAGACTAAAGCATTGTGTAATTCGAGAAAGTAGGGAAATGCAGATAGATGATAGATAGAAAAGTAGCCTAAATAATAAAAGCCTAATATGCTGTGTCTGGTTGTCCAGTCATCCATTCAACCAATTAAAGTGTAATATGCTAATGATATGCTAAGGTCGCTCAACCACTTGCTATGATGTGCACTGACCACCAGGGGGCAGATGCTCCAACTGGTAGGTTAGCTTGCTGCTGGGGTCTAGTCCATCAAGACTGAACGAGATGGGCCGGACACGCCCTGGAGCCCTCCTGTGGTCCCCTTCCCAGCCCTGATCATGCACCAGTAGGGTCCCTCAGCCTGGCCTGTGCCCTATCACAACCCAGGACCCCTTGGGGGATGTCAGAGAGCCAGTTTCAGCCCGATCCCACAGGCCAGACTGAGGGACCCCACTGGTGCATGAATTTGTGCATCAGGCCTCTAGTGCAGAGATAAAATTATATCAAAAAAACAAAGGAGTCTACCTGAGAGAGTTCCTGTGGCCAATGCTAGAATAATATGATCAAAATAAATAACAATATTATTGGATTATAACTCCTCCCAAGACTAGAGTCTATACTAGTATAAGTGAGTGGTTGATAAAAACAAATAAATGGAGGAAAGAGATAAACCTTCCTTACAGAAGAATTCCACATAATAGATGTAGAAGAAATGATGGAAATAGAAAATCACCATTAGAACATCACAGCAATACTTGCTGTGGACAAGACCCACTAATGAATGATATACTTAGTGGGCAAAACTTTAAGGAGAAACAGGGTATTTGGATAGACTCAAGTGATTAGGGGACATTACAGAAATTTTCTATGGCCTGTGAGTGGGTCCTTAAGAATTTTTTCCAAGATGCAAGTATAAAATTTGTATTATTTTTAGTTATATTTAGTTTTGTACCTATAGTTCCTTCGTTGTGACTTACACATTATAGACCACTTGATATTAAGGTTTCTTGTATACTGGTGAAAAATAACAAATGCCTAATAACAGAGTTTCATCATGTTATATTTATATGTTTAAATACACAACCATTAAAAGCATTTTTTGTCAAAGCTATTTAATGATACTGGAAAATGATTATGATAAAATATGTAAAAGCAAGATTCAAACTGTGTATGTACTATAAACACAATTTTATTTTTACAAATATATAAAAATAGCTGGGTTGGCTTCATGGATAGAGCGTCAGACTGTGGACCAAAGGGTCCCGGGGTTGATCCCGGTCAAGGGCATGTACCTAGGTTGCAGGTTCCTCCCCAGCCTGGCCCTGGTTGGGGCATGTACAGGAGACAAACAATCTCTGCGTTTCTCTCACATCGAT
The DNA here is from genome assembly GCF_951640355.1 of Cnephaeus nilssonii. NCBI lineage: Eukaryota > Metazoa > Chordata > Mammalia > Chiroptera > Vespertilionidae > Cnephaeus > Cnephaeus nilssonii. Next base: position 81,006,964 of record NC_137077.1, read on the forward strand.
GTTTCTCTCTGTCTTTGTCTCTCTCTCTTCCACTCTCCCTAAAAATCAATGCAAAAATATCCTTGGGTGAGGATTAAAAAATATAAACATAGAAAAAAGACTAGAAATAAATATGTCAATAGGTTAATATTTTTTATCTTCAGTAGTAGAACTGGAGGTGATTTTTCTCTTTTATACTTTCTTCCAATGAACATGTGTTTGTTTTATTGCCAGAAAGAAATAGCAATAAAACAAAAGCAACTTCCATGGTTGACTTTGTTCAAATCTTTCCTCATGTGGATCCTGGTTAGGCAGCCATAGGTACAACAAATTCTGGCACTGGCTGCATGTCCCAAAGGCCCAAAACAGAGGAGAGTCATCCTACCAAAGACATACTAGAGTAGGAAGTGTCACAGGTTATTTGTCAAAAAAATTATTAAGGACAATTAATAACCAAAAATCAGGGAGACTGAATGTAGACACCCAAATCCAAATGGTAAAACATGTAACTTCAAGTAAAAGCCAGAGAGCCAAGAGTCAAAGCCAAATAAGGGGGGTGGGGGGGGGGGGAGGAAGGAAGAAAGGAAGAAAAAGATAAGAATAGGAGCAAGTTACGAAGAAATTTATAAGGCCCTTGATGATTGCCATGAATTCTGAAAAAGGGCCTGTAGCTAATTTCCATTTGGGTTACTGGTTCTCAGGAGGTTAGACTGACTTAAATGCATAGTGTTAAGGTAACAAGGAGAAATTTGAAAACAAAACAAAAATCCTGAATTCAAAATCTCCAATTTCATTTTAAGATGTTTAATGTGCTTTGCAAAACATCCACATTTTTTGTATTTTTCTTTTTTTAATAAATCTTTATAGTTCAGATTATTACAGTTGTTCCTCTTTTTTCCCCCATAGCTCCCCTCCACCCGGTTCCCACCCCACCCCATGTCCTTACCCCGCCCCCCACTGTCCTCATTCATAGGTGTATGATTTTTGTCCAGTCTCTTCCCGCACCCCCACACCCCTTTGCCCCAAGGATCGTCAGTCCACTCCCTTTCTATGCCCCTGATTCTATTATATTCACCTGTTTATTCTGTTCACCAGATTTTTAATTCACTTGATTTTTAAATTCACTTGTTGATAGATATGTATTTGTTGTTCATAATTTTTATCTTTACTTTTTTTCTTCTTCTTCTTCTTCTTCTTCTTCTTCTTCTTCTTCTTCTTCTTCTTCTTCTTCTTCTTCTTCTTCTTCTTCTTCTTCTTAAAGAATACCTTTCAGCATTTCATATAATACTGATTTGGCGGTGATGAACTCCTTTAGCTTTTTCTTGTCTGTGAAGCTCTTTATCTGACCGTCAATTCTAAATGATAGCTTCGCTGGGTAGAGTAATCTTGGTTGTAGGTTCTTGCTATTCATCACTTTGAATATTTCTTGCCACTCCCTTCTGGCCTGCATGGTTTCTTTTGAGAAATCAGCTGACTGTCGTATGGGTACTCCCTTGTAGGTAACTAACTGTTTTTCTCTTGCTACTTTTAAAATTTTCTCTTTGTCTTTTGCCTTTGGGATTTTAATTAAGATGTGTCTTGGTGTGGTCCTCTTTGGATTCCTTTTGTTTGGGGTTCTCTGTGCTTCTTGGACTTGTAAGTCTAGTTCTTTCACCAGGTGGGGGAAGTTTTCTGTCATTATTTCTTCAAATAGGTTTTCAGTATCTTGCTCTCTCTCTTCTTCTGGCACCCCCATAATTTGGATGTTGGTACACTTGAAGTTGTCCCAGAGCTCCTTATATTATCTTCATATTTTTGGATTATTTTTTCTTTTTGCTTTTCCGGTTGGGTGTTTTTTGCTTCTTTGTATTTCAAATCCTTGACTTGATTCTTGCGATCCTCTAGTCTGCTTTTGGATCTCTGTATATTATTCTTTATTTCAGTCAGTGTATGCTTAATTTCTAGTTGGTCCTTTTTCATATCCTTGAAGGTCTCACTAAATTTATTGGCGGTTTCTAGAAAATTCTTGAAAAACCTTATAACTGTGGTTTTGAACTCTATATCCAGCAGTTTGCTTTCCTCCATTTCTTTCTTTGTCTCCACATTTTGGCTGCTTTCCTGTGTTGATAGAGTGGCTTTGTGTGCTAGGTGTCCTATAGGGCCCAGTGGCTCAGCTTCCCCAGTTACCTGAGGTGGATACTCTTGGTGCACCCCTTTGTGGGCTATGTGCACAGTCTTATTGTAGTTAAGCCTTAATTGTTGTTGGTATCACTGGGAGGAATTGACCTCCAGGCCAATTGACTGTGAGGATCAGCTGTGTCTACGATGGGAGAACTTCTGTGCTGGAGACACCCTTATGAGTCAAGACTTGCTTCAGTTGGGCTTTGGTGCTCACTGAGTCTGCCCCCTGAGTGTGTCCCTTATGGATCTGAGGAGTTGTAATCTGGATGGTCCCACTCTTACCACTGGGTACACTGGCTCTTGGATCTCTAAGGAGGTGCTAATTTAGCCTCTGCCTGAGGCCACCCAGTAGGAGCTACAGAGAGATATGAAGATTCCTCTTCTTTGTTTGGGTTTTGGAAGTGCCCAAATGAGGCCCAGCTGTGAAGCAATGCAAGCTGCTGGTGGGGCCTTGGGCCTTCTTTTGGATGTTCTGGGGCTCTCTGACTCAGCTGTGGTTTGTGAGGTAAGTTTAGATTTTAAAGGACCAGGCCATTCATATGGAAAAGCCTCTGCACACAGCTTGGGTGGGGCAGGGTCTCAGGGAGGAGCAAACAGCAATGGCTTCCCGTCAGCCCTGCCCTAAGAGGCCCCCAGGTCTCAGTGTCCCTCGGTAATCACTGCAAGCACCTGTGAGAGAAAGCTGCCCTTGAGTTCTGCCCGATGCCAGAGAGTCCAGTTTCTCCCCGTATGAATCTGGGTCCCCAGAGTCTCGCCCGGAACTGGAGTTCAGTGCAGTCGGGAGCTTGTGTCTCCCTCCCGATTGAAAAAGACAAACACATACTCAGTTGCCAGCCCTTTCCGCATGCGCACCTCTGTACCTTTGCACTTTACTTCCGCAGCTCCTCTGAGTCTCAGTGTGCTTTTCTCTTTCCTTCTAGTTGTAGAATTTCCACTCAGCCAGCCTTCCTGTGGTTCTGGATGATGTTCGTTTTGTCTTTTAGTTGTAGTTTTCAAGTGGTTGTGCGAGGCAGCAAGTTCAGGTGTTTACCTATGCCGCCATCTTGGTTTCTCCTATATTTTTATTTTGCCACATCCTTATCTGTCAAAATTTTTGATGGCTCACATTCAGTCTCCTCTTTGAAACCATTTGCAGTTTCCCCAATTGAATGTGATTTTTCCCTCCTTTCAAGTTCTGGAGCTTTTATTAATGCTGTTTGTAAAGAACACAAGTTTGTCTGCACAGTGACATAGCAACCTGGCCCTTCAGGTTTAAAACTTACAGAAGCCTGGGTTGACATATATTATTCTGCTTCATGTGTCACATGGTGTGTAACTTTCAGTGAACTAGTTTACTGACAAAGTGCTACCAACACACACATATTTATTAAGAGAAACGTGATAAGGAAGGTTCTCACCCACTTGGAAGCTATATTTTATCTTAGTAGCTACTACTTTCACATACCTGCAATGTTCTTCCCTGCTTGCTTTTGAGCCATAAATTATTCTTTAAAAACTGGACTATGTCCCACTGTCAGAGTTTGCACATTAAATTATAATCTAGAACACTTCCTTTACCCGCCTGATAAGATTTAATATAGGCTTCTAAGCCTCTGACATTTCCCAGTTACTCATGTAACAGTATTTCTGTTTCGATTAGGACAGAAGAGAGAAATGGAAGAGGCTGTCATCCTTGCATTTTAAAGAAATAGAGATATCAGCAAATTGCCATAACTGTTTTTTTCTCACATTACTCAGATTTTCAAATTAATGAAATGACTTCAATATTTCTGATTCCTTAAAGTTTCCTTCTGGGCTGTGATAGTCTTTTTATTTTTACTGTTGCCATTTATGATTATGTTGCATGGCCTCTAATAATATGCAAATCAACCTTCTTTTCTTATTGATTTATGATTAACTTCTGTACTCAGAAATGAACTTTAGGCAACTTCTTACTTGACTTCTCCATCAGGGTGCCTCAAAGATACCTTAAGCTAAAAAAACAGAATCATTGTATGTACCCAATTCTGCCACTGCTGCTTAAAGGTTTTCTTCTTGCATCTGGGGGATGTTTTAGTGTCTCTCCCCCTCACCTCCAACCAACCTCCAATACTTCTTATGGCACACACACACAAAAATTTCAAGTAGATTACAAATTACTGGGATTTTAAGTGGTCAGAGTGGTAGAGTAGGAAGTGTCACAGGGTTGAGTATTTGAAACCCCTTTCTTTCCCCATTGCACAACCTATTGAGAAATAGGGTGTCAGAAACTGGAGATTATAATATTGCCTGAATTGCTACCTCCCACGGGTCTGGTAGAGAAGGAAGAAAAGACATTCAAATCCTCAGTGATAGCAGATGATTGATATAAAATATGGACCGATGACTTTCAATCATAATGGAACCTGCCATTCTCTCTCTAGGAGGAGTGGTTGAGGAGTAAGGCAAGAATATGGAATTAAAGTTAAGAAAATCCACCCTCACATTGATATTTCTCTCTGACTTTCCCTCTCTCTTCCACTCTCCCTAAAAATCAATGGAAAAATATCCTCCGGTGAGGATTAACAAAAAAAAAAAAAAAAAGAGAAAAACGGGGAGAGTTTGTAGTCATGGAAATCAAGTGAAGAGAGTGTTTTAAGAAGAAAACAGTTAAGTACAGTTCAAATGCCACCCTTGCACATGATATTCTCTGCTGGAATTCTGAAAGCTCATGGTCTAACAAACTGATATTTCTCCTTCAAGGCTCAGGCAAGTGAGATCTCTGTCAGACCTTCATTGGTTTATTTAGTTCTCCATCATCTATGTTTGCATTGCAAATGATATTTGTCTTCTAGAATTCATCATATGTCAATGTCATTCTTTATACCTCTTTATTTCCTACCAGAGTAGAAACTTTATTTCCCAGCAGAAATTGTATACTGCATTATAAATGACAAGTATATTTTTTGATTTAAGATGTTTATCACTGCAAGAATATGAAAAAATAAATTAAGTACCTAGGTTGGAAATAACCCAATCTTCATTATATGAATAGATTTAATTAATTCTGTTATAATAACTCTAAATGGAATATTAGACATATTCTAAAAGTCATATTTTTAAAACAATATTCAGTGATTTAAGAAGAAAAAATAGCAAACCCTGACATCATAGGTAGGAAAAAAGAAAATTGCAAAATAATTTATAAAATTATATAGCAATATTTAAAATTTACATGAATATATCTATATGTAAAACATAATTTTAATATCTAAATAATAACTATGTTTATTATGGGTGATTTCATATTCTCTTCTTTATACCTTTCAATTTTCCCCAAATAATAAATGTTAATATAAAAAAATAATTACGTAAATTCCTTCTTCTTCTTCTCCTCCTCCTCCACCTCCTCTTGCTCCTCCTCCTCCTCCTTCTTCTTTTTGTTATTAATCCTCAAGGGAGGATATTTTTCCCATTGATTTTTAGAGAGAGTGGAAGGAAGAGGGAGAGACACAGAGAGAAACATTGATGTAAGAGAGACACATCAGTTGGTTGCCTCCCCTCCGCTGGGGCCAGGGACCAAACCTGCAACCCTTAACTGGAATTGAACCCGAGACCCTTCAGTCTGTGGGTCGACACTCTAACCTCTGAACAAAACCAGGTAGGGCTCTATGAATCTTTCTAAATAAACTTATTGGATACTTTTTCTTGTCTTGACAGGGGTTTCCTTTACAAGGCTTTTCTACATTATCAATATTTTTACTTAATTTGTATTGATAACCAAAAGTTACCTTATTATAGAGAGTAACTCAGCACAGTCTTAAAACTTGTACAGAAATCTGTGGCCCAGTCAATGTCTAGCATAAAATTCTTTAAGCTTGCCAATGAAAATCTGCCTTAGCCAATGAACTACTTTTTCTCTTGGTTTATAGAACAATAATAGTAAATGCCATTCATTTGTAGCCAAAGTCTCTCCTCAGTTTTAATAATACTTTATTGTGCTTTACTTTATTACTTTCTTCTATCTTCTAAAAATGAGACCATACCTGTAATTCTAATATTAAAGGGGTTGCAGATCTAGTTTTCCTTGGTGTCATAAGCAGCTCTAAAAGAGCTTCCAATGATTCTTGCTTCCTGAGGTTTGCATCCTTGTATAAGTCTTTCCTCTAAGTGTGGGTGGGACACCCTAACTATCACCTCTGTTAAGTAGAATGTAGCAGAGGTTATGGGATATTTCTAATAAGATTAGGTTGCAAAAGCACTATGGCTTCTGCTTGCCAGATGGCATGTGTTGGGCTATCCTTTGGTGAAGCTGATGTGGCAAGGGCAAGAGGGAGGTCGCTAGCCATCAGTGAGTACAGAACTGAGGACAGCCGTTCAACAGCCCATGAGGAACTAAACCTTGCCAACAACCATGTTGTGGGAACTCAGAAGTGAATCCTCTACCAGTTGAACTTCAAGAGAGATTGCAGTCTTAGCCAACATCCTAACTATAACCGCATTAAAATACCTTAAGACAGGCATTGCCTTAAGCTGCATTTGCATTTCTGACCCACAGAGACAGGGAGATAATAAATGTTTGTTTTTTAAGCTTCTAAGTTTTGGAATAATATGCTATGAAGCAAAAGATAACTAAAACACCTGGTCATATATCTTTTCTGATATTCTTCTATAGGGGAAATCTTACAAGTATACTAGTACTTTTTTATAGTTATTTTACCTTTAAAAGGGGGATAATCTGAGAAATGTAAAATGTTGGATTATATTTAAGTTCAGAATATACCACTTAGGTTAAAAGAAGTAGATGGCCCAGCCACGGGCCCAGTGGTAGAGCATCGATCTATGAACCAGGAGGTCATGATTCGATTCCCGGTCAGGGCATATGCCTGGGGTGTGGGGTGGGCTCCATCCCCAGTTTGGAGAGTGCAGCAGGCAGCCAGTCAATGATTCTCTCCCTCTCTCTTCCTCTCTGAAATCAATAAAAATATATTTAAAAAAGTAGATGTAATCTTGCATTTCCTAGCAAATGATTACTGCAATATTTTCTAATTCCTAGTGCAAGCTCTGAGCCAAAAAGATGTAGTCCTACCACATATAATGAGCTACACACAGAACTGAGCAAGTCAATGAGAAATCAGCTCTCATTGCTTATGAATCAATCTTGAGAAAGATGAAGCAGAGAAAACATGGCTACTGTTTCTATCAATAGAAGCTGGAAAGAAGGAAGAGGAAAGAAGGAAGACTCTAATATTAAATACAAGTCATAAGGAAGGGCTATAGGATTTAGTATACTACTTTCTGCTTATACAAATCAATTTAAGAAATATAATTTTACTTCTTGGTTTAGTCCTAGAGCAACCCAACTATGGTCAAGCCACCTTCTGAAAGGGCTCTTACACATTACCGTCCACTTCTACCCCAAAAGAACATGCTCTGATCATGAGGATCACCCACTGCAGTGATACAAATTGGGGCAATCATTCAGTTTTCAGTTTTTACCCTGTGATTGTGTCAATGTCACCACCGTCTGCCCAAAGCACTTGCCTGGCTGATTTTTCAAGGACAGAGGTGTCTGACCTAAGTTTGGCAAATCTAATTCTCTTTCTTGGAAATATGAAACTTGAACAGAAGTACCTAGAGAATGAAGCTTACTAGCACTGGGATAGCATAGCTATTATCAATATTTGAGAAAAGATTCAACAGCTTATGATGCTGAAGACCCAGAGCAGCCTTTTTCTCTGGACTTTGTCAAGGCAGTATGATGGTTCAATATGTTTTTTTTTTTTGGTTTTATGTGCTGTCTTAGTAATATAATAAATATAACCTCCTTGCTTAGTACTTTCCAGTTATCTAACAGTTATGCCTTGACCTCTCTTGTTTATTCACTACATCCTTATTAAATATATTTCTGCTTTAAGATCTTAGCTGTTTCAAGTCTCTAATTTAGTCTTCCCATATAAATGAGTTAAAAAAAAAGATGAACTATTTTTTATAACTAAATCAGCTATGGCTTTTTTTGAGTAAATAAATAAGCAAAAATTTTATGATAGTCGTAGATTGATGAGAATGAGGATATGTGGGATATACAGATAAATAATGAAGGCATTTCTACTTGGTATCTTGTGGTTAGTTTTTTCTACAGTTCCAATTAACAATTTGTTCACCTATTTTTCTTATTTATTTTGATTTTACTTCTGATGTAATTTTACATACACACATAATTATAGATAATGGAATAATATACAGGGTGTCCCAAAAATGCATACAAATTTTGAATAATTATTAATTACAATGGGTTAAATCTGAAAAGAAAGAAACACCAATTGAGCTATCAGCTGTTAATTGTATATACATTTTTTAGGACACTCTGTATACATACATTTCATGATTCTACTTATATGAAGTGTCTAAAGTAGTCAAACTCATAGAAGCAGAAAGTAGAATGGTGGTTACTAGAGGTTCAGAGAGGGAGAAATGGGGAGTTGCTGATCAGTAGGTATAAAATTTCAGTCATACAAGATGAAAAATTCCTTGAGATCTGTTTGTAGTCTCCATTGTTGGCAATACTGTATTCTACACTTAAAAATTTGTTGAAAGAGTAGATCTCATGTTATTTTTTCACCACAATTTTTAAAAAAAAGCTATATTCAAAGTGATATTAACAAATGTCTAACCAAAGGTAAATGCTGTTATGACTTTTGGTGAGCTTGTATCTTAACAACAAATGTAGAATTTAAGATGTGGAAAATATTCTTAGAAGGCAAGATCATACAATCTTGAGTCCATTCTAAAATCCAGTGGAATTCTGTGACCTCTTGATCCATAGGATACAGCTTGAGGCCAGATCTTGGTAAGGTGCACACTGACTTCCTAAGAGTCTCATGTAGCTTTTGTGCGGTCTCCCAGGAGATAGTCTGAGTCACCAAGTCTTTCATTAAAGCTGCATCAGAGGAGTTCTCTTCGAACTATTTAGGGCCACCTAGAAAAGCAAGATCATATTGTAGCCTAGTGTTATCTTATAAGTCTGTTATTATAATTTAGCTATTGGGACTATTTCTTGCATCCTCCTTAGAAAAATACAACAGCATGAGATTTCAAATTATTTCAGATCTTGGATTTTAACTGTTCCTTTGTTTTAAAGAGTCCTCCTGTTCAGGTCATTTTGGCAGATTTCCACATCAGTGTAACACTCTAAGGTTCACAGGATTTTTACTTGACAGATGAATGTTTATTTATGTCTGTTTGGTTAACTTTGCTCTGTGGCTGAGCAGCTGTTTCCTTCTGGTTATGAAGCTAGGTTGGGTTAAATTAAAACGACATTGCCATTTTGTTTCTCCTTCCACTGCTGCTATTATGTGGGAGGATAAAACAACTTCAGGCATTTATTCGACAAATATTTATTCAGCTCTTATTATATGCCAGAAACTGAGGATAAGGTTGTTAACAAAAAAAACACTTCTGTTCCTGATTTCACAGAGCTTGTGGTCTAGGGGATCTAAAATGCTGACTCACACTTCCAAAACCCACCCAGACTCAGAGGGGTCCAATCTCCAAGTACAGGATTTTTAAGGATACTGCTTCCTTCCCCCAAACTGCATTCCACTCTTAATTATGGAAGGTATGTGTCAAAGCTGAGCACCTTCTTTTTACTTAGATCATAAATTCCACAGAGAGGGAATTTGGCAATTTCCTAATTTCTTTATAAATGGAGATTCCTTTATTGTTTCCTGATGTGCATGTTTTTTGGTTATGCAAATGTGTACTCATTCCATCATCTTTCCTGGAAGTCTATCTTGATTTAAATCTACACATTAAAAAAGTGAATGACAAACTCATTCCCCAAATCTTTTCCATCTATTTTAATTACTAATTCAACTACTCTTAAAAAATGATTTACATGAGCCCTAGTTGGTTTGGTTTGGTTCAGTGGATAGAGCGTTGGCCTGCGGACCTAAGGGTCCTGGGTTCAATTCCAGTCAAGGGCACCTTGGTTGTAGGCTCGGGTCCCTGATTGGAGTGTGCAATCGATGTGAGACACATCTGTATTTCTCTCTGTCTTTCCCCCTTTCTTCCACTCTCTCTAAAAATCAATGGAAAAATATCCCCAGGTATGGATCAAATATATATATGTCATGATTAATCCTTCATCCAAAGATGACCAGTATTATATTTTAACTAGAGGCCAGGTGCATGGATTCATGCACCGGTAAGGTCCCTCGCACCGGTGCCACGGTCAGGGCCTGGGAGGGAGGGCAGGAGATTGGCTGGCCGGGGAGGGACTGTGAGAGGGCTCCAGGGTGTTTCTGGCCCATCTCATCCAGTCCCAATTGGCTGGACCCCAGTAGCAAGCTAACCAGTCGGAGTGTCTGCCCCCTGCTGGTCAATGTGCATCATAGCAACTGGTCGAAAGGTCAAACAAACAGTCGGACACTTAGTATATTAGGCTTTTATTATATAGGATGTACATCTTTCCAAAATATTTAGTAGTTATGCACATACATGTACAGGAACATAAAAAATCTTGTTCCTTCCTTTTAATTTAAATAATTAAAATTATTTACTAGTAAACCTACAAAACCATTTCATAACCAGTTTTTTTAAATCCTCATCCAAGGGAATATTTGTTGGTTTTAAGGGAGAGAGAAAGAAAACAACTACAACACAGTGATGTAAGAGAGAAACATGGATCAGCTGCCCCCCTGCACATGCCCCACAATCCAGGTATGTGCCTTGACTGGGAATCCAACCCCAACCCGGACTATTCTCCAACTAACTGAGCCACCTGGCCAGGGTTATAATCAGCTGTTATCACAGAACATAAATTATGAACATTTTTAGATTTCAAAACACTACCCTCAAGTTTAGATTTCCTTGAATATTTTATTCTTGGGAAATCTCATTTGGTACCCTGTAGTTCTTTGCAAGACTTGATCTCTGTTACAATTTTTTTTTGGGGGGGTACTCTTTTAATACTGAATAGCCCATGAGTATTTAAATAGGCATAATTACACTTCAGGATTGTATTATGAAGTAATATTGGTTTTATACTTTTTCTTTTCCCTATGCAACAAACATTGATAATTTGGATTTTGCATTTTTCTCTGACCACTTTCTATTAGTTTCAAACTGCTCTCCTTCCAAATTTAGTAATGATTATTTCAAAATGAATGTATTAAATCTCAACTGTTTCATGAAAGCAGCCACCTCCCGAAGTCAGAATAAAGGGGAAGGCAAACATACCATCCACCCAGGCGCCAGGGCATTACCAAGGTGATTCCATCATCTGTCTCTTTCTTCCACAAAAGAAGTCGTGGCATTCTTGTCTGCTCGTTCCCCAGGCTGCAGCCAGGAGAAGGGAAGAAGAGAGGTATCTCCCTGACTCACCACACACATTCAAACAAGCACAAACAAAGGCAAAAGTTTTGAAAATTTATCAGTGAGTCACTTCTAGTTCTGTCTCCCACCCCTTGGTACTTTTATTACGTTCTTAGGTTAGGGAGAAAGGGGAGGAAAACCAGGGAGACCTTATAACCTTTCCCTGATAAAGCAGGGGATAATAATAACTAGAAAGCATTTAATTTTTACTTCAAGCCAGGAATTGGTCTAAGTCTTTTATATGTGTTAACTAATTTAATCATAATACCAGTCCCATGAAGACATTACTATTATCATTTGCAGTTTATACATTAGGAAATTGAGGCACAGAGAAATTTAGCAACTAAAGCCAAACAGATAGTGAATGGCAGAACAGGATTCAAACCCAGGGTGCCTGATATTAGAGCCCTTCCTCTCAATCAGTTCGCTGTGTCCCCTTTTTAGCTTTATTGAGTCAATTAAGTGAAACGCACGCTTGGCAGCCCAGGTATCTGCATTTTTGACAAGACTTACCTATTTACCTTGGATTAAGATTAATCTCAGAATCAGACATAAAATAAATTGATTATTTTTAATCCCCAGAGACACTGTTCTAGCTCTCTGACCTCCAGTTATGTTGTCAGTACCACCATGCACTATGAGGCCCAAGAACATTCTTCTAGACCCTGATTCTCCTTGTCTTTCAAAACTCCTAGCTGGTGGTTCTGCTACTGCCAATCCATTGCATATGGTTGCAGATCCTCCTCAGCTGCTGTTTTATCCCATTGATGTCAATGTTGTCATGACCCCCATCACACCTTGCTATAGGTTATAGGCGCCAGGTGCCCGGCGGGCCCAGTGAGATCAGTCTCACTTGCACAGTTCCCGAAGCAGAGCTTCCTCTTCCTTTGGAGCTGGGGTTCCATGTTGGGGCCACTTCTCCGATTTCTCCTTGATGACCCATGACACTCGCTTCCATCGAAGAGGGTTTCACCTTCAGCCCCAGAGGACCTCCATCCTTCCTCGCTTGATCTTAGTTCCTATGAATTAACTTCATTTCGCGTCAAGTCCCACCATTCATTAGCCTTTCACCCTACTTTGTTATTTGCTTTTTTTTTTTTTAATGGCGAGAAGTAGAATTTAGTAGTTTTATATCCACCTAAACCTAAACTATATTGATAGATCCTTTTCCAAACTTGAATGCTTGGTTTCCAAACATTCACTTAACATATTTAGCTTGTATAATTCATAACATTTCTGACATTATCTCCAGTTCAGATTCTTAAGTTGCTTTACATTAGGATGAATTAATGCAATTTAATAATTACCTCCCTTTGGATCAAGGTGTAGGCAAGTAATTGTGAAGTCTGTATTCTACACAATACAAATTATCTGATTTGAGAGAATGTGTGCTATAAAAAGTCTTTTCTACAAAATATATTTTATTTTAAGTGAACCTCAGACAATATCATTCAATAGTAAGAGCAAATTCAAAGTTGATAGGAAAAATAAGAGGGAAATTTGTAGACTATAGCATTAAAAAAATCTAGAAACTTACATGAACAATGTTTATTGGTATCATAGAAAATTTGTGTAAAACTTAAATGTTTGAAAAAATGGAATAACTATTCAAGGATATACTTATAAAATAGTGATATTAGTTAACATTACAATGAAGCAATTGGGAACAATAAACAACTATGGTATTGTGAATATTTTTAAAGGTTGCCAAAGCTACCACTAGTCAATTGATAGTATTTCTATTTTTCTTCAATTATTCTCTAATAAAATACTAAGAAATGAAGCAGGGGTTTTACACTGGCAGTTGGACATCCCTTTCGCAATCTGGGACCGCTGGCTCCTAACTGCTTGCCTGCCTGCCTGATCGCCCCTAATTCCTCTGCCTGCCAGCCTGATCGCCCCTAGCTTGCCCCCCTGCCGGCCTGATTGACCCTAAATTGGCCCCCTGCAATCTTGATCGCCCCTAACTTGCCCCCCTGATGGCCTGATCTCCCCTAACTGCCTCTGCCTCGGCCCCCAGTCTGGCCTCCCTCTGCGGGAGGCGACCTGGTGGATCAGGGGAAGGCACCACCACCATTACCCCGCTGTTGCTGCCACTGCCGGCCTGAGCCTCAGTCCTTCTCAGCCGCTGTAGCTTTGTTTGGAAGGATGTCCGGAAGACAACCACTCTAATTAGCATATTACCCTTTTATTAGTATAGATTTGGGGACCATTACAACCACACAGAACTTAAAAAAACACATGTCCCTGGCTGCTTTGGCTTAATGGAGAGAGCATCGGCCTGTGGACTGAAGGGTCCCACGTTTGATTCTGGTCAGGGGCACATGCCTAGGTTGAGGGCTCAATCCCCAGTAGGGGGCCTGCGGGATATTAAAAAAAGAAAAGAAAACACATGCTCTTCACTTTGGCCTTTGTCATTTTACAATCTCCTTTGTGCAGTATTTTAACTTCCTTCAACTTTCCTTTACCCACCCTTAAAATAAAATCTATTTTGGGGAAGATGATCAGGAAAGTGATTCTAGTGGGTAGAAGTTTTTCTTGGAGGGGATGGGGTGATGAAAATATTTAAAAATTGAGCCTGGTGATGGTTGTACTACTCTGAATTTACTTTAAAAAAACTAGTTCATTGTACACTTTAGGTGACATGTACAATATATGAATTAGATCTCAACAAAGCTGTTCTTTTATTTCTTTTTAAATAAAGACCAGTCTTATAATCAATTGCAGATGTTTTCAGAGGGCCCCCCCCCCCAAGATTTGCTTACTGCGTCCCAAACCACGGCTGCGACTCCCAGTTGCCTCCAGTCCTGGTGGATCTGGATGGTGTAGTTTGTGAAGGAGAAGGTGGCAAGAGGCTTATGGAATTTCTGCAACCCCATTCCCGCGGTCTCCTCATAGGGCACCAGGGCCATTTCCACTGTGCCAGCTCTCTGCTTCCTTTAACCTGTTGGGCAAAAGAATCCTGCGTGCTCTGGCCAGAAAGTGCATTCTCTCTTAGGTGGCCTGAATGCTATTTTTAAGGTCGTTTTATGGATTCAAAAGAGTAAACAGAGATGTGGAAAGCTCTTGTCGAATTCCTTTTACATGGTTCTTCCAGTCTCATGGGAAGTGAGATGTGGCTCTGAATTCATCCCAAAGGGTGTCTTTGGGCAAAAGCACCCAGAACGGCACAACTCCTGCAGGATGCCCTACACACTTTGCTGTCAGGACTCAGGGGGCCTGAGGGTGAGGGAGGCAGTGGTGCCAGCACAGGCCCCGGGAGAAGGTAGCGCTTTCTACACTGCCCAGGCCACGTGGACTGCAGCTGCACCTGCCGAGGTGGGCAGGGTGTTTCTGCTGTTTTGTTTTGGTCTGGCCTCCACCCTGTGTCTGCACTGAGACTGTGACGGTTTGATGGTCCTACTTTTTTGTGGACAGTGGACGCACTCCCACCTCCCGGAGACTGGCAGTTAGACACTGGTAGCTTCCAAGTCGCTCGCGGGGAGAGCGCAGCCCTAGGTCCAGAACAGATTCCAGCGTCCTCGGTTAGGAGGC
This sequence comes from Cnephaeus nilssonii, assembly GCF_951640355.1. Classification (NCBI taxonomy): domain Eukaryota; kingdom Metazoa; phylum Chordata; class Mammalia; order Chiroptera; family Vespertilionidae; genus Cnephaeus; species Cnephaeus nilssonii. The sequence continues at coordinate 81,021,970 of NC_137077.1, forward strand.
CTCCCTGGGCTAGGGGCTGCCTGTGGTCTGAAGGCTGGCCATGACCTCCATCGTGGCAGGGGTCCCCTCTGGGGCACTGTCCGGCCTGGGCTAGGGCTTCCTGCGGTTTGAAGGCCGGAAACACCCCCTCAGCTCCCTAGCCTGGCCTTCGGTCAACCCTTCAGTTGTTTTGGACATAACGGACCCTGGGTTTTTATATATTAGGATACTCCCCAAATCTTAGTGGCTTATAACCATATATAATATATATACATATATATATATTTGTGAAATATACATAATATATATATATATATATCCTATATAATAAAAGGGTAATATGCAAATTGACCCCAATGGTGAAACGACTGGGAATGACTGGGTGCTATGACATGCACTGACCACCAGGGGGCAAACGCTCAATGCAGGAGCTGCCCCCTGGTGGACAGTGCGCTCCCACAGGGGGAGCTCTGCTCAGCCACAAGCCGGGCTGACAGCTGCAAGCGCAGCAGTGGTGGCGGGAGCCTGTCTTGCTTCCTTGGCAGTGCTAAGGATGTTCGACTATGGCTTAGGCCCTGCAGGGAGCGGGCCTAAGCCATCAGTTGGACATCCCCGGAGGGCTCCCAGGCTGCCAGACGTATGTCTGACTGCCAGCTTAGGCCCGATCCCTCGGGGAGCAAGCCTAAGCCAGCAGGTAGACATTCCCCGAGGGGTCCCGTACTGCGAGAGGGCGCAGGCCAAGCTGAGGGACCCCTCCGAGTGCACGAATTTTCGTGCACCGGGCCTCTAGTGTGTGTGTATGTATATATATATATATATATATATATATATATATATATATATATATCACTCATTGATCTGTGGGTCAGTTGAATCTTTCCTTAATTCAGCTGGGCTTGGTTGCAGGCTGCAGTGTGATATCAGGTATACTTCAGGTATACTTTATATGTCTTATTCTTAGACTATGGACTTCTTGGGGGCATTCCCTTCTCATGGAAATGGCAGAAGTGCAAGTAGACAAGTCAAATTATATAAGCATATTTAAAACTTATGTTTAAAAAAAAACCCACTTACATTCATGTTATGTCCACTAACATACCACCAGCCTAAGCAAATTGCTTGGCTAGGCTGAACATCAATAAATCAAGGCAATATACCCTGCTTGCGTTAGTGGGGTACTCCAACTTTAGATGCAAAGATTATGAGTGTATATTTCTATTACAGAGGAGTGAAGAATTGGGGAAAATGGTCCAATTTACCAGTAAAAGAAAAATGGAATTAAAGTGTTCTGCAGTTCAGAACTGTTGGGGAAATATAAAAGTCAACATTTTGTATTAGGTGAGTCCAGCATACCTGTTGTAATCTCTAGAAGAAGCAAGAAAAGAATAGTAAAAGTGTGTATGTGGCATTACAGATCCTGGAGGGGTACACGTATAAACTTTCTGGCAATTCTGAGCTTACAATCAGGAAGGGGAGCAGCTCTGGAAACTAGATAACGTCAAGGCTGAAGTCACTTAGGTCAATCTGATACCTGTATTATGCCCCTCTACTCCAGGCCTCCAAGTGTGAGTGTGATATCCTGGAATTGTCTTCTTGACAGAAGATTCTTCTATCCTTTAAAGGAGCCAATCCTCTTTCAAACAGATAGTAAATGTAAATTTTCCTGATAAAAGGAGATTCATGTGCATGAAGATTGAAACTTGAGCATGATATTTTGCCTTAGTAACTCAAGCAATTAATTTTGTGCCATTCAGAAAAAGGTCACACAGAGCCAACAAGATTAACATGTGCAGAGCAAGCAGTGATGCCTGTGCTCTGCTATGTTGCTGTTGGCACTTTTCTCAGCATGGAGAATCACAGGACAAAGGAATAAAATAGCTGCCTGTGTGTTTCTCTATTCATTACAGATTCTCCATCTGTATTTAATATTCATTGAATGAGTGGTTGAGCGGCCTTAGCAAATCATTAGCATATTATGCTTTGATTGGTTGAACAGACGACTGCATGACCAGACACTTCACATATTAGGCTTTTATTATATAGGACTAGAGGCCTGTTGCATGAAGAGATTTATGCAATAGGCCTTCCTTCCCTTGGCTTCCAGCACCAGTTTTCCTCCGGCACTCAGGACCCAGGCCTTCGCTCTGGCCAGAGTCTGCCTTCTTCATCTTCGCTGCAGACTCTGCTCCTGTAGATCTCTTCGCTCCCCGCCCTCCCTCTCATAGCAGGCATCCTGCCCTGCCCGGCCACTCTGTGCCTGGAGCAGCTGGGCAGTCGCCATCTTTGGCCTTCTAATTTGCATACTCACTCTGATTGGCTGTGGGCATAGCAGAGGTATGGTCAATTTACATGTTTGTCTATTATTAGGTAAGATACTCAGGATACTGCCTAAGGACCAGGAGGAACCAAATAAAGTTTTAGCCATGTTCAATCAGAAGTCATAATGTGAATATATTTTTATTTAGAGAATGGCTGAAAACAGAGCACTCTTTAAGGATATCACTGCAGTTTAAAAGTCAACAATAGTTAAACATAATGAACTAATTAGATCATTAGCAGCATTGTATCTTTAATTGAGATACATTTTAATGAATTAACAAGCAAAATAGAGACAGTCTCATAGAAAGCAGGCTGACAGCTGTGGGGGTGGCTGGGTTGGTGGTGGAGAAATAGAGCAAAAAAGAAAAAAGTAGGAAAAAATAATGGACATAGACAACAGTGTGGTGATAGAGAAGGTGAAGGGAGTATAGGGGGATAAATGGTGATGGACAGAGACTTGATTTGGGGTGGTGAAAACACAATACAGAATACAGATGGTTTGTTGTAGAATTGTGCACCTGAAACCTGTATAATTTTGTTAACCAGTGTCACCCCAATGAACTCAGTAAAAATAAAACACCAACAACAAACAAGTACAAGGAAAAATAAATAAATAAAATGTAATGGTTTTTTATTTAAATTATCAAAAAAAGAGATCCATTTTATGATGAATTGTACCTTTCTAAGCATGATAAAATAACACAAGATTATTTAGGATAGCAGTTTGCTAACTGTCAGTAATGTTATTTTAATGACCAGAAGAGCTCATTTAAGTCTGTCTGGTTCCTTCTAGCCAAAAATGCACTTTTCTCTCATAGTAGGTATTTAACCAAATCTAACATATTTCCAAGTTCCAGAGATGTTAGTACATGTATTATTAGCCTGTGCCAAAGCTTTACAAACTTTTCTATTGTGAATTGTGGTTTTCCACAGAGGAACTGGAGTCCTCCTTTTAGAATAACCTAACTATTTACTTTCTCCTCTTTTGCTATAGCCCATTATGAAAGTATAAATTTAGGGTTTTTAATTTCATCTTGACTTTGGCTCCATGGAAAATCTTTAACTTGCATTTGGTAAGTTTTCCTTCTTATTCCCCAATTTCTTTTATTGAATTTATTGGGGTGACATTGGTTAATAAAATTATAGAGGTTTCAGGTATACAATTAATTCTACAATACATCATCTTTATATTCTACTAGAGGTCTGGTGTATGAAAATTCATGCACTGCAGGCAGGTCCCTCTGCCCGGCCTGCCCGCTCTCACAGTCCAGGAGCCCTCAGGGGTGGGAGGCGACCCAGCGATCAGGGGAAGGTGATGCCTCATCACACCTCTGATGCTGCCACTGTCAGCAGCACAAGTCTTGGCCAGCCCTGGTTACCTGAGCCTTGGGTGGCCCTGGGTGGCTGGGGGGCTAACGAACTGGAAGACTCCAGAGGCAGGTGTGTGGAGCAGCCATGGAGGCAGGCCCGGCCTTGTCACGTGCCTGCAGCCCCAGTGGGGCTGAGGACAGGGGGAACCACCATCTTTGAGGGTGTGGCAGTCAATTAGCATATCCCTTCTTATTGGCTGTGAGCGCCACCATCTTTGAGGGCGGGACAGTTAATTAGCACATTCCCTTCTTGTTGGCCGTGGGTGCTGTCATCTTTGTGATGATGTGAGGGTCAATTAGCATATTCCCTCTTTATTAGATAGGATTGTGTGTTTACCAACCCAAGTCAAGATCTTTTCATCAGTATTTATCCCCATTTTACCCTCTTCTACCTCTACCTCCACCCCTTACCTCTGATAATCACCATACAGTTGTCTGTGTCCATGCGTCTTTCTTTTTTATTTCTTGGCTTAATCTCTTCACCCTCTCACCTAGCCCCCAACCCTCTCTCCTCTGACAACTTTCAGTTTGTTCTCTGTATCCATTAGTCTGTCTCCACTTTTTTTCTGATATATGGTCTTGGGCAAGGGAAACAAAAGAGAAAATAAACAAATGGGACTACATTAAACTAAAAAGTATTTTGCTAAGTGAAATAAGCCAGTCAGAGAAAGATAAGTATCACATGATCTCACTCATATGTGGAATCTAATGAACAAAACAGATCCAGAGACATAGCAGTATGGAACAGACTGATGAATTTCAGAGGGAAGACAGGGGTGGGTGGGGAGTGATTAACTAGGGAATTTATATGCATCACAGACAATAGAGTGGTGAAGATCAGGGAGGAGCAGGTAAGAGGTGGAAGGGGCCAATGGGAAAAACAAACAAACAAACAAACAAACAAACAAACAAACAAACGGAACATCTGTAATACTTTCAACAATAAAGAAAAATAAATAAATATAAAATAAAAAAAAAAGTTTTTGCACAGCAAAGGAAACGATCAATAAAATGGAAATACAACACACTGAATGGGAGAACATATTCATGGATACATCTGATAATGTCTTAATATCCAAAATTTATAAGGACCTTATAAAACTCACCACCAAACAATCCAATTAAGAAATGGGCAAAGGACCTGAATAGGCATTTCTCCAAAGAGGACATAGAGATGGCCAATAGACATATGAAAGGATGCTCAATGTCATTAATCTTCTGAGAAATGCAAATTAAAACCACAATGAGTTATTCCTGAATTTCAAGTGGTCTTTCCAACCCCTTTTCTTAAGCTCAGCCTGCCCTCACTCTGAACTCAGCAGGTAACCATGCCTCTTCTTATTAGAGGAAGGCCCTTGGGCTGGCCTGGAAAACTCCTTCAACCTCCTCACTCTGCAGCCCTAGGCTTCTGTGTATATCACTTTCATCCTTAGAGCAGGTAGAAACTTCTCCCTGTGCACTGGATCATGTACTGGAAAATCGACTATCTGAAATGTTCTCTTTCACTTCTTTAGTATCTCTAGGTACCTGGAATTTAAATTGGCAAAGTAGACCTCTTTTTCTTTTCTAAAACTTTCTTGCTCCTAATTTTACTTGTCTCCCAAATCACTCTTCTAAGACAATTATGGAAATCTTCTCAGTCTTTCAGAGTCTTACATCTTATTCGTTGTCCCCTGTTATCTTACCTTCCAAACAAACTTACTCATGTAACAACCAAACCCTATGAATTCTACCTCAGAAATGCTTTTCTATTTTGTCTTCTCTTCTAGTCACTGTTTTTTCTTATGTGCTTATAATTGCTCATTTCAACTTTAGGAACTATCTCCTAACTGGGTTTTCTTCTATCAGTGTCTTTTTTTGTTTTTTAAATCATCAGCCAAGAATATATTTTTATAGATTTTTTTTTTTTTTTTAGAGAGAGAGGAAGGAAGTAGAGAGAGGAAGAGAAAGAGAAAGAGAGAAAGAGATTGATAAGAGAGAAACACTGATGTGAAAGAGAAATATTTATCGGTTGCCTCTTACATGCCCCAACCAGGCATCAAACCTGCAACCTAGGTATGTGCCCTGACCGGGAATTGAACCTGCAACCTTTCGGTGAATAGGATGATGCTCCAATCAACTGAGCCACCAAGCCAGGGCCCATCAGTGTCTTTTTTCAATCCAGCTCATGTTCTACATAACAATGGAAGAGGTGATACCATTGTAGTAGCCCAGTTGTTAATTAATTAACAGGAAAGGAGTAAAGAGAAGGCCAGATAATATAGGCATGGCATTTGTACAGCTTTGGCAGGAAGCTGCAGTTTAACAGTCTCTAGGTCTGTTCCCCACAGATCCTGGGGGAAGGGGTTGGACAGCAGGTGTATGCCCAGTAAGATCTGGGTGATGTGGGAGGTGCTTGTTTGTCAGTCATACCTGGGAACAGGGCAATGGCCAGAATGGGCAATGGCCAGAATAGGCAAAGGCACAAAATCTGAGCTACATAAGCTCCTGAACAAAGAGAGTTCTCTCTTGTGGCCCTCTTGGCCCTCTTGCTCTCTTGGGACTCTTGTTGTGAGGGCAGGCTCTCTTGCCTTTGTTCACATGGCTGCCGCCCATGTGGGACCCAGACAATGGATTGATTGACCTGGACTAGCCTGATGCTGTACCAGACTCAATTCAACCATGCAACAGAAACTCCGGACACTGGCTCTGCTTCTAGCTCTGCTGAAGCCCCAGCTTCATATATCCTAGGACTGGCTTAAAGCCAAGAGATATAATTTCACCTGAATAAACCTTTCTACCACATCTCATTCTCCTGTGCAAGTCTTAGAAAAGGCTTTTTCTCAAGATATCGTAAGAATCCGACCTCCAGCTACCAGTGGGGAAAGTGATACCCCACTCCCAGTAGCATCAGAGAAATTCCATCAGCACAATCCTCTGATAATAGAGGGAGAGACAAAGGGAGAAGGAGAGGGAGAGGGAGAGGGAGAGGGAGAGGGAGAGAGAGAGAGAGAGAGAGAGAGAGAGAGAGAGAGAGAGAGAGAGAGAGAAACTTTTTTGGCTTACTCCAAGTCACTTGTCACATTCTGTAGCTAATCTCCCATTCTGGTGTCATTTATATCACTCCTTAATATGCAACCTACTGCTCTTCTCAAAATTATTCTTAAAGCCAGGCCTGTTGAAGTATTTATGGCTTCTGATAGGTTGTTCCTTCCGTCATCCCCACCTGAAAATTTCCACCTTTCATATCCTACTCAGTTTTTCCACTCCAGTTCAAATGTCACTTTCTCCCAGAAACCTTCTGCTGACTTCTTCAGTGTTTTGAAGTCCTTCTTGCTCCCTCATCACATACTCATACCTCTATTGTTGTACTTAACTTGGAATTACAAATGATATGTTTCAATGATCAATTATTTTTTATAGCATACATTTAAACTTTTTTAATGTCTATTCAACTATACTTAATCACTTCTTATACTCTGTGTCACTACTAGATGATGAATTTCTTTAGTCAGGGTCTGTACCTGTCTTCATTTTCTTAATTCTAGAAACTATCATATGTTTAGCACATATTAAATGCTCAGATATGTTGTGGAATAAAGAATCCAGTCATTCCTCTCCATTCTTCACTGGAGAGAGGAGTCATCACTCCCCACCCCAGCCTGCCACTAAAATGCCTTCATACTTGCTCATTGAACTAATTCACTTCCTATGGTATATTCTAAATCCATTTCTTTGAGCTAGTTTTCAGAGAAATAATGATAGTTAATTTAGGAGCTAAGGACATGAAAAAAATCATCGATTAGACTTGGTCAACTCTACATTATTTATTCATCTTAATTTTCCTGAGTCTTTCTCAAGGACAATCTCTTGATTTTAGAGTCATTTAGGTATCACTAATTTACTCAACCAATAATAGCTTGGAATTATAAACCACCCCCCTGCCCCCATTCATTTTGTGAATCATTAGACACAACAAATTCTCTGAGTACTTAATCTTGAAAGTAAAGTAGTGTGTGGTAATGCAATTGTTTTTCCCAGAAAAGGTTAAAGATATCAATGAAAAAGGAGAAAAGAATGCTCTGACTCAGTAACATCACTCTTTTCATCAATTGTTTTAGTTCCCGGAGGTCTTCCTCTCAATAGTCTGACCTATGAGTGGCCTGAACTTGACTGGGTACAAGTGGGCTGATGCTGATAGTACAGAATCAAATGGAACCGTCTCATAGGAAAAATATGATCCCCTTCTTTGGCTTGTGCAATTCTATGAAAAATACATTCATCATTTCTTTTTTCAAAGCTTGGGAAGTTGGCTTTCTCCTTCTTGTTTCCCTTGATTTTTCTAAAGAAAACAAAATGTCTCTCATATATCTAATTTGCAGGCTAATTATTTCTAACAACCAACATGTGTTTATTGAATGCTTATCATGTACTGCTGTACATGATTCAAAAGCAATGCTATGCAAGATTTAGTCCCTGACCTCCTCCAGGAGCTGGTAGTTCTGCTGAAGATACAATGTCTTGCCATAAAATTTTCCCCCTTTCTCTTCCCTTCTCTCTCTCTCTCTCTTCCTCTTCTTTCCTCTTTGCCTGCTTGCCTTCCTCCCTCCTTCCCTCTCTCAATTTTTTTCTTCTTTCTTCTTTCTCCTTCTCTTCTAATTAAAAAACTCTGTATTACTACATATTTATCCTTATCACATCTGAGTAATTAACTTTCACTCCTTTGGTCTTTATCTAACCCTTTGCTTTTTTTTTTCAGTTCTACAGACAGAAATAAAATATTGATTTCAATTAATTGATTTTCTTCCCACAAGTGCTATAGACAAGTTAGAATATCCTGTCCCAATAAAAAAAGCTGACTGTCCATCCATTTATGATTAAATAGAGTCTAAAACTGGGAGATAAAAGCAAGGCCCTGGGAGATACATAGCCCTGGCCGACAGGGCTCAGTGGTTAGAGCATTGGCTTGAATACCAAAGGGTCATGGGTTTGATTCACAATCAAGGGCAGGTACCTCAGTTACATGTGGGTTATGTGAGGGAGACAACCAATTGATGTCTCTCAAATTGATGCTCCCCCACCCCTCTCTTTCTTTCTTTCTCTCCTACCTCCCTTCCACTCTCTCAAAAAAAAAAAAAAATCAATGGCAAATATCCTTGGATGAGAATTTTTTTTTTTAAAGCAAGACAAACTTATATAAAGAGATAAAAATGTGCATTCATTTTGCATGGAATTTCTCAGTTTGCAACTTGATCTTCGGAAATAAAAATGGTTGAAAAGAATTTTAGGTTTCCTAAGAGAGAGAGTCAGTAATGTTTGCGTTAGGATGAATCAGCCTAATCAGAATTACTTCCTTTAAGTCACCATGCTTAACTATGCTGTCTTCACCACTGAAGTAGTAGTCAGTTAAAAAGTATCACAACTTTTTTACTTGTAATGATATCACTAATTTTAAGACTACTGATACACTTTAAAAACGTTAAAGAAGATTCTTTTTTGTTTGTTTCTTTTCTTAGGTCAATATCCCTTTCAGTTCTCTGCATCCTATAATTGTTTCTTGAGAGAAGAAGGAAGAGTTGAAGCTCTCAAAGTTGGAATACCCATGGGAGTGCACCGCAGATGTGAACTAAAACTGTTAGATGTGTCACAGATGAAAACACTGTAAGTCACAGGCGGAAATCCTTCAATGTTGAGAAGAAAGCATGAAAGTTATTTTGGAACACGAAACAGTGCCTGGATGAGTCAAACTTCAGAGAAGAGAGCAAAGAGAGAGTGTTAGGATCAATTCCTAGAAAAAGAGAATGACGCAAAGACAGGAGTCCCAAAAAAAGGAATAAAAAGACTTTGAAAGCAAACTTAATCTATTTAATAATTTTAATTAAAAGTGAATTTTAATGTCTATTCTAAGTTAAGATAAATGCTTAATCCTCACAATATAATTGCTTTATAGGATAGTGGAGTTTTGTTCTGTTTTGGTTTACAGAATTATTTAGTTACCTCAACTCATCTTCCTCCTGTGAAAGTGATCTTTAAATTCATTGAAATTCAATCTTTTTCCTTCTCATTCTTCTAACATCCTCTGTTCCCTACCCAAACAAGCAGACATCAAGTTAATTTACCTTGATTTACTTCATTTTTTTTTTTTTAGCCAAGAACATATGCTTCAATAGTGAAAACACAATCTTCTATAATAAGAGTTATATAGAAGCATTGTGATAAAAAAACAACAGACAAGTCCTTGTGCCACTGTAAATAATCTGCTTCAGATATCTGGGATTACCAGTGAATCTCCATTTTAACTCCTGGGTTTACCGCTCAACCTCAGCTGTGAAGTGTCACCAGTACCTTAGACACTGGGATCTGACTCAGAGGGATCCCAGCTGCACGGACAGCAGGTGAGGAAAGAAATGTGGTGAATTATTTATATCTTGCATATGTTGTTAACCTTCTTTCACTTAAAACATTAATTTGATGGAAGTTGTCCTCCAAAACGCATTTTAACTCCTCGGAAGAATTTCCACAAAAAGTAAACTGTGAAACAGTATAATTCATTCTTTATTTAGAAGGCCCAACATTTCCCAGTTGGTTGTGCTGAGATTCGCCCCCAGGAGAGCAGATGGGACAAATCTGGAGGAGGCCAAGTGATGTGCAAAAAGGCACCTGCCTTATATAAGGCTTCTCACACAGCACCGTTTTCCTGTATTCCACAAGTTTAATATGGGGTATTTTTGTTGTCAAAGGCCTCAATGTAGTAATTGTTTCAGACTTTTCATAACCTCATTTTTCTAAGATATGTTGCTATAGGAAATTGTCAGTTTCATCTAAGTTTTCACATTTATTAGGTTAAAGTTGTTGGTAAAATAATATTCTCATTTTAAACTTTAAATTAATTGGTGTTTTAAAATTATATATTTATTTGTATCTTTTAGTTGTTTTCTTGACTAATCTCATCAGAGGCTTATCACTTGTTTCTTGATCCTCATACAGAGTATGCCTGTCTCTTGCCTTCCTATTTCCTTTTTTGAGTTTATTGTGTTCCTTTTAAAAACTTCCTGAACTAAATTCTTAGCTCATTTCAGGCTTTCCTTTTTTCTTTTTTTTAAATTTCTTTATTGATTAAGGTGTCACATATTTGTCCTCATCCCCCCATTCCCCTCCCACACCCCTCCCCACGGATGCCTCCAACCCCCTGTTGTCCTTAACCATTGGTTAGGCTCGTATGCATGCACACAAGTCCTTTGGTTGATCTCTCCCCCCTACCCCCACCCTCCCCTACCCTCCCTCTGAGGCCCGACAGTCCGATCGATGCCTCCTTGTTTCTGGGTCTGTTCTTGTTCATCAGTCTATGTTGTTCATCATTTCCCCTAGATGAGTGAGATCATGTGTTACTAGAAATATACTTATAAGAACCGAATGTGAGACGAGCAATAATAGTTATGCTGACAGGCAAATGAATCAGTCTGTAGTGAGTTTCTTTCTGGACCAACAGTTTTTTTGAGACCCAATTTCAATGTCCACCAGTTCCTTATGTGTACATGTCGGCACTGACTTTTCAGCTCTAGATGGTGGACAAATGGTGGTAATGCAGGTCCGACTCCCTCTGGTTTGGTCTCGCCTGGACCCAGGGGCACGGCCTCACCTGGACTCAGGGGCGCGTGGCCTCACCTGGACCCGGATCCAGCCTCACCCGGACCCAGGGGCATGACCTCACCCGGACCCGGGATCCAGCCTCACCCGGACCCAGGAGCACGACCTCACCCGGACCCAGGACCCAGCCTCACCCGGACCCAGGGGCATGCGGCCTCACCTGGATCCAGGGGCGCGTGGCCACACCCAGACCCAGGGGTGCGCAGCCTCGCCCGGACCCGGGACCCAGTGGGGCTTTGTCTTCTTGATCCCAATTCCTGTCGGTCAATTCCCTCTCAGCAATTCCTTCGGCCATTTTCTCAAAGCTCTGGGGCGGCTGCTGCGGAACTCGCTGGGCGGCGGGCTCGGCGAAGCTCTGATGCGCCTGGTGCGCGGCAGCGGGCTGGTCCGAGGTCGCTGCGGCGGCACTCGGGTCTGCAGCGGCCACCAGTCGCCGGGCGAGCACACCTGGATCCGGGACCCAGCGGGGCCTCGTCTTCCCAATTCCAACTCCCATCAGTCAATTCCTTCTCAGCAATTCCTCCTGCCATTTTCTCAAAGTTCCAGGGTGGCTGCCACGGAACTCGCTGGGCAGCGGGCTCGGCAAAGCTCCGGTGCTCCTGGTGCGCGGCGGCGGGCTGGTCCGAGGTCGCTGCAATGGCGCTCGGGTCTGTAGCGGCGGCCGGTCGCCGGGGGTGCGCACCTGGCCGCTTCTGGGGTGCAGAGATTCTCGAATGACTCGGAGGTCAGCAAGCACGGAGTCTCCCACCCCATGACCCCCAGGGGCTCATCTGTCCGTGCTCGGCAGTGAGCAGAGCCATCCCCTCAGCCGGAGACCGCTGGGGGAACTGCGCCGAGCACGTCCCAGGCCGCCATTGTGTCGCCAGAGCCGTAGTTCTTAAAGTGTGATCTTTGGCTCATCGGCATCTGCATCATCCCGCGTCCCCCTCTCTTTTATTCTAGTTGTAAAATAAATAAACATGATCAGGTTTACATACTGTAGCAACCTGTGTCCATCAATGAACAATTACTTTTCACATAAAGGAATACTATGCAGTGTTTTGAAAGACCAAGGAAGATTGCAATGTCTGATGTAGAAATATCTCTAAGATACACTGCTACCTGAAAAAAAAGAAATCAGATCTCATAAGGTTGCCTATAGAAGATAGGCTACCTTTTGTGTATAAAGGAAAAATAAATTGTATGTTGACAAGTGTATTGTTGCCTAGAAAACACTGGAAGAATTATAATGAACTCATATGTTTCTTATAGGAAAAAGGGGAACTGATAAAGGAGGACAAGATAAAAGCAAAATGTATTATACAGTTATTTTTTTTGAGCCATGTGGATGCATTACCCATCAAAAATTAAAATAATGCTATCTAATAAAAGAGTAATATGCAAATTGACCATCACTCTAACACACAAGATGGCTTCCCCCATGTGGACACAAGATGGCCACTACAAGATGGCCTGCAGGGGAGGCAGTTGGGAGGGACCAGGCCTGCAAGGGAGGGCAGTTGGTGGGGGGACCCAGCCTGCAGGGAAGGGCAGTTGGGAGGAACCAGGCCAGCAGGGGAGGGCAGTTGGGGGGGACTGGGCCAGCAGGGGAGGGCAGTTGGGGGTGACCAGGCCTGCAGAGGAGGACAGTTAGGGGCAATCGGGCTGACAGGGGAGTAGTTAGGCATCGATCAGGCTTGCAGGGTTGTGGTTAGGGGGTGTTCAGGTTGGCAGGCAGAAGTGGTTAGGGGCAATCAGGCAGGCAGGCAGGCGAATGGTTGGGAAACAGCAGTCCTGGATTGTGAGAGGGATGTCCGACTGCCCGTTTAGGCTCTATCCGGGATCAGGCCTAAATGGGCAGTCAGACATCCCTCGAGGGGTCCCAGATTGGAGAGGTTGCAGCCTGGGCTGAGGAACACACACATACATTCCCTCCCCTCCGTGCACGAATTTCGTGCACCAGGCCTCTAGTAAACATAATAAAACAACAAATCACTAGCCCCTAGTAGTTAAATCTTCTCTAGAGTCAAATATTTCTTTGGGCCACTCACATGTTTATCACTCTAGCTTTAACCCTTTGCACTCGCTTGCTTTTTTCTCGATTCCTTTATTCTACTTGGGATTTAATTTTTTAAATACCCCAGATTTTACAAAGCGCGGCAGTAGAATAAAAAACTGGAGTTTCTTTTCATACAAACTTATTTATTTGGATTTTTTTATATATTTCAAATTATTGATATATTCAATACAATTCGACATACGAGCTGCTACCGATGCTAACCGTGTCGAGTCACACTTGACATCCTAGTGCAAAAGGTTAAATGTTCTCTTGATTTCTGACACCTGGGATTTTTTTTTTCTTCTTTTGAGCTCAGCTGTTTAACATACCTTGTTTTATTGCACTTTACTGTGCTTCACAGATGTTGCTTTTTTTTTTTTTTTTAACAAACTGAAGACAGAACCCTCCACGAGCAAAATGATTATACCTCACTTTTTTGTAATACTTGCTTTATTGCAGTGGATTAGAACTGAACCCACAGGATCTCTGAGGTATGCCTAAATTTAAAACTTTAAGAAAAAGTACTATCCAGCATTATCATGCATTTCCAGCAGAAGGGGTGCTCCCATTGGTTGGTGTCCTTATTTCTGGAGGCCCCGTATACTCAGAGGGGTAAGTGGCCAAAGGGATTTCTCAAAAGTCAAATAGCAGAAGGATTTTCGCTCTGCAAACTCACACAGGGCTTACTTAAGATATGTGCAACTGGACCTTTGAAATCATCCCTTCTTAAAAGTCAGAATTTGGTTTTTATATATCATGAAATTTCTGATGTATCATGTTATGCTGTTCTTCCTTGTTAATAGAACTCAAGTTCTACTCTGTGTGTTTAGTTTCAGATATTGAAATAAACACTACATCAGAGATCATTGTTGTGTGTAGCAAGTTTTAGTCCTAAAAATTTTTAATTCCTGACTATTACCATTCTAAATTATATAAAGCAGTTGAACCAAGGTTAATTAAGTCTTTGACTCTACATTTTGAGTTTGGGAGGTGTCAAGCTCAGGGGAAGATAAGCCTTTTTTTCTGATATAACTACATTTCGAGACTTGTTCACGAGGAAGATGGAGAGAAGCATCACCAGAAATTCAGATTGCTGTTGGACCAACACCGCTAACTCATCTGGTACACCAACCTCTATATAGTCCCTTAGGATTTATATCATGAAATTTGAAATTAAAAATGGAGGTTATAAAAACAACAACAACCAAGTTGCTGTGGGTTAACTTGTGTCCCACAAAAAACATGTTAAGGCCCAACCCACCAATACCTGTGAATGTGACCTCATTTGGATGAAGGGCTTTTACAGTTGTAATCAAGTTAAGATGAAGTCATCCTGGATTAGGATGGACCCTAATCCTATCTGAGTGTTGTAAGAATAGAAGAGACTCCGTGACAGATACAGAGAAGACCACGTAGGGACCGAGACAGAGATTGGAATGGTGTAGCTGCAGCCAAGGAACGCTAAGGATTGCCTACAATTACCAGCAGCTAAAAAGAGGCAAGGAAAGATCTTCCCCTAAAGCCCCCAGAGATAGCATGGCCTTTCCAGCACCTTAATTTTAAATTTCTAATGTTCAGAACTCTGAGAGAATAAATTTCTTTTTTTTTTTAAGCCACCTAGTTTGTAGTAATGTGTTACAGCACCCTAGGACAGGGAAGACACAATTTAAGTTCAAAATATATCATTTACATGGTCTTTAGTTTTAATCACAGTCATCCCCTGGGGGATGCCTAAACCGAGAGAGGATCCTACACGGCGGTGGGGGAGGCCGGGGGGAGGTCAATGGGGAGAAAAGGAGACATATGTAATCCTTTAAACAACAACAACAAAAGATTGGGAGAATAGTGGGATGGGAAATTGGTATTGTTATAGGTGGAAGTGGGTTTGTTGGAGAACCGCTGGAATAAGCATTTCCGGAGGCCCCCATGGGAGGACGAGATGTGGTAGAAAGCTTTATTTTCGTGGAATTAAATCCCTGTGTTTCTAAAGTCCCATTTCCTTTAGTCCAGTCACAGAAGAAGTGTAGCTGGGGTTTCAGTAAAGCTAAAAGCAAAGCCAGTGTCCAGAGTTTCCTTTCCATGTTGGAGTTTGGTTCAGTACAGCATCAGGCTAGTTGCAGTCCTTTAATTGATTGTGTGAGGGGCTTGCAGGGCCATAGGCCATGTGGGCAAATGCAGGGAAGCAGAAGCAAAAGAGCCTAGCAAGCCCAGAGTCACAAGAGTCCTAAGAGAGCCAAGAACATAAGAAAGCGAACTCCTTTGTTTAGGGGTTATAAGTCCCAAATCTTCCAGGGCTTGTAGTGGCCATACCCATTCTGGCCAATGCCATCTGCTCCCAGGTGTGACTGACAGTAAGCACTTCCCTGTCACCCAACTTTACTGGGCATGTGTCTATCTTCCCTTTGTTTTGCAGGGAACATGCCTATAATGTTTGTCCTTCCCTTTGCTCCTTTCCTATCCTATATAATAAAAGGGGGGTGGGGTGGTCGGCAAACCACCCGTGACCCCTTGCCCCAGCTGGCCCCACCCACAGCCCCTCACCCCAGCTGGCCCACCCCCGATGGTAGACTGGGCTGGCTGGACCCCACCAGTGCACGAATTCATGCACTGGGCCTCTAGTTTATAATAATAAAAGCATAATATGCAAATAGACCAGACAGCCAAACAGCAGTACGGCCATCCAGATGACCAGACTATGACACCCACTGGCGCCAGGCCAACCAAGGTGGGTGCGATGCAATTGGTCAGGGGCCCGGCCATTGCCCTATTATCTCCCTGCAGAGGGAGGCCCAGGCCACTGGCCGGTGGGGCAATCAATGAGGGGGCTCCACAATCACCCCAAGCAGGGAGGACCAGGGCACTGGCCGGTGGGCTGTGGCAGGTGGGCAGGGCCTCCCTCTGTGGGGTGTGATCGATCGCCCCAAAGAGGGAGGCCCAGGCTACCCAGCAGTGGTGCTGCAGCGGGTTGACGGGGCCTCCCTCTGCGGGACGCTCTATCGCAGAGTCCCGGCTAGGAGGGCAGAGCCCTGGCCAGGTGGGCAGGGCCTACCTCTTTGGGGTAAGCGATCGCGGAGCCCATGATCAATTGCCCCACAGGGGGAGGCCCAGGTTACCTGGCCAGCGGTGCTGTGGTGGGTGGTCAGGGCCTCCCTCTGCAGGGCGATAGATCACAGGACTCCTGGACTGTGATAGGGCGCAGGCCAGGCTGAGGGGCACCCCCCACCCCTCCAGAGTGCATGAATTTCGTGCAGCAGGCCTCTAACTGTTAATAATTTGCTAATTACAATGGTATCAGTATTTCCTTCTTAGACCATTACATCTATTAAAAATACTTTTTTTCCCTTTTTAGGGTCTTGGTGTTAGGAGTGCTTACTTTTATCAAACTCTTTGGACAGTAGGGTGGGAAATATATACTAAACTTCTTATTATAAAAGTAATATATGATTTTCTATGCAGTCAATTGTAGTGACAAGCATCCTTCCCTTCTCTTGTCTCTGCTATATTCTCCAGAGAGAGGCTGTAAACCATAACTTTCATGTCATTCTAGAAATGCTTTACATACATATATGCATTTTCAAAGGCATACATGTCTAAACACAAATGTGATTGTCATATACACGATAAACTATGCCTTTTTTTCTTTAATATAATTTGGGTATCCATTTATAGTGATTCATGGAATCTCTCTCATTTTTCAAAAATTGCATGGTGTTCTATTGCAAGAATGCTTACCTAATATACCAAATATCTATTTAATAGGTGCCCAGTTGCATGAATTTGTGCACCTTGAAAGGAACTGTGGGCCGCAAGGCTGCAGTAGGCACAGGGGCGGGTCTCTGCCCATCCTATGCATCCCCGCCTGGCCCTGCCCACCACAGCCCCCAGTCCCCTGTCTGCCAGCAGCCCTGCTCTGCTGCTGCCACTCCTATGTGCTAATGGCGCCGGCCCTGCTCGCACCCGCTGATGGCGTGGAGTGATTGGGGCTGGTGCCAGCAGTGGGTGTGAGTAGGGCCAGCATTGTCAGTGGGTGGGAGCAGTGGCTGCCAGCCCCGATCGCCCCTCAGGAGCAGGGGGAGGTGGAGAAGCCCTGAGGGGTGACTGGGGCTGGCAGCTGCCGCTTGCACCCGCTGATGGCACCGAGCAATCAGGGCTGGTGCTGGGTGCCGGCAGTGGGTGCGAACAGTGGCTCCGGTGCCAGCAATGGGTACAAGTGGGGCCGGTGTTGGCAGCAGGTACAAGTGCTTGGCACGACATGGCGTGCAGGAGCAAAGAATTTTCAGTAACTACCAGAGGCTTGCCCCAGCGCCCCGCCTTGGTCTGGTGCCCCTGCTCACCTGCTCCACCATCCTGCTGCCGCCAATGCCTGCCATGTTTCATGCTCTGCTGTCTGCCGCCAATGCCCGCCATGTTCCATACTCTGCTATCTGCTGCCGATGCCCGCCATGTTCCACGTGCGCCTCCTGGTGGTCAGCACACGTTACAGTGACCAGTTGTTTGGTTGTTCCGCCGTTTGGTCTATTTGGTATATTAGGGTTTTATATATATAGATGGGCATTTAAACTGTTTCCAATATACCAATTATGCTGAAACAAATGTGCTTGTGTGTATATATTTAAGGACTTGTACATATATATCTAAGGACAAATTCATAGAACTCAAAATGTATAATTAAATGTTGATAGCTATTATAAAATAACTTCTAAGGAAAAATGTTGGTACATTTCCATATCACCTAATTCCTACGGCTAATTCAGAGTGCATGAAACTATTAAACAGTAAAATCACAAGATTGATTTGAAAAACTAATTATATCAAGCATATACTCAATTCTTAATCAAATTAAGTAAGTAATTACAAAGTGTTTTAGGGATGAAGAAGGGAGAGTCTTTTCTATAGATTTTGACCTTTGTTCTCTTTCCATCAATAGTAAGAAATGTCCTTGAACAACCTTCCAGGGAAGCATGAAAACGTTATCTTGTTGCAGAGATTTTCTAGAAATTGACTCAGAAGAAAGTGACCTAGTGAAATCTTCTATCTGCAAGGATCTCTATTGCAGCAAAAAAATAGATACACAGCTAAAGCAAGAAAAGCACTACTGATGAAGGCTGTTCTTATGCCTTAAATTTGAACACTTATGTTTAACTTTGAGACAGAAATAGGTGTGATTTATATATCACTTCTAGAAAAGAAACTGACCACAATATTTTTTATTTTTTTAAATATGCTTTTATTGTTTTCAGAGAGGAAGAGAGAGGGAGAGAGAGATAGAAACATCAATGATGAGAGATAATCATTGATTGGCTTCCTCCTACAAGCCCCACACTAGGGATCGAGCCCACAACCTGGGTATGTGCCCTGACCAGAATCGAACCATAACCTCCTGGTTCACGGGTCAATGCTCAACCATGCACAACACTGGCCAGTTTAACTCATTAAACTCTGCCTCTTTGTTAAGCCTAAAGGCAAAGATCTTCTTTCAGCTTTATTGCTTCAGGGAAATACTCAAATAAGAAGATTCAAGGAAGATTTGCCGCTTTCTTGAGTGTCAGAGTGCAAACTGCAGTAAGAAACCTGACTTCCTATATAATAAAAGCCTAATATGCTAAGTGTCCAGTCATCCAGTTGTCTGGTCAACCAATCAAAGCATAATATGCTAATGATATGCTAAGGCCACTCAACTGTTTGCTAGGACGTGCACTGACCACCAGGGGGCAGACACTCTGACTGGTAGGTTAGCTGGCTGCTGGGGTTCGGCTGATCGGGACTGAATGAGAAGGGCCAGACACGTGTTGGAACCCTCCCGTGGTCCCTCCCCAGCTGGCCAACCTTCTGCGTCTCTCCCCGGCCCCAGTTGTGCACCAGTGGGGTCCCTCAGCCTGGCCTGCACCCTCTCGCAATCTGGGACCCCTCAGGGGATGTCAGAGAGCCAGTTTTGGCCCCATCCTGCCAGCCAGGCTGAGAGACCACACTGGTGCATGAATTCATGCACCGGGCTTCTAGGTTTTTTTTTTTTTATATATATAAAATGAGATGTTGGCAAACTTTATGGCAAGACCATAAAGCTCTTTGTCTTCTTCACCCATTCCCTAAAATTGTGAAAGGACAAGCATATTCCTGCAAAATATGCTTGCCTGTATACATGTGTGCATGATGGTGATGGTGATGGTGATGGTGGGGGTAAGAAATCACAGAAGACATAGTTTCCCTTGTGCCAGGCTATCTTACTATCCAGGGTAACTTTGCTTTTCCAACTTGGTGGTGGGAAGACATGACTGTCTGATTAACCAGCTGGCTTGAATCTGTGTCCATTTATACTATCCTATGTTTATTTCTCTGGGTCTGGACCCCATCTTTGTTCTCCTGTGTCTCATTTTCAAGCAGAATTCTTGGCATGGCTAAGTTCTGCAACTCACTTTGTCTCCCATAAGCTCTCTCTATCTGGATCATAAATAGACTATCTAACACCGTGGTTGTCAAACTGTGGCTCGTGAGCCACATGCGGCTCTTTGGCCCCTTGAATGTGGCTCTTCCACAAAATACCACGGCTTGGGCTAGTCTATTATGAAGAAGTGGCATTAGAAGAAGTTTAAGTTAAAAAAATTTGGATCTCAAAAAGAAATTTCAATCCTTGTACTGTTGATATTTGGCTCTGTTAACTAATGAGTTTGCTGACCACTGATCTAACAGTTAGTTTCTATAGGGTCTGTTCCTCACTGTTGCCTCCTCTTTATCATTAGGGCTATAGCTTTAATCCATGTTTTGCCCACATACTCATACTAATTCTACTCCAGCAAACTTGACCCAGTTTCTTCCCAGGAGGCTTTATGGCCAGTAGAGAACCCCGCTGGGAGCTACAGCCTACTATTTTATGGCAACTTACAAGTTGTATGACATTGAACAGCTCGCTTAACTTCTCGGAGGTTCATTTTGTCGCTTCAGTATTAATGGTTGTTAGAATCCTCTCTTTCAAACGGTTAAGTAGAAAAAGATACATCAAGGCACTTAACACAGTGCTGGTCAGAGAAGGTGTCCAAAATGCATTAGTTATTTTTCCAATCTTTTTCAAAAATAAACAATTATTTATTCAATTAGAAAACTATACAAAAGCAAGCTGATCATATGCTATTAAACTCCTGTTTTTTTTCTTCTTTGTTACTTCTGCAATATAATTCTTATCATTAACATATGATAAGGACATAAGGATGATACCAAAGAAACCTGGGAGCTTCAAGATCAAAAAAATTATAGAAGATGTCTATGAAATAAATGTGTAACTAACCAAAAATGAACTGATTCTAAATATCTCTTAACAAGAAAGAAAAAACAAACTAGTTAATAAATGAAGCCAAAATATTCCCACCTGGACTTTTCATTTAAAGGGCATTTCACTGTTCTCAGTGCCTTTTCCCTTACTTCTAACTGAAATATCTATGAAAATATTACACAAACAACACTGAATACAAAAGTCCATGCACAATCTAAAGTCAGATTTTGGGAGAAGTCTTAGTGTAGCATATAAGAGTTGATATGATTAGGGAAAGAAAACGCTGACTAAAGTTCACCTCACAGGTCACCCAGATTTCACCTTATAAATAGAGATGATGCTTTGCACCTGTCCCACCATATGTTCAATGATTGGATACTTGACACCAGTAGCAAGCAGAATACTAAGCTACCCTTCTATTATGCATTTGTTATGTTTTTGGACAACCAGAATGGTGTTATGATACTACCTTTTTCCCCCCTTCTTACTCTTATTCTTTGTTTATCTAGCCAAAGTATGAAAATCCCAGAAAGTCAGCTGGGTAATGAAGGTCTAGTAATAAAGTATTATTACCTAAGAGGTGTAGTTTCCACTAATAGAACACTGTAAGAGTTGGAGGCTATCAGAAATTCCTAGAAAGAATATGTTCTGGGAATTATAGTAATTTACATAGCTTATTACTCAGAAAAGAACAGGGAGTTTTCTGTAGGATATAGAACGGTCACATGTTACATAGCTGAACTAAGCATATCCTTGCAAGAAAATGAGAATTGATTCAGGAGCGATTTCTATCCACCTTCTCTCCAGCTGTAGCTTTGAAAGAGAGATTTAACCATTATCCAAGAATGTATGAATTTGACCAAGGGCAATCCATACAATCTGTCTGTTGACAAATAAAATCTGAAAAGATTTGGCCACATTTAATGATAGCTAAAGGAAACGAAGCAAGAGAGAGCAATGGAAAAATACTGCAAACCAAGGGAAAAGAAGCAGCAACCAAAAACTCATAGGGAGAGAATATTTCTGAAAATAACCTAAAATGGAATCCATTCTAAGGTTTAGAAAATGAGTAGACACTCTCCAAAGAAGGTAAGAAGTCTTGGGCCCTTGAAACAGGATCAGAAACTGACAAGTAGATTAGCTAGAAGGATAGCACATAGAAGTAGAAAGGGAGATGGCTAAGTAAGGATATCAAGGAACTAAGAGAATGATAACATGGTTAAAATTCATTGCAAAGGAATAGAGGCGGAAATGATATTTCATAGAATTAAGTTAATGACATAAAGAAACTTCAAAAACTTTTCCAGAATGTAGAGGGAAAGAGCAAAGATAAGGAAATTACAATAGAGAATAAGAAGAGGGGATATGTTACGGATGGAAAACATAAAGTGAAATAAAAATTTAAAAAAGAATAAAGAATTAGTATACTGATAATAGATTTAGCAGGATAAACCCAAATCAGAATAAGTAATAATGAAAAACATTAACAAAAAGCAATTTAGCAAACTTGTTTGGAAATACTAATGCGACATGTATTAGATCTCCCCATTCTGCTTGTGCAGCAGATCTGATCTTTAAATTCCTCTACTTTATAGTTGTGGTTATACTTAAAAAAATACTACATTATTTCATATCTTTCAAAAATGTTTAAAATGTGACTTCCAAAACTTTGCAAATTATTAAAAACAAAGTAATGTGAAAATCTTACAAGCTAAAAGGATTCTTAATTCATGTGTTTTACTTTGTTTTGTCTTTGATTTAATTTGAGACACTTTAAAAAGGATATTTTATTTGTGTTTGTAATAACCTTTGAAGAGCTTGGAAATAAAATTTCTGCTTATTTCATAAAAAACAACAACAATTTTATGAGCTGTAAAAGGATCAACATGTGTATCCAAAAGGCTTATCACATTCTGGGGAAAATCAATAAAAAGAGAAAAACATTTAGAAACATGTTGGAGTAAGTTCTGAGTAATAACCATAAATTAAATGTCCTCTTTTTGCTCAGAATACAGAACATGAATAAACAAATAAGCACCAAAATTATGACTTCAGGACAGGAAGTGAAATCAGGGTACACTCAGACTGCTAATAGAACAGTAAGTACCAGAATAATAAGCAACATCTAATATTAATACCATTTAAGTTAGTGCCTCTACGTGCAACACACACATTTTATCTCCTTTGCTACAATTTTCCCATTTCCCTCTTCTGAGATAATTTGACAAATTATTGCCTCAGTGCTGTTACATTTTTGAACCAAATAAAGAATAGAAAAGAAATACATGTTAATGTCACACCAAATGAGACTGGAGCTGGGTAGAACCTCATTCCTTGGTACACAAGGTGGAATAGACAGGGTACAGAAGTTGCAATTGAACACAACAAATGAGACAAACATGTTTCTTGTATTAAACAAAGGTGTATCAGAGCATAGTTGAGAGAGAACTACAGCTGAGAGAGTGGCAGAGGACTCTGGTTATCAAGACACTGACTTAAAAATGTTTAAAAATATAAAAATGTTGTTACCATTGGGTGAGAAAAAGGATTGCAGAAAGAATAACCAGTAGAGTAAGAGTAGAGGATAATTCAAAGAATATTGAGAGGAATATACTGATTATAGATATTTGAAAGTAGATCTACTACAATTGGGTTCTAATAATTTTTAAGCTCATTTAGAAGACAAGGCTTACTTAGGACATTTTGGGATAGAAGAGATAGCAGGAAATCTACATGCAAATAGTAGCACTGCACAAAGGAGTATTTTCTTGGCATCTGGATATTTACAGACATAATTGATGGAAGAAGAGTGATTTGAGGGAACTTGAAGTTTCCAGAACAGTTTTAATTTTACATATTTTATTTCCTTGATAAGTTATTTAACTGACCAATGCATTACAAAGTTTAGTCAGAAAAACAAGATCATGAAAGCTACAGATTACTATAATAATTGAGAGAGACAATGTAAAAGAGGACAAATGAGGAAACAGAAATGAAGATTACTCAGATATGTATCTCCTAACACATAGCATGAGTATATCTGCCTTTTACAATTAAGAATGTTTTGCAAAATGTTAAATGTTGTAAGGACATATGAAAACATATGCAAGTGGTTCAGTTAGGTAAATTGTTTGACTACTTTTATTTTTTATTTTAAAAAACATATTATATTGATTTTTACAGAGAGGAAGGGAGAGGGATGGAGAGTTAGAAACATCGATGAGAGAGAAACATTGATAAGCTGCCTCCTGCTCACCCCCTACTGGGGATGTGCCCACAACCAAGGTACATGCCCTTGACCAGAATCGAACCTGGGACCCTTCAGTCCGCAGGCCAATGCTCTATTCACTGAGCCAAATTGGCCAGGGCTGTTTGACTACTTTTAATAAAATTGTGTGGCTTCCACTAATTTACTGAATGTGATCCCAACAGGGAATTCTATCTAATAAAAAGAGTAATATGCAAATTGGCCATCACTCCAACACACAAGATGGCTGCCCCCATGTGGTCAAAGATGGCTGCCCCCATGTGGTCAAAGATCCTGCCCCCATGTGGACACAAGATGGCCACCACAAGATGGCCAGCAGGGGAGGGCAGTTGGGAGGGACCAGGCCTGCAAGGGAGGGCAGTTGTGGGCAATCAAGCCTGCAGGGGAGGGCAGTTGGTAGGGGGGGACCAGACAGGCAGGGGAGGGCAATTAGGGGCAATCGAGCTGGCAGGGGAGCAGTTATGCATCAATCAGGCTGGCAGGGGAGTGGTTAGGGGGTGATCAGGCTGGCAGGCAGAAGCAGTTAGGGGCAGGCAGGCAAGCAGTTGGGAGCCAGCAGTCCTGGATTGTGAGAGGGATCCCAGATTGGAGAGGGTGCAGGCTGGGTTGAGGGACACACCCCCCCCCCGTGCACTAATTTCATGCACCAGGCCTCTAGTCTATATATATAAAAGCCTAATATGCTAAGGGTCTGACCCATCGGTCGACTGTTTGGTCGACTGCTTGACCAGTCACTATGATGCACACTGACCACCAGGGGGAAGATGCTCCGACCGGTAGGTTAGCTTGCTGCTGGGGTCTAGGTGATCAGGATTGGGTGAGATGGACTGGACACGCCCTGGAACCTTCCTGCGCTCCCTCCCCGGCCAGCCAGCAACCTCCCACAGTCTCTCTCCGGCTGGCCAGCCAACCTCCTGTGGTCCCTCCCCAGCCGATTGGTCCCCATCAGCCCCCATTGGGACTGGGTGAGATGGCCCGAACAGCCCCAATTGCCTGTCAGGCCAAGAGACCCCACCCATGCATGAATTTGTGCACTGGGCCTCTAGTTTATAATAAAAATGTTGATATTACAGTTTATACTATTGATTGTCTACACTAAATGCAACAACTCTGTACATGTGATAAGAAGAGAACTCACTAGATAGATTTGGTTCAGTTTTCTTTTGTTCAGCAAGATAAGAATTTAATGGTAAACTCTTGGATAGCATTTGGCAAGGACCTATATATTTTTTTATAATTTTTTTTTATTGTCTAAAGTTTTACATATATCTCCTTTTCCCCCAATTGACCATCCCCCAACCACCCCCAGCCATTCCCACCCTGGGCAAGCCTCCACCACCCCAGTGTCTGTTTCCATTGGTTATGCTAATATGCATGCATACAAGTCCTTTGGTTGATCTCTAACTCCCCCATATCCCCTGGCAAGGACCTATTTTTCATTGCGAAAGAGACACATTGTCACATAATAAGCTGTAAAGCTTATAAAAAACAGCCAGCTGGTCATAAAACTATCTTAATAAAGAACATAAGACCAAAAGGGTTGAAATGTTTTTTATTAGATATTGCCATAAACATTTTCTTGATATAGATCACTGAGTAGACATTAATATTTTGGCCATGAAGCCTCTGAATACTTTCATCATATCTATAGTCCCATTTCTCAGAACACACACACATGTCCACAAAACATTTTCATGTTTTTAAGCCCATCCTTGGAATCTGGAAGAACTTTTTTTTTAAATTAATTTTTTATTTTATACTGTCGACAGATGTACCGCATTTCTCCCCCATCCCCTTTGCCCACCTCCAACCAGACCACATGCTCTCCTCCCTCTGGCCCTCACCATACTGTTGTCTCTGTGTATGGGTTATGCATATATGTTCTTTGGCTAATCTCTTCACCTGCTTTCATCCAGTTCGCCCCACCCACCTCCCCTCTGACGTCTGTCAGCCGGTTCCATGTATACATGCCTCTGAGTCTATTTTGTTTATTAGTTTATTTTGTTCATTAGATTCCAGATTTAAAGTGAGTTCACATAGTATTTGTCTTTCTCTGACTGGCTTATTTTTAAAAATTATTTTTATTGTTGAAAGTATTAGAGAGGATCCCTTTATCTCCCCCATTGACACCCTCCTCCCTACTCTCCCACTCTCCCCAGGCCTTCACCTAACTATTGTCCCTGCCTCCACCCGCCCCCCCTCCCCCCGCTTCCCTTTGAGAGTTGTCAGTCTGTTAGCATGCTTCCATATCTCTGGATCTATTTTGTTTGTCAGTTTATTTTGTTCATTAGATTCCACATATAAGTGAGATCATGTGATATTTATCTTTCTCTGACTGGCTTATTTTGCATAGCATAATAATCTCCAGGTCAATTCATGCTGTTGCAAAAGGTAAGAGTTCCTTCTTTCTTATAGCTGTGTAGTATACTCCATTGTGTAAATGTACCACAGCTTTTTATCCACTCATTTACTAATGGACACTTGGGCTGTTTCCAGATCTTAGCTATTGTAAGTAAGGTTGCTATGAACAAGGAGTGCATATATTCTTTCTGATTGGTGTTTGGGAATTCTTAGGATATATTTCCAGAAGTGGGAACACTGGTTCAAAGGGCAGTTCCATTTTTAATTTTTTGAGGAAACTCCATACTGTTTTCCACAGTGGCTGCCCCTGTCTGCATTCCCATCAGGAATTAATTTTGATCTAGCCTTTTGATATTATATATAAAGAACCCTAAAAGTTCCACATTTTTTTTGTAAGTGACATTTTTTACATAATTAAAACAAATAATCCTAAAATTTATATGGAATCCCAAAAGACTAAATAGCCACAGCTATCTTAAGAAATAAAGAACAAAGTTGGAGGATCTACAGATTCAATGCAATCCCCATTAAAATACCAATGGCATATTTCAAAGATCTAGAACAAACTCTCTAAAAATTCATCTGGAATAAAAAAAGACCCTGAATAGCCACAACAATCCTGAGAAAGAAGAACAAAGGTGGAGGGATCACAATACTAGATATCAAGCTATATTACCAAGCCACGATTCTCAAAAATGCCTGATATTGGCACAAGAACAGACATATAGACCAATGGAACCCAGAGGACCCAGAAATTGACCCAAGCCATTATGCTCAATTAATATCTGACAAAGGAGGCAAGAGCATACAATGGAGTCAACACAGTCTCTTCAATAAATGGTGCTGGGAAATTTGGTCAGATACATGCAAAAAAAAATGAAACTAGGTCACCAATTTACACCATACACAAAAACAAACTCAAAATGGTTAAAGGACTTAAATGTAAGATAGGAAACCAAAAAAATCCTACAAGACTCCATAGGCAGCAAAATAGCAAACATAGGTAGTAGCAATATCTTTATCAATACAGCTCCTGGGGCAATGGAAAGATATAATGTCATGCTATTGTCCATAGAAAATCCTAAAGACTCCACCAAAAAAACTACTAGACTTAATAAATGAATTTGGCAATGTAGCAGGATACAAAATTAACACCCAGAAATCTATGGCTTTTTTATATACCTATAATGAACACACAGAAAGAGAAACTAAAGAAAACAATCCCATTTACCATTGCACCAAAAAAGTTAAATTACCTAGGAATAAACTTAACCAAGGAGGTAAAAGAGCTGTACTTGGAAAACTACAGGACATTGAAAAAAGAGATAGAGGAAGACATAAACAAATGGAAGAATATACCATGTTCATGGATTGGTAGAATCAACATCATTAAAATGTCCATACTACCCAAAGCAATTTATAGATTCAATGCAATCCCCATTAAAATACCAAGGGCATATTTTACAGGTTTCTTGTTTTCTTACCTGCTAATGTATTTGTTTGTAATACCAGATTTCCTTATATTCAACATTCTGGATGCATTTGTGCAGAGTCAGTATTATTTATTCCTAAGTGATTGGTAGAATTTACTAGTGAAACTATCTGGGCCTAGAGTGTTTTTATGTGGGAAGTTTATAAACTACAAGTTTGCTTTCTTTAGTAGATATGTTGTTATGCAGATTACCTGTTACTTCTAAAGTAAGCTTTGATAGATTGTGTCTTTCAAAGAACTTGTCTATTTTATCCAGGGTATCAAATTGACAAAAAAAGGTGTTCGTATACTTTTCTTATCATCCTTTCCACATCATGAAATTTCTAGCCCTAGTATATCCCCCAGTCTTAATATTGGTAATAAGAGATAGAGGAAATGTATTTTCTTCCTCTGCCCCTAGTAATATTTATCAATATTACTGATATTCTAAAAAAAGTAGTTTTTGGTTTAATGGATTTTTTATATTGTTTTTCTGTTCT
This sequence comes from Cnephaeus nilssonii, assembly GCF_951640355.1. Taxonomy (NCBI): domain Eukaryota; kingdom Metazoa; phylum Chordata; class Mammalia; order Chiroptera; family Vespertilionidae; genus Cnephaeus; species Cnephaeus nilssonii. The sequence continues at coordinate 81,050,166 of NC_137077.1, forward strand.
ATTTCATTGAGTCATTGATATATATATACCAATGTTTATTTTCTTTCTTCTCACTATGGTTTTATTTGCTCTTTTTTCTATATCTATTGAAATGATCATATATTTTAATTAATTCCAACATAGCGATGTCAATTTTTTAATAAGTGTTTCATTTAAGATCTGTTTTCTTCTCTAATATAGGCAGTTACTACTCTAAATTTCTAAGTACAGCTTTAATTAATGCTCCGAATTTTGATAGATTGTGTTTTCATTTTCATTCAGTTCAAAATAATTTCTCATTTGAGTTTTTTCTTTAACTCATGGTTTATTTATATTGTGTTGTTTTGTTTCCAAATATTTGGAGGTTTTTCAGATATCTTTGTCTAACTGATTTCAAATTTAATTTCACTGTGGTCAGAGAACATACTTTATATGGCATGAGTCATTTTAAATTTATTGAGACTGTTTTTGTGGCTCAGAATAAGATCTATCTTCAATGGACAGTTTAAAAGGCAATTATTTTGCTCTTTTTGGCTATAATATTCTACAAATGTCAATTAGATCATGCTGTTTGATGTTATTTTCAAGTCTTCTGCATCTTTGATAATTTTCTCTCTATTTGTTTAATCTATTACTGAGAGGGAAGTGTTAAAATTACAGAAAGTTATTGTTTCAAAGTTCTGGAGCCAGCAGTCTTAAATAAGGGTGTCAGCAGAGCCCTCTGAAGGTGGTAGAGAGGGAACTGCTCCATCCTCTCTCCTAGCTTCCTGTAGCCTCAGGCATTCTTTGGCTTATAGATGTGCCACTTCAATCCTCTGTCTTTACACGGTGTTCTCTCTGTGTCTTCACTTTGTCTTCCCTGCGTGTGTGTGTGTCCCTTGTTTGTCTCTCTAAATTTTTCTCTATAATGAAGGGTACTAATCATCTAGAATTACAGCCTATCCTAATGATGACCTCATTTTAACTTGTTTACTTCCCTAAAGATCCTTTTTCTAAAAAAGGTCATGCTCTGAGGGACTGAGGGTTAGGACTTCAAAAAAAAATTTTTTTTTGAGGAGACATAATTGAATTCATAATATGGGTCTTACTTTTTCAAAATCCAATTGGATAATCCATGCTTTTTAGTTGAGATGATTTGATCATTTACGGTGTAATTATTGATATGGTTTAGTTTAAATCTGTAATCTTGTTATTTGTTTTCTATTTATTCCATATGTTATTTTCTCCCCTCTTCACATTTTTCTTCTTTCTTTTGGATTAATTTAGTATTAATTGATTCTATTTAATTTTTTATTGCCTTGTTATCTGTAACTATTTGTTTTGTTATTTAATGACTGCCTGTAAAGTTCAGAGTGACCAGAGTAGTCTTCTTTAAAGTAGTATAAGAAACTTACAGTACAGCAATTTTCAACCGTTTACATCTCACAGCACACGTAAACTAATTACTAAAATTCTGTGGCACACCAAAAAAATATTGTTTTTTGCCAATCTGACAAAAAAAATAGGTGTGATTTTGATTCATTAACACCAGATGGCTATTGCTGTGTTGGCTATTGTCATTTTTTTATTTGACAATCTACAGGAAAAGAGGTCAGTGCCCCTGATTAAATAGTAAGGCATTGTATGTTTTAAAAATTCCTGCAGCACACCAGTGTGTGGTGGCACACCATTTGAAAATGGCTGTTATAGTATTTTTCCATTTCTCTTTTCTGGGCCTTTGTGTTACTGTTGTCATATGTCTTAACCTACATTTGCTAGAAACCACACACTGCATTGCTATTCTTTTGTTTTATACAGTTGTTCTTTTTAAAAGAAACTTGCATATAAAAATTTTTTTATATTTGTCCAGGTATTTGCCATTCCTAGTACTCTTTATTCATTTTTGTGGATCCAGATTTTATTTAGAATGTAAGAAAATAATTAGATAAATAAGAAATCTCTAATCTTCTAAGAGTAACTAAGAATAGGGAACTATAATATCTTTCTTTAAGCTGATATAAATTCTTTTTATATTTTAATATCAATATTTATTGAGTTCCAAATATTGTTGGAATTATTATATACTGACAGAACATAGAATTTAAAAATGCTAGTTATAATCTTTAATAAATACCAATGGGAGCCTATGAAAACTTGAGAATATAATTATTGAGGAACAATTTCTTAGATTAATTTTTAATACATTAGACTGTTGCTTTACAATCATTTTTATATTATGGCAGACAGAGCATATAATCATATCTGTGTGAGTAATGAGGTTGTTAGGTCCAGGACCTCTGAGTGTCCTTGGCTCTTTAAAATCCTCCAAGGGGTATAAGTATCAATATTAGTATAATTCTGACTTATTGAGAAACTCCACATTAAGCCACAATATTTCATGTGATTATTTCAATGATCATCAGCCTTTTCCTAGCTCCATTTAACATGTCCTTCTCATTTCTTATCATATTGGATGGTAATAAACAGCAGCAAAGTCTAACCTATAACACAATTTTTATCAAACTGTGTCATGCATGAGGCTCCAACTTTAATTTCCATAGAAGAATGGTAGCCATATACTAATAATTATCAAGGGCAGAAAACATACTTTGTCAAAGGGCCAAGATCTACAATTCCTGGGACTCATACATATTTTTTATCTCCTTGATTACATCTGATGAAAACTAGGTTCATAACGGAGTGGAAAAGATAAAAAATTCTAAACCTAGATTTTTTTTTTAATTCATTGAAAGCAGAAAGTTTCTCTTTCCAAAATAAGAGAACCAAACAGTATGGCATCTGTGAATAACAGCATCTGGAAAGGAGACTGGGACTACCGGTATCTAACAGATAAATTTGTCTAGTTTTATGTTCAGGTTAACCAAATTTTACTGAGATTTTCAAGCTGTTAGTAATACTAAGCTTGTTTTCAGTTGCTGGATTAAAATTGTAGCTCATCAGTTCCCTTCTGAACATTTTATGAGGCTTTATCTAAAGAAGCAATAGCCATTGTTGGCAAAGACTCATGCTCCTTGCAAAGAAGTGCTTTGATCAACAATAATGTCAACAAGGGCATTAGTCTTCCCTTTCTAAATTCAATACTATCACAGTCCCCTAAAAGTAATAAAAATAAAGTATGATGGTTGGGTTTGTACAATGAAGCTGTTGTGTTTGAATACTGAGAGTAACCAGGGTGCTGTTGAAAGAAAACTTAGCCTAATAAATCACTGGCCTCTATCCCAAGTGTAAAATCCTTCCTAAATGAAATAGAGAAATATTTGAACTTAAGTCACATTCTCTTTTTTGAAGACTAATCTTTCCTGCATCAGCTTTGACTTCAGGGCATCAATTAATGTTAGTGCCAGACATCTGTCAGTTTTCAATTAAATAAAATAGTTATTATTATCCATTTCTTGAATAATAGTTTCTTTATTTTTTGCACTGAATGTCAAAAGCAGAATTTAAATTTTATGTCATTAAATCCTAAGAAATGTGATTATTCTTTGAGAAAATATGTACTTTAATGCTACATATTACAATTTAGAAGTGGAACTTGAGTCAAAGAATTAAAGCAGGCGTCCTCAAACTACAGCCCGCAGGCCACATGCGGGTGTTTTTGCCGTTTTGTTTTTTTACTTCAAAGTAAGATATGTGCAGTGTGCATAGGAATTTGTTCATAGTGTTTTTTAAACTATAGTCCGGCCTTCCAATGGTCTGAGGGACAGTGAACTGGCCCCCTGTTTAAAAAGTTTGAGGACCCCTGAATTAAAGAGTCCATGCTCAATGTCATCTAGTACAGGAATCTCTAACCTCTGCTTTTCTACCGCTATTCTAATTAGTTGCCTTAAAACGTATATTTTATGAACTGAGTGAAATGAACCATGTGAATGAAGTTTATTATCATAATATTGAGTGAAAAAGCAAGTATCAGAAGATTATTTAAACTATGACACTATTTTTATAAATCGTAAAAGCAAGCAAAACCAACTATTTAGAGATACCCCTGAAACACAATAATAAATGATGATCATCATGATCATGATAATAAAAGCTTTAAGGAATAATAAAAAGTCAGGTTAATGGTTACCACTTAGGATGGAACTAAAGGGGAAGAGGTCAAAGAGAAACCAGCTAGATGTGACAGTATTGATATTATAACTTAAACTGGGTCATAGAGTCATGTGTTAATTTTATTATAACCCACACTATGAGTATGTGTTTGGTGTGTAAATGTGTGTGCATGTGTGACATTGTTGAATTGTTTTACTTTTTATTGAGGAAAATTTTAATTATATACAAAGATAGAAAGACTAGTGCAATGTACCTCATGTTCCTTTCACCTTACCTACATCAGTAAAAATTAATTTATAGACAATTTTATTTAATCTATTTCCTTGAAAATTTTGGTGGCAAATCTTAGACACCATATGATTCTGTCTGTTTAACTTTTGGTTGTATGTCTAAAAAATCAATTAAAAAGTAACCATAATTCCATCATCATACTTTAAAAAATTAAGCATAATTCCTCAGAATTATCCAATACAGTGTTTAAATTTCCTTTGTTATTTCATTACTTAAAAGATCCAAGAAGGAGCTACCACATTTAATCAGTAGGTTCTGTTTCATATTTTCCTTTTTCTTTATTTTAAAAATAACGGTTTTTAGAGCAGTTTTTGATTTACAGCAATATTGAGAAGAAGGTACAAAGATTTCCCATATATTGCCTGCCCCTACATATGCATTATGCCCCATTTTCAACAGCCCCCACCAGAGAAGTACATTTGCTACAATTGATGTACATATATTGACATATCACAATCATCTGATCCTAGTTTACCTCAGGGTTCACACTGGGAGTTTCACATTCTATGAATTGGAAAAATATATAATGGCATATACCCGTCATTATGATATCGTAGAGAATAGTTTTTCTGCCCTAAAAGTCCTCTGTGCTCAACCTATTCATCCCTCCCTTCCCCAACCCAGGGCAACCACTGATATATTTACTGGCTCTCTAGTTTTTCCTTTTTCATATTATTATATAGTTGGAATTATATGGTATATAGTCTTTTCAGATTGGTTTCTTTCACTTAGTAATATGCATTTAAGTTTCCTCCATGTCTTTCTCTGGTTTAATAGGTCATTTCTCTTTAACGCCGAATAAAATTCCATTGTCTATATTTTCCACAGTTTATCCATTCACCTATTGAAGGACATCTTGGTTGCTTCTAAGTTCCTGCTATTCTGAACAAAGCTGCCATAATCCTTTGGGTAAATATGAAGGAACTAGATCACCTGTGAAGTGGTATAGTGTTATGTGAAAATAGATTGGATTAGTTGTAATGTATATTACACCTAGGGCAACCACTAAAAACCGTATCATTGAAATGCTCACAGATAGTGTACCTTATAATAACAAGATAATCCTAATTCCTTCCTCCTGTCCCTGTATCATTGCTCTCATTCATTTCACTTATACATAAGCATATAGAGACATATATACATACACATACATAGATGCATAATTGAATACATTGTTGCCATTATTATTTTGAATAAACCATTATCTATTAGATCAATTTAAAATAAGAAAAATAAAAGCTTTTATTTTATTTTACCTTCACTTATTCCCTCTCCGATGCTCTTCCTTTTTTATATGGTTCCAAGTCTCTGTCTTCTAGTGTTTTCCATCTGTCTAAAGAATTTATTTTATTTTTTAAATTTAATTTAATTTTTTAAAGTATTACAAATAGTAGTACATATGTCTCCTTTTTTTCCCCATTGACCTTCCCCCGGCCTCCCCTACCCCCAGCACATGCCCTCACCTCCCCCCCCCCCCCGCCTAGTGTCTTGCGTCCATTGGTTAGGCTTATATGCATTATGCATTATGCCCCATACAAGTCCTCCGTTGATCTCTTACCCTTCCCCCAACCCTCCCCTGCCTTCCAGCTGGAGTTTGACAGTCTGTTCAATGCTTCTTTGCCTCTGTATCTATTTTTGTTCATCAGGTTATAATGTTCTTTATTATCCATAAATGTGTGATATTATGTGGTATTTTTCTTTCACTGACTGACTTATTTCACTTAGCATATTGCTCTCCAGTTCCATCCATGCTGCTACAAATGGTAAGAATTCCTTCTTTTTTACTGCAGTGTAGTATTCCGTTCTGTAGATGTACCACAGTTTTCTTTTATTTTTTTATTGCTTAAAGTATTACATATAGTAGTATATATATCTCCTTTTTTCCCCCATTGACCTTCCCCCAGCCTCCCCTACCCCCTGTCACATGCCCTCATCCCACCCCCCCAGTGTCTTGTGTCCATTGGTTGTGCTTATAAGCATGCATACAAGTCCTTTGGTTGATCTCTTTCCCCCCATCCCCAACACTCCCCAGCCTTCCTGCTATAATTTGACAGTCTGTTCGGTGCTTTACTGCCTCTGTATCTATCTTTTTGTTCATCAGGTTATAATGTTCTTTATTTTCCATAAATGAGTGAGATCATGTGGTATTTTTCTTTCTTTACCTGGCTTATTTCACTTAACATAATGCTCTCCAGGTCCATCCATGCTGCTGCAAATGGTAAGAGTTCCTTCTTTTTTATAGCAGCGTAGTATTCCATTGTGTAGATGTACCATAGTTTTCTAATCCACTCATCTGCTGATGGGCAAATGAGTGGATTAGAAAACTGTTTAGGCTGTTTCCAAATCTTAGCTATTGTAAATTATGCTGCTATGAACATAGGGGTGCATATGTCTTTGCTGATTGGTGTTTCTATTTTCTTGGGATATATTTCCAGAAGTGGTATTACTGAATCAAATGGAAGTTTCATTTTTAATTTTTTGGGGAAATGCCATACTGTTTTCCACAGTGGCTGCACCAGTCTGCATTCCCACCAGCAGTGCACGAGGGTTCCTTTTTCTCTGCATCCTCGCCAGCACTTGTCGTTTATTGATTTGTTGATGATAGCCATCCTGACAGGTGTGAGAATTTATTTTAACATTTCTTGCAAGGAAGATCTACTGACAACAAATTCCCTCAACTTTTGTTTGTTTGAGAAAGTTTACTTCTTTGCTTTTGAAGAATGGCTCCTCGCTTTCCAACCTCTTCCCCTTAATTGGGAGAGGATAGAGGCAGCGGGAGTTGGTTCCCTTCCCCCAAGTCAATTAGGTTCCGATAAACCTCAGCAGTTAGACTCCACTCACACAGTTTCACCTGTGGACAGACCCTGCCAGGAACCGTGCTGTGGCGTTTTCAAAATGGTTCATTTTCCCTTCCCTTGCCAGAAGCATGAGGCGATTTTTCTCCGATATCCACTGTGAGAACCTGGTTGAACTATAGAAATAACTTTCACAAAGTGTGGAGTTCCCCCTATGACTGTGTCTCTCTGGTTTTCCCCTCTCAGCCTGGTCCACCCTGAGCCTCCAGCAGTTTGTCCATTACAGTTCGATTTCCCTTCCTGGAACTGGTTCCTGCAGAGGTTTGTGCTCCTTGGTGTCTGCTCAGGTAAGTGGTGGTTCTCTATATTCCTTTGTTGGTCTCTACAATTTTGGAGACCATGGTTTGCCCTGTGACCTCACTTCTTTTATGAAGCTAAGAAGAGTCGTTGTTCTTTCGGTTTGTTCAGCTTTTTCCTAGGACCTTTGTCAGGATGCTACAGTGACTTCCAGTTTCTGGCACACGGGAAGCCAAACTGGTTGTCTCCTTTTTCTCACCCAGTCTGTTGTATAGAGGCTCTGGTTATCTATGTGAATTCTGTGGGATTTTGCTGAGTCTGTCCTTATAATACCATTTAACACCTTCCTCTGTACTCTGCAAGTTGGTAATGACAGGTAGAGGGTCTCATTCAGTTTTATATTTTTGACGAGATTGCTTACAAATGATATATAGAGTTCTCTAGGGAGCTGTATAACGTTTGGATAGCTCTCTTTTTTTTCTGATATTAGCAGCCATTGATAATTATATGGACTCATTAATTTACTTGGTGTTGTAAAATGATGATATTTGGTTGCCTTTTGCATTGGTTATTTGATTCAGTTCTCTAAAAAGAAACCTCTCCTCGTCAGCTATTTGGTCACCACAAGATGCAGGTGGTACAGGAAAGGCAGCACAAAGACCTCATTATTTCCTGTTGTTTACTCGTTTTCAAGAAAATGCCCAGTTCTCTAGCATTGTGTAAAGATGCACAATAAGTTGCACTTATCATTGTGAACTCAAGGATCAAGTGCATTGGGTGTCATTCAGTCTATTGCAGTTATTATCCTCATTGAAGTTCAATTTTCCCCACCTGCGGCCAGACTGTCAACACTTTTTTGTTGTTATTTGACAGTCTTTGCTTCTATTCTTGCTATCTGGCAGATCAAGTTATCTCGTGTTCATCTTATACTAGTGAACTTCCCAACACAAACCTGGATGTCACCCATTTTGTTAAGCTCTGTGTATTTTCATGGACATGGACTTTGAGATCCAATGGGGATACTAGGGATATTTATCACAACTAAGCAGGTCATTTGGTAATTATTTCTGAACCTTTTTCCTTAGAAAAGCTAGATGATTTATCTGTTTCTATCAAGACACTGATAAAGTTACAATTCCCTATGTTTTGGACTGGTCCTAATCACATTACTCCCCTACTTTAAGGCAACAGCATCTGTATCAGGCCCATGTTTTTCAATTGGGTTTAAATCCTAGCTTTGCCATTCAACTATGTGGTCTTTGGCAAGTTACTTGATTTCTCTTTGGATCAAGTTTATCATTTATTGTGCTAGTGTACCAAACTCAAAAGTTTCTGGTAATAATGATATAGTTAGTATATAAAATGTGCTTAGAAGAGGATCTGGCATATAAAAGCAATATGTGTTAGTCATTATAATCATCTAATAGCAATATATAGATTTAACTTATTTTAAATTTTTGTAAGTGCTCTCATACTTGCATAAAATTTTGAAACTTTGTTTTTCAGTCAATATTATATTTCATAATCTGTCCATGTTGATATTTAAAGAGTGGCTCATTCATTATGAAATATATGGTTATATATATATAATAGAGGCCCGGTGCACGAAATTCGTGCATGGGGGGGGGGGCAATGTCCCTCAGCCCAGCCTGCACCCTCTCCAATCTGGGACCCCTTGAGGGATGTCTGACCACCTGTTGGGATTGGGCCTGATCGACGCCTAACTGCTCCCTGGCCGGCTCAATTGCCCCTAACTGCCTTCCCCTGCAGGCCTGGTTGCCCCCAACTGCCCTCCCCTGCTGGCCTGGTCACCCCTAACTGCCCTCCCCTGCAGGCCTGGTCACCCCTAACTGCCCTTCCCTGCAGGCCTGGTCTCCCCCAACTGCCCTCCTCTGCTGGCCCGGTCACCCCTAACTGCCCTCCCCTGCAGGCTTGGGTCCCCTGCAACTGCCCTCCCCTGGAGACCTGGTCTCCCCCACTGCCTTCCTCTGCCAGCCCAGTCACCACTAACTGCCCTCCCTGCTGGCCTGATCGCTCACAAATGCCCTCCCCTGCTGGCCTGGTCCCCCCCAACTTCCCTCCCCTGCAGGCCTGGGTCCCTCACAACTGTCCTGCCCTGCAGGCCTGGTAGCCCCCCAACTGCCCTCCCCTGCAGGCTTGGGTCCCCCCAAACTGCCCTCCCCTGCAGGCCTGGCCCCCCCACAACTCCCCTCCCCTCCAGTCCTTTCCCCCCCAACTGCCTCCTCTGCCGGCCTGGTCACACCCAACTGCCCACAACTGCCCTCCCCTGCCAGCCCTCTTGTGGTGGCCATCTTGTGTCCACATGGGGACAGCCATCTTTGACCACATGGGGGTGGCCATCTTGTGTCTTGGATTGACGGTCAATTTTCATATTACTCTTTTGTTAGATAAGATATGTATATGTATAGTTAGTTCTCCCAAGAAATCTCACTCATTCTCATAATTTCAGTTCAAACATATGTACTAATAACTACAAAATATATTGTAATTTGACTTTTCTCCTAAAGTGCAAATCCTTATGCCTCCCTATATAGATGGAAAATAATTGATGCCATTGTAATAACCTGGTTATTATTTAACAGGAAAGGAGGAAAGGGAAAACCAGATAGACACATGCCCTGCTCTCTCTCTCTCGCTCTCTCTCTCTCTCTCTCTCTCTCTCTCTCTCTCTCTCTCTCTCTCTCACACACACACACACACACACACACCCACCCACCCACACACACACACACGTGCACACCAGGCCCTCTTGGCACTCCTGTTGCAGGGGGCTACTTTCTGCTGCACCCATGTGGCTCATGGCCATATGGGACTCCACACATAGACTAATGGACTTGAATTAGTTTGGATGCTGAACTATACCCAGCTGCAACATGGAATGGGAGCTCTGGGCACTGGCCTTGCTTTTGCTGAAACCCCAAGTGCACCTTTTCCAGGATTGGCTTAAGGGGCAGGGGACCTTGGAACCTATAAAGCCCTTTCCACATTTGATTTTCCTGTGTGAATCTTAGAAAATTTATTGCAAGAACCTCACTCCCATGTGTGACAGGGAAGTTTAATTCTCCAGTAACATAATAATCATAATATTTTTCAGCTCCTCCCATCAAGAGGCTGAATGTATTTCCCCTCTTCCTTAAATCTGAGTTGACTGTGAGACTCATGTTGGCCAATAAAATGTGGTGGATCCCTGGCTAGTGTGGCTCAGTGGTAGAGCATTGGCAAGCACACCGAAGGGTCTCAGGTTCAATTCCCAGTCAAGGGCACGTACCTGGGTTGCAGGTTCAATCTCAAGCCCTGTTTGGATGTGTGCAGGAGGCAACTAATCGATGGATAAGGATTAACAGAAAAAAAGTGGTGAAAATTACATTGTGCCACTATGACACTAGACCTTAAGGGGCCTAGCAGTTAACATTTGTATTCTGTTGAAATATTACTTTGTAAGAAAAACCAGTCAGACCTATTGGTGGATGAGAGGACCTATAGAAGGATGCTAAGTGCTGAAAACAAGAGCCAGAACCAACTGCAGTCATTCGTACTGTCCATTCCAGTTTATCTGTTTGAATGACTAGAGAGAGCTACATGGGATGGCAAACCACAGCCCATGGGCTAAACCAACAAATTTTTCTTTGTTGCTTTTGTGCTACAACAGCAGTTGAATAGTTGTGTCAGAGATGGTATCATCCACACAGTTTAAAATAGTTGATCTTTGGTCCTTCACAGGAAAAGTTTGTCTTCTATTATCTTAAGCCATTGTTTATTTGTTTTGGTTGATTGGTTGGGTTGTGTGTTTTTTTTACATGAAAATATATAGCCAATGTACTCTGCTGTTCTCCAGGTTCAAATCCGTTCTTTCTCTTGCATTTAACAGCTCTAACAATATTATCCCTATGCATTATCTAAAACATTAGAAAGCATTTAAGAGTTTCTGCATTCTGCTTCTTCCATACTTCCCTAACTCTCACCAAATCTTGTCAAACATATTTTACATCTCTGCTGGGTACATGTCTTTTACAACACTGTTCTTCAAGTTCCTATAAAGTCTTTCCTGGTTACTTATAGTTGTCTCATTTAGTCATTACTTATGACACAAAACTATATTGTTTGTTATACCCTATATAATAAATAGGTAATAAGCAAATTGACCGTCACACCATCACAAATGGCTGCCTACGACCAGGCTGGCAGGAGGATTAGTGAGGGACGACCAAATAACTGAAGAAGCAGACTGTGTGGGGAGACCAGGCTGGCAGGGGTGTTAGTGAGGGATGACCAAACGACTAAACAGCAGGCTGTGTGGGCAACCAGGCCGGCGGGGGGGCCGTGAGGGATGACCAGGCTGGTAGGGTGGGCAGTTAGGGGCGATCAGGCCGGCACACAGAGGCAGTGAGGGGTGATCAGGCCAGTGGGGTGAGGGGGCAGTTAGGGCCGACGAGGCAGGCAGCCAGGTGAGTGATTAGAAGCAAGCAGTCCAGGACTGTGATAGGGATGTCCAACTGCCGGTTTAGGCCCGATTTCTGGGATTGGGCCTAAACAGGCAGTCGGACATCCCCCAAGGGGTCCCGGATTAGAGAGGGTGCAGGCTGGATCCTCCCCATCCCCCCGGTGTACTAATTTCGTGTACCAGGCCTCTAGTGTTGAATATAAAAGATTAATAATTATAGTCTGTGTAATCAACAATGAAATAATATAGTGAAAATGACAAGCTGATAATCTGTAGATAAACAGATTATATTGTGCAAGGCCAGAGAAGGGGCACTTAATTCAGTCCAGTTAAGTAAGTCAGGAGAGAGCTTTCTAGTTAAGGTATTGCTTAAAATGATATGGAGTAGAAAGGGAATTCTATACAGAGAAGACACTATGGTGAAAGGTGCAGTCATGAGAAACAACAGAATTGGTATTGCTAAAGCAGGGAGGAATGGGTGTAGAGAGGTAGGTATGAGCTAAATCATAGAAGGATTTTATTCTGAAGATTCACAAACACTTTCTATGGGGTATAGTAAGGGAAAACATAGCACATATACTTCCCAAGATTTCAAAATTCCTCATTTTTTGGCAACCTGACATTTTTATTTTTGATGAGGATATACCAAATAAACATTTGAATGTTTAAATAGTATTCGGTATCATTCAGGGTTGATTGACACATTTTTTTTTCAAATACATTAATTTGTATATCTTTTATTTCCATATTCACTAAAATTGATCAGTCTGAGAATGGTTTGTAGGCAAATTATTCATGTTCTTATTTCCTACCTCCCTTTATAACCACGCGTAGCTCACTGAAAAACAAAAAGAGAAGGTAAAAAAGAAACCATAGTATGGGTCAGCTGTCAGATGATTGATTCTCTTTTTAAAAAATTAAATTTATTTTTATTGTTGTATTACAGATGTCCCCTTTCCCCCCTTTCTCCCATGCCTCCCTCCCTGCCTCTTCCCCACCCCTCAGCCCAGTTCAACTCTAGTACCCTGCTTGTGATCCTGGAGTTTAATCTTGTAAACACTTCTCCGTTGCCAGTAGAGGGCTGTGGAGTAAGACTACAGCAGGAAGGGACTTCCTAATTCAGGTAAAACCATTCTCAGCAGGCTACTGGCAACTGCAGTGTGGGGCAGCCAGCAGCATGCAGGATACACAGTGGTGCTCACCCTAACGTGTGCCAGTCCCAGCCTGTAATTTCCGGTCTGCTAGTCCTGGTCTAGGTATCATGGACAAACTGACCCGTGGTAACCTTGACAACTTCACCACCATCCCGCAGGCTGCAAACACACCTTCTCCAAAGAGGTCTGAGTTCCAGCTTTGGGAAGGGGCCTCTTTTCAAGTTTATTCTTTTGTTCAGTACTCTCCCCCAGTTCTACAACATTTTTAACATTCTCTTTCATTTCTTTTTAGTAACAAATTCCCTGTAAATAGTTAATATTTCTTTTCTCATATCATACCTCTTCAAGTTACTGAGTGTTTTCTTTCTCCTCAATCAACCCTGAATGACACAGAATACTACTTAAACACCCAAAATGTTTACATGGCACATCCTTATCAAGAATAAAAGCATCAGGATGTAAAAAAAAAAAAATGAGAAATTTTGAAATCCTGGGAAGTATATGTGTTATGATTTCCCCTGTCTCATACATTTATTCTAAGAATGAGATGTGTGGTTAGAAGCAGAGTGTTTTGGCTGAATTTTAGTTTTTCTGAATTAAGAAATATTTGAGTGGGGAAGTAATATTTCATGTCTTGTCATGATAGAATACAGGAAGCAGACCTCCTCCCTCCTTTGAAAAAAACTAATATATATGAAACAATGTTTTTTGTATATTGGACAACAGTTAGTGCAGGATAGTGATTCTTTAGGAATCAAATGAGTTGAACCATAGAATTGCCTATCTTGTTACTTAGATTGAGTTTCCAGGCTACAGGACATTAGGAGGTACATAAATAGAGTACACACACAGTGTGTACTCCTGACACATACAGTGTTGAATAGTCATCAGAAGAGTATTTTGCCTCAGTAGTGGGGCCAAATTACCCCTAGAGTAAAGACTGTTTGGGATCACCTAACAAAACTTAACCTTTTGCACTCGGATGTCAAGTGTGACTCGACACGGTTAGCATTAGAATAAAGGAATTGAGAAAAAAGCAAGCGAGTGCAAAGGGTTAAAAGCAAATCTTGCAAAAAATCATACTGTTTCCAATGGCTTAGTTGTGTTCCAGCGGGAGGAAAAATTAAAAAAATGCCAAACAAAATTAATACTCAACGACACAATATTCAAAATATATAGAATCCCATAAAAATTAATAGACATACAAAGAAATAGGAAATTAAGGCCCATACGAGGAAAATAATCAGAAACAAAATAACATAGATAACAGAATCAGTAGACAGGTGGATATTTTAATGAATCATATTAAATCATCCACTCTATTGGAAAAGGAAATGAGATATTTCTACAAGTAGTTCTGAGTTGGTTGGTTGACCTGACCATTAGGATTGGTTTTGCAAATTCATTTATAAGATGATCATCCTATCTAATAAAGAGGGAATATGCTAATTGACCATCACTCCATCACAAAGATGGTTGCACCCACAGCTGAGGCCATGTTCCCTTAAGGAGCCTTAACGAGCAATCAGCAGGGACCTGAGGCTACACCTTCCTCCACCCCCATGGGGCTTGATAGGGGACCTCAGGCCGTGTCCCCCGCCCTGGCGTCAGGCTGGGGGACCTCAGGCCATGCCTCCTGCCTTGGCACCAGGCCAGGGGATCTGAGGCCATGCCCCCTGCCCGGCAGGGCTTGACGGGGGACCTCAAGGTGCGCTTCCCGTCCTGGTGCTGGGCTAGGGGACCTCAGGCTGCTCCCCCCACCCCAACACCAGGCCGGGGGACCTCAGGCTGCGCCCCCCCACCCAGTGGGGCTCGACAGGGGACCTCAGGCCATGCCCCCCAGCCAGCGGGGCTTGATGGGGGACCTCAAGCTGCACCCCCAGTGCTGGGTCGGGGGAACTCAGGCCTCACCGCCCACCCAGCGGGGCTTGACGGGGGACCTGAGGCTGCCCCCCCCGCCTGGGTGGGGCTTGATGGGGGACCTCAAGGCACATCCCCCGCCCCATCTGGGGGACCTCAGGCCATGCCCCCCATCCTGGCGCCGGGCCAGGGAACCCAAGGCTACGCCCCCTGCCTGGCAGGGCTTGACAAGGGTGGGACTGGCCAGGTCTGGATCTAGCCCAATGGGGGAGGGGGGCTGGGGCTGGGTCTCATGCGATTTTGAGGTGCAGGTGGGTGGGTGGGGACTTGACTCTGGGTCCCCCTTTAAATGTGCATGGATTTCGTGTACCGGGCCACTAGTTTTTAATAATGAACTAGATCTACAGTTACATGTTTTGATAAAAATAGAATTTAAAAATATGATAATAAAATTATATAGTGTTGGCAAATCTATATTTATGTTAATAATGCTTAGGTTTCTCCTACTGTTTCTGTGCTTTCACATCTCCTCTTCATCCATGAAACAAGCATCTGGCTCTTTATCCTCACCCTACCCAACTTCCTCTGTATTTACTTCTACTGGACTACATTTTCATACACTCTTATAGGGTCACTAGAGGCCCGGTGCACGAAATTCGTGCATGGATGGGGATTGTCCCTCAGCCCAGCCTGTACCCTCTCCAATATGGGACCCCTTGAGGGATGTCCGACTGCCCGTTTAGGCCCGATCCCACCGGCAGTTGGACATCCCTCTCACAATCCAGGACTGCTGACTCCCAACTGCTTGCCTGCCTGCCTTCCTGATTGCCCCTAACCGCTTCTGCCTGCCAGCCTGATCACCCCCTAAACCACTCTGCTGCCATCCTGTTTGCCCCCAACTTCCCTCCTCTGCCAGCCTGGTCACCCCTAACTGCCCTCTCCTGCAGGGTTGATCACCCCCAACTGCCCTCCCTTGCAGGCTTGGTCCCTCTCAACTGCCCTCCCTTGCAGGCCGGGTGCCTCCCAACTGCCCTCTCCTGCTGGCCATCTTGTGGTGGCCATCTTGTGTCCACATGGGGGCAGGATCTTTGACCACATGGGGGCAGCTATATTGTGTGTTGCAGTGATGATCAATCTGTATATTGCTCTTTTATTAGATAGGATAGAGGCCTGGTACAGGGGTGGGGGCCAGCTGGTTTGCCCTGAAGGGCGTCCTGGATCAGGTGGGGGTTCCCTTGGGGCGTGGGGCAGCCTGAGCGAGGGGCCTGTGGTGGTTTGCAGGCCGGCCACGCCCCCTGGCAACCCAAGGGGAGGCCCTGGTATCTGTAATTTATTTTCCTTCTACAATTGAAACTTTGTAGCCTGGAGCAGAGCCAAGCCTGGGGCTCCCTCGAGGCCCGCAGCCATTTGTGTTGGGGTTATAATTGAAACTTTGTTGCCTTAAGCGGGTGGGCCTGGCCAGGGTGTGCGGAAAGCTTTGCTTCCCCTGTTGCCAGCGGCAACCCTGGCCTGCACTCTCAAGCTCCATTCTGCCGCCATTTGTTTGAATTTGTTTACCTTCTATAATTGAAACTTTGTAGCTTGAGTGGAGGCTTAGGCCTGGCTAGGGCAGGCGGAAAGCTTGGCTTCCTCTGTTACCTAGGAAACCTTGCTCTCTGTGGCTGTAGCCATCTTGGTTTGGGTTAATTTGCATACTCGCTCTGATTGGATGGTGGGCGTGGCTTGTGGGTGTGTCGGAGGTATGGTCAATTTGCATATTTGTCTATTATTAGAGAGGATGCCTTTGTTCATAGAGCTACCATTGACTACCAATGCCCTGTTTCTAATTTTGTTTCTTTTTAGTAAATTGCCAATGTGTTTTCTCTAATAATGATGTAGCTGGGACCTGAACATGGGTCTTCTTATTCTGAGTCAAATGTAGCAGGTTATCAGGATAAGGTATCTGAGGAATAATTCCAGGTAGGGGAAGTATGAATACAATATTACACTTAATATAGACTTAGGGTACCTTTTATGAACTAGGTGCTTAGGTGGGTGACAATCTTGCCCAACAGTATGGAGAAGGGGTGTGAATCAGAGCTTAGATATATAGGAATTTGTGGAGATTTTTCTGTGTTCTTCCTCTCTCTTTGGTTAGCTATATACTGAAACTGGTATTTAATTGCTACCTTGTTCACAGTTGCTTTTTATATGTTATTTAGTTTTACTATTATTGAGAATTGCTTTAAGAAAGGGAAGAAACATCCAGCACTATTCATGTATTTTTTTCTTCAAAAAGCCACTGGGGTCACTTTCTAAGCTGTCTTTTGATTTCATTTTTCTAGGGTCAGTGCCCTTTGTGGAAAAGAGGGCTTCTAATGAGACAGTAAGTGTTTTAGATTTTTATCTCCTTAGTTTATTTCCTCTATATTAGTTGACATCCACTTTTGCTGCATTCATCTCTTTATTTTATTTACTGGCAACATGCTTTTTGAAAAGCATTATTTTATTAGGGGAAAAACTAAGAGTCTTTTTCAACTGGTGTACTTTGAGACAATTAAATACATCACAGTGATGATTTTTTAATTCTTCCATGGGTGGTACATAGCTAGTACCATTCTAAATGCATAGAACATGAGTGAATTCATTGCATGTGAACATTAGGACTTAATTCTAATAGAAACTGGATGTCCCAGACAAAGAGTCCTCCCAAGTGTTTCATTTTTTTTTTTTTAGAAAGACATGCCTTACTGAAATAAAACCACAAGATTTTCATCTTGATTTTTAGTGATAAAAGTGCATAGATTTGAACCAAAGGGTTTATTTTATGATTTAAAATGAATGTGATTTCCTCTTTTCTGTTTAACTATGTCACGCACAGTAGTTTTAACATTGCTTTCAAATGTTGAATACTAATAAAGAGAAATATATTTACGAGACTGCTACTACTGGAAAGTTAAAAATAACAGACCTTTGGGAATAGAGATAAAAATATATTTAGAAATATTTAGAACTAGAAGAGCTCACAACCAAATAACTAAATATTGTAAGAGTATTGGGCTATCACTATTTTTTTATTATAACTTCTAAGAGCAGATACATATTAACATCCTTGATTTTATATAAATTTGAATTTTGCATAATCACTATAGTTCCAATGCTTTACATCAAGTACTAGCACAGTCCATGTTATAGAGAAGGCACTCAATATTAGTTTTCTTCTCATTCTCTTCTTCCTCCTCCTCTTCTTTTTTTTTAAACTTTTATTTCCTCACTCCTCTCATTCTTTCTCAGGAAGAGAATTATGGTTGTGTACTCTTATGTATAAAAAGATGTTTTAGAGACATGGAGGACAAGAATATGTGTCTTTTCTAGAATATTGAGAAAGCATATTACAGTATCAATGCATCTAAATTTTATCTCCCATCAATTAAAACATATTAATTCTTTTCAAGTTGATACCTGTCATAATTGTATTAGGGTTTACATCATATATTTGAGTTGTTTTGTTTAGATTTATTCTAACAGTCCTGGTTGCTATTATACCTGAATTAATGCTTGAAGACAATTGGAAGAAAATAAAATAGATGTAAAATTCTCCCTGAATTAGAGAGTATGAAGAAAATTTAAGAATACACAAATTCTTCTATTTAATGGGAACTTTAAAGATTGGGAAATAAGGGACTAATATTTATCAAGTGTCTACTATGTATAAATATTTTGCTTTATATCAGTTGTCTCATTGATTCCTCAAGATTATACTTTTTTTTTTTTAAGAAAAAAACTTTATTACTTTAGAAAAGTTTTAGGTTCACAGCAAAATTGAGAGGAATATACAGAGATTTCTCATATACCCACATATACACAGCCTCCTCCATCATCAATATCACTCAGCAGAGTGGTACATTTGTTACAATTGAACCTATATTGACACATAAATATCATCCAAAGTCCATTGTGTATGTTAGGGTTTATGCTCGCTTTTGCACATTCTATGGGTTCGAACAAATATATATTAATATGTACCCATCATTATGGAATCTTACAGAATCATACCCTAAAAATCTCCTGTGCCTCACCTCTTTACTTGTCTCCCTTCCCACCCTGGCAACTGCTGATCTTTTTGCTCTATCTATAGTTCTGCCTTTCCCAGAACATCATTTATTTGGAATCATATAGTATGCAGGCTTTTCAGATTGTCTTCTTTCACTTGGTAATATGTCTTTTCCTGGTTTGATAGACCGTTCCTCTTTAGCATTTGAGTACCATTCCATTGTCTGGATGTACCAGTTTATTCTCCTACTCAGGGACATACTGGTTGCTTCCAATTTTTTGGCCAATATGAATAAAGCTACTATAAACAACCCTGCAAAGGTTTTGTGTGGACACAAATTTTCACTTCCTTTGTGTAAATATTAAGGAGTGTGATTTCTGGATCATATGGTAAGAGTATGTTTAATTTTGTAAGAAATGCCACCAGTCTTCCAATGTGGCTGTACCATTTTGCATTCTCGCCAACATTGTATGAGATTTTCTGTTGCTCCACATTCTCACCAGCATTGGTGGTGTCAGTGTTATGGATTTTGGCCATTCTAATAGTCATGTAGTAGTGTCTCATTGTTTGTTTTAATTTGCATTTCCCTGATGACATATGATCAGAGAATCTTTTCATATGCTTATTTGCCATCTGAATGTCTTTTTTTGGTGAGGTGTCTATTCACATCTTGGGCCCGTTTTCAATCAGGTTGTTAGTTTTCTTATTGTTGAATTTTAAGTGTTTTTGTTGTTGTTCATTTATTTTGGATGACAGTCCTTTATCAGATATGTCTTTGTAAATATTTTTCCCAGTCTATGTCTTGTCTTCTCATTCTCTTGACAGTATCTTTCTCAGAGCAAAAGTTTTCAATTTTAATAAAATCCAGATTATTGATTTTTTTTTCATGGATTTCATGCCTTTGGTGTTATATCTAAAAAGTCAGCACACACTCCTATGCTATCGTCTAGGAATTTGATAGTTTTGCATTTTACATGTGGGTCTATGACCCATTTCAAGTTAATTTTTGTGAAAGGTATAAGGTGTATATCATGATTCACTTTTTTGCAGTTATTTCAGCACCATTTGTTGAAGAGACTACCTTTGCTCCATTGTATTGCTTTTGTTCCTTTGTCAAACACCAGTTAACTATACTTATGTAGGTCTTTTTCTGGATTCTTTTCTGTTCCATTGATCTTTTTTTTAATTATTATTATTCTTTTGCCAGTACCACCCTATTTTGATTACTGTAGCTTCCTGGAATGCATATGTAATGGCTGGAACTCCAGCAGCTCTATTGGACTATAAAGAAACTTTTAAGATGCAAACAAACCACTTTCAGTAAAGCAAAATGATACATACCAGATGAACCAGGATGACTGATCATGAATATAATATATTTGGGGCAACATGGCATTATCTCATATAATACTTATTCAAACATTCACTTAGATATAATTATATATCTTCTACAGATGAGAATCTAGGTCCAGTGTATCTAGTGAAACAGATACCATTAAATCAAATCACTGTTGAAATGCTGGTCAGGCTGGCTTTAAAATAGATGGATTTTTAAAATATCACACTTCTCATTCAGCATATTATCTTAGGGGAAAATATAATATTGATAAAAAACCATGTCTAATTCAGATTCTAGTAAGATAGAATCCTTGGGTTTCCTAACCACACCTCAAGTTCTTCTTAACTGGCTTAGGTTGTCCATGAGGAGCCTTGCATGACTGCAGGAGCATGTCTTCTGGGCCACCGCAATGATGCCACCCATCTTCCTTCTTCCTTGGCGCTCCTTGTCTGTGCTGTTACTGCTGTCCCTGCCCGCTTTGGTCCCCTTCCTAAAGCATGGCCCCTTCTACTCTGCCCCTACTCGTGTGGCCATTTCTCAACTGCTATGGATTCTTACTATCTTGCAGAGATTTTAATGAGAAATTATTTTACTTTCTGTGAGTTTCTCATTCTGAATATTGTATAGTAAAATATGGGAAGATCAGGGCCAGATAATAAAATAAGCAGGAATATTCATCTTGCTATGGATTAAATATTTGTGTCTCCCTCTCCCCCCCCAAAGAAAAATTCATGTGTTGAAACATAAAGTTCAATGTATGGGCATTAGACAGTAGGGCCTTTGGGACGTATCCTATCTAATAAAGATGGAATATGCTAATTGACCATCATGCCCTCACAAGATGGTGGTGCCCACAGCCACAAGATGGCAGCTCCCAGTCCCCTCAGCCCCGCCTCATCCAGCCGGAGTCCCCCAGTTCCCTCAGCCCCGCAGGGAAAGGCAGTTGGGGGCGATCATGCCGGCAGGGAAGCCGTGAGGCATCAATCAGGCTGGCAGGGGAGTGGTTAGGAGCCAGCAGTGCCGGATTGTGAGAAGAATGTCTGACTGTGGTCTTAGATTGGAGAGGATGCAGGCTGGGCTGAGAGACCTCCCCACACCCCGCCGTGCAAGAATTTTGTGCACCAGGCCTCTAGTTTAGATCATAAGCATGGAGCCTTCCTTAATGGGGTCAGTGCTTTTCTAAAACAAAGCCCAGAGAGATCCAATCCCTTGTTCCTTATGCCATGTGGGGTTACAGTGAGAAGGCATCATCTGTGAACTAGGAAGCAGGCTCTCAGCAGACACTGAATCTGCCAGAGCCTTGATCTTGGTTTTCCCGGCCTTTAGAACTGTGGAAATAAATTCCTGTTGTTTACAAGCCACCCAGATGGTGGTATCACTGTTATAGCAGCCTGAATGGACTAAGACAATCTATTTTCAAAATTTTCCTCTTATTTCATCAAAGGCAGTTCTCTTGAACCAGGTCTTTTCAACCCTCTCTTCCAAAATAAACTCTGCCTTTCCCTCCAGATCTTTCTACAAGCACAAAACCTTTTAGCAGATCTGCCTTGCTGGCTCTCCAGAATTTGCAAGGTCGTGTCATATGGCTATTGAGAAATTGAAATCCTGCTAGTCCAAATTGAGATGTGCCAGAACTGTAAAATATACATCAGGATTTGACGATTCAGTATAGAAAAAAGGTAAAATATCTCATTAAAATGTTTTATATTGATATCATGATGAAATTATCTTTTGGATATGTTAGGTTAATTAAAATATATTAAATTGACTTCATTTGCTTCTTAGAAAATATGATTAAGAGAAAATTTAAAATGACATATGTGGCTCAGATTTCTATTGGATAATTTTTTCTGCAATACCATGATATCCTCACATAGCTGGTATTAGAGAATTTATCTACCAGGAGGGAATCTTCCCATCCCTCTTTTATTTCTCACCTCCCCCTCCATCCAATCATCCATTCATTTAACATATTCCTTGCTAGGTTTTATGGATATAATGATGGGAAAAAGTTATTCTCTTCATTGATCATACAGTTTAGTAAAGAAATATTTATTAAACAAATATTCCATCAGCAAATGTGTAATTAGAATTTATGTTAAGTTGAAAATGTGTTTGGATTATGAGATTTATACAGAAGGGAAGACAACTTAGGCTGGCACCAGGAGTATAAAGAAAGGTCTCCCTGCCCTGGATGGTTTAGCTCAGTGAATAGAGCATCGGCCTGCGGACTGAAGGGCCCTGGGTTCAATTCTGGTCAGGGACACATGCCTGGGTTGTGGGCTCCATCCCCAGTGGGGGGTGTGCAGGAGGCAACTGATCAATGATTCTCATCATTGATGTTTCAATCTCTTTCTCCCTCTCCTTTCCTCTCTGAAATCAATTATATATATATATATATAAAAGAAAGGTCTCCCTAGGGGATTGGGTATTTGGTCTCTTAGCTAAGAGTGAGCGGAATTAACTAGGCCACATTTTAATGGAAAGAGAAGAAAGATCATCCCAGATAATCCTTCTTAGGGCCTTGGAGCAAGATGGCCCTACAGAGAATAAGGAGCATTCCTCAAAATGGGACTGGGGAAAGAGTTAAAGGCCAAACAAAAATCTTAAGGAGACAAGAGGTTGAGAAGGAGAGAACATCGCATCAGCAATGGCTGTTGGAAAGCTGTGTTGACACAGTCAAACTAGTGGGCCATTTTTGTTAGGGTTAGGAACTCTGTAGAAGCCATTTTTTTGTTCTTGTTTGTAATATTGTTTGCTTTTGGCACCACTTACGGATTTGGAAATATGCTGTGGAATGAGGCAGTTTTATGCCAGACCTATTATTTTTCTTTCAAGTTTAATTTCAAAGCTCCTTTTGACAAGGTTATTCTGACTTAGTCATGCCAAAATGCACAAGGCCATGAGGATACAGAGAATACTCTTGACTTTCCGTGTAATCTCTCTACCTCCCACCCTGAGAGCCAGGTAGGAATCCAACTGAAAGAACCAAAAGGAGGGTTTTTAGGGGAAAGGAGGGACCATTTCTTGGTCATCCCTTCCTATCAGATTTTCTACATGAGTTATTCTCCGCCCAAATCTTGGTGAATTGGGGGATTTATTTTAATAAAGTAGATTCTTTATTTACTTGACATGTATTTACTAAACATTGGCCTTGATTCTGAGCATAATTATGGTAATACATGCAAAAGCATAATTTAAATTATAAAGTACAGTATAAAAGTTATTTCCATGGTCCTTAATCAGTGAGGACCACAGCTCACCCCTCAAATACTTTCTGCATTGTCTTATCATTTTTTTAAAAACTCAAGTGGATGAGGAAAGAAAAGAAAAAACAATTCCATTGAGAGATACTAAAAGCTACTTCCCGTAGCTTTAAACTTTATCCACTTAAACTACAAATTATTCTGGGAAAAAGATCTATAAATAACTTTGAAGCTAAGGAATGCATGGGAAATTAAAGTTAATGCAGAATGCACTGCTTGTCTTTTTGGTTTTCAAACAAACTACTTTGTTTTGTTTATTGGACAAGGCATGGTTAACTGATTTGAAACATTAAGAAACATTGGGGAAACTGACCTGTATTTTGAGACTCTATGCAAACCAGGTTCAAAATAAGCTTTTGCTTATGTGATATCTATACTAAATATATATTTGGTCTTTTTCCATCTTTCTGGCACAGAGCTCCTGAAATCCTTGAAATCTGAGTGATGAGAACAATAAGGTTGTGTTAATAAGGTGACTTTTTGACCTCACCTTAAAATGTCAGGAGGATCAACCCCATAATTAGGGGGTTGAAACTTTTAGTCCCACCCCTGAGCTCAGGGAAGGGAGAAGGGCTGGAGGTGATTTAATCAATAATGCCTATGTAATATAGCCTTCATAACCCTCCCAAAGGACAAGGTTTAGAGAGCTTCCCGGTGGATGAACATAGGGAGGTGCTGGGAGAGTGGAGTGCCTGGGGAGGGCATAAAAGCTCCATGCTTTGCTTTATGCACCTCTTCCATCCAGCTTCCCCTTTATATTGCTTTATAATAAACTGGTGCTCTAGTAAGTAAAATGTTCCTCTGAGTTCTGTGAGCTGCTCTAGGAAATCAGTCAAACCCAAGGAGGTGGTTGTGAGAGCCTCTGACTTATAAACAGTTGGTCAGAAGTACAGGTTAGCACCTGGACTTAAGACTGGCACCCGAAGTCTTAAGAAGAGGGTTGTGGTAACCTCCGATCTGTAGCTGGTGGGTCAGAAGCACTGGCAATAAGCTGGGCTTTCAATTGGTGTCGGAAGTTTTGGGAGTAAGAGCGGCCAAGTCTCGTGGGACTGATCTCTCAACCTGTGGAATCTGATGTTGTCTCTGGGTAGATAGAGTTAGAATTGAGTTCTATTTTCAGACAGCCTGCTAATGTAGGAGAATTGCTTGTTGGTGTGGGAACACCCCACCCCCCAACTGGAATTGGGTCCAGGAACACAAAAAAAGCATACCTGCAGCAAAAATACGTACCCACAGGAAACTTGTTACTTGGCTTTTATTTGTTTGGGAAAACTAAAAGATATTTACTTATTTATAAAATCTTTCAGAAAAACCTTTCAAAATAACATAAAAAGAAAACTTGGAGCTGAATTAAGACTTTGCAAGTAGAACAACAATTTTAATAAAATTAGATTACATATAAGAATATATAACTGAGAAACTACTTATTAGAAAAAATGATGCTGATTTTGGATTTGGAGTAGATTATCAGTTTGTGGATTTGCAGATTTTCATTTCCCTTCTCCTTTCATCTCTTGTTGCCTGATGCTGTCAATTTTGTTGCTTGGCAATAGCTTGATCTTTTGTTTTTTTGTTTTTGTTTTTGTTTTTGCTTGTATCATTTCACTCTTTTTCTGGAAGGAAAGCAGAGAAATGATCAACATTAGTGAAAAGCTGGATGAATCAGTCTCATTTAAAGAAACAAGTTAAAATCTTGGCCCAGCTACCTCCCCATTCTTTTCAATGCACAGGAAATACAAGTGGTTGCCTCTAAGAGTCACAAATACTAAATCCTATCCTCTAGCCAGAATTTTTCATCCATACCCATCCAAGCATTTCCTGGCTTAGTAGGTGCCCAGGCAGCTCTAGATGAGAAGTTTAACTTTATTCATTAACAAGAAAGTTTCTACTAGGTCACTTTTTATAAAAATTTCCTCATTCACCTTGGATATTTAAGAACCCAAGTTGTCAAATATTCTAAGCATTCTCTCCAAGTCTAAAATCTGTATAATTCCACGGTGTGTGGTAGATTTTAAATGATCATGATGAAGATGAGCCGAGTTCTCTTTCTGAGAGTGTCTTGGGAAACCTGAGACAATCCCATCTGCCTTTCTCTTCCATATTGTAAGAATTACGCATTTAAGAGTGTTGGATAAGCACCATTCTGACTGCTAGAGGAAGGTTTAGTCAGAGTGCCAATTATATGCAATCCATGGGCTAACATGTTAACACATGAGAAATTGCATTATCCTTCAGTTCCTCTGTTCTTTGCACTGGATCAGGAGAAAGGAGATCTCAGATTAGCAAACCAGTTGTGCTATACAGTAACTTGAACTGTATAGGTCTCTAATTCTTAAGAGAGAAATCATGACATTATGTCTGCAGTGGTTTTCTTCCTTGTAAGTAAGATTGATTCAAACTAATCAAATATTTTTTGACCTGTTCTATTTTCCAGGCACTATACTCATTACTAAAGATACAATGGTGACTGTATTAGGGCTCTTCAGAGAGACAGAACCAATAAGAAATTCTCTCTCTCTCTCTCTCTCTCTCTCTCTCTCTCTCTCTCTCTCTGTTGCCTTGACGGAAACATGGAGGATTATATTTGATCAAATATCTGGGTACTGTAGCCTTATATAAAATCAACCATCACAGTAACAAATAACCTATAACCTAACAGGAGTCAAGATGTTGACAATGTAGTGGGTGGGAGGGAAGTTCAATGCTAGAGCAATATGATAAGTGTGATGATAAAAGCACAGGGTGCTAGGAGACCTGGCCTACTGTCAGGGGACTGAGTGTAGTGCCAATACAGCCACCATTGTATCTTTAGCACTGAGCATAGCGCTGAGGAAGCCTTCCTGGAGGTGACTTTTAAGCTGATCTGGACATGCTCACATATAAACATTCCTGAGAAGGGAGAGGGTATAGGGCAGTGGTCGGCAAACTCATTCGTCAACAGAGCCAAATATCAAAAGTACAACGATTGAAATTTCTTTTGAGAGCCAAATTTTTTAAACTTAAACTTCTTCTAACGCCATTTCTTAAAAATAGACTCGCCCAGGCCATGGTATTTTGTGGAAGAGCCACACTCAATGGGGCCAAAGAGCCGCATGTGGCTTGCGAGCCGCAGTTTGCTGACCACAGGTATAGGGAAATGAGAGTTGAGTAGATTGCTCGCAGAGTCCAGACTCCTGAGATGAAAGAGAGCTTGGCTTATCCAGAGGGATGCAAATGCTCTCATTGCTCATGATGGTTGGAGCTTAGCATGCAAGGAGATGGGAACAGTGAGCTAGAGAGATAAACAGGTTCCAATTATTAAAGACCCAGAATTCCATACTAAGGAATTTCCAGGTCACTGTTCCTTGTCTGGTAGGTCCCGTCTCCTACCAAGACAGGCTGGTACATTCTTTGCCCCATTACATCTACCATCCAGGCAGACTATGAAGCTTCCTAGGCCCACTCCAATGGATGAGTTCTACTAACAATCTCCACCTCAGTGAGACCAAAATCCAAACCCCAAGTTACCTGTTACATCATTCACCCCATTAGCTAAAGGAGCTTATCCAGCTACAAACAGAATAACATATAATTCTTGAGAATTACGTAACTCCAGAAGTTACACTTCCAAAGATTTCAATTATCCAGCCACAAACAAATGAATTGCTATCAAAATGCTTTCCACCTCTCACTATATTGCCCATTCTCACTCTATGAGTATTTGTTGGTTTACCACACAAATTGGTAGAAAGAGGATAAAAAGAGGATCCACACATTTAACCAGTATTCACAGACACTCTGCTCTATGCAAAGCTAGAGCCTGCACTGAATACAGCAAGATGAAAAGATAGAGCTTAAGTTCTGCCTGGAGGGACCCTGTGATCCTACACGACCACAACTCACGGTAACTACAGTAGGAAATGGCTGGGGTTTGTTGGGAGGCTCCTGTTCCAAATATTTCTCCACTTTTTACTAGCCAAGTAACTTTGGGCAGACAGTTAATTCGTTTCCTTTGAGTCACCTAATAATCATGACTCATAACCTCACCACTCAGCTTTCTTTCCCTGTGAAATGAAGATTGTAATATCTTCCCTGCAAAGATTTTTGTCAGTTAGAGAAAGCACTTAACACTTGTCTAGCACAGTGATTGGCACAGAACACCTGTTGAACAGATGCTGCTGCTGTTGGTGATAATACTATACATGAAGGCACCAAGAAACGTATCTCTAACAGGGGGGAGCATGGGCCAGTTATTCTTTGTGAGGAACTGTAAAGGCTGAATAAGATGTCAACAGGTAAAGATCTAGGATCATTCTTGACTAAGTTGCCTGATTGAACAAAAGAACAGGATCAGAAAGTTCAAGACACTTGATCAGGGGTTAATTCTCAAAAAAAAAAAAAAAAAAATCTCAGGGGAAATGAAAAGCTCCTTAGAAAGCTGTTGCCACAGGCTAGGGGAGAGCCAAGGACTACCCGGCCCAGGACTGTGGCACATGCATCTTTTGATGTGAGAGAGACTCGTTGATTGGTTGCTTTGACCCTTCTGTCCTCAGGATGACACTCTAACCACTGAGCAAACCGGCCAGGGCAGGCTTTTGTTTAAGTCTAGATGTATAACATCCGAGGTAGATTTCGAGCACATATTACCCAGCAGTATGTCTTTGAAGCTTAATCTCATTTTAAACATCAAAATGGCATTTGTCAAAGGGAAGATCTGTCTTTCACAGTGTATCTTCAAGTATAACGCCTAATGGTCTATAAACAGGATTGTCTTATTTTTGCCACTTTATTAAAGCTTCCATTGTCTTAAAACACACACACACACACAGCCAGTTCAAGAAATAAATTTAACTGAAGTGACCCATCCACATTTATTGCTTTAAAAAGAGCTTTGTTAACACTAATATAGTCTTTTATTCTTTCAGTAGATTTTTTTTACAGAGATGTAGCTTGAAGCTATTTACAATACCTAGATGGCTATGATATTTGTAGCCTTGTATAAGGTGGCAATTGGGTAGAATATGTATTATATAAAAGGAGGTCATATTATAGCAAATTTATCAGTTAAAATAAAAATGATTTTATTTTTTCATGAATTACAATCCATTTTCTGAAAATCCACAGTGGGTTTTTTGTTGTTGTTGTTTTATTATTTTTTTAAAATTTATTTTTAATTTTCACTTCATGCTTTTCTTCATATTTCCAAGAAAAAAAAAGTAAATATTTTAACTGTGGTTATTTAAGCCTAATTGAAATATGTTTGCAATATTAAATATATGTTGTTCCCAAATTTATCACATTTCTTTGTCTTTTCTCTGTGTATAATTGGATTTTAATATGACAGATGTAGTGGGAGGTTTTCTACCCTGAGAGGTTTTCTGGCTCCAGTGTTTGAGAGCATCTGAAGTTGTCTGCCTAGTATGTCCTCAAAAATAGATGCAGAGCTCTGTCTGGAAGTACCCTTAAGAAGCTTGGAAAGCTTTTTATTGACACTAAATACTTGAAGACAGTAATTAACATAATAATGTTTATACCCAGCAATAACAATTTAATTTAAATAAATTCTTTTGGCCTAAGAAATGCTACAATATTTTATTTGCTTCTATTCTAAAAACCAAATATTTCCTGTAGCTTAGTAACCTTCCAGAGCTAGAGAACGTGGTCACTACTCTTAATCTGAAAGGAAGCTTCAATTTAACACCTTATTTCACAAAGCACAGAGAGAAATAATCAATTTGAGTCGATTATCATGGCAAATTATTATTTACTCCCCAGTGGGGTCAGCTAATCGAGTTACTTCTTAAATGCACTAATTTCTAGAAAATCTTTTTGGAAGTTTGTTAATGACATTGACAGCCATGGAAAAGGAAGTATTTGCGATTAAGTAAACCTTTGGGCCAAGGTCTATAGTAGATGATCTACTTCTGTTTTATTCTATTTTTTTTTTTTGTTTAAAATATCAGAATTATATTAAAATCCTACCTAATAAAGATGGGATATGCAAATTGACCGTCACACCATCACAAAGATGGTGGTGCCCATAGCGGTGGCGGGGTTTCCATAACACAAGATGACTGCACCCACAGCGGAGGCTGAGTTCCCGTAATGAGCCTTAAGGAGCAATCAGCAGGGACCTGAGGCTGCGTGGCACTGGGCCGGGGCAGGGGACCTGAACCTGCACCCCCCCCACCAGGTGGGGCTTGACAGGGGACCTCAGGCTGTGCCCCCCGCCCCGGTGTCAGGCCAGGGGACCTCAGGCAGTGCCCTCCACCCAGCAGGGCTTGATGAGGGACCTCAAGATGCGCTCCCTGCTCCAGTGCTGGGCCGGTGGACCTCAGGCTGCACCCCCTGCCCAATGGAGCTTGATGGGGGATCTCAGGCTGTGTCCCCCACCTGGCGGGGCTTGGCAAGGGACCTTAAGGTGTGCCCCCTACCCTGGCCCAGGCAGGGGGACCTCAGGCCATGCCCCCCACCCTGGCACCAGGCCGGGGGACCTCAGGCCACGCTCCCAGCCTGGTGGGGCTTGACAGGGTACCTCAGGACACACCCCCCACCCTGCGGGGCTTGATGGGGGACCTGAGGCTGTGCCCCCTGCCTGGCACTGGGCTGGGGGACCTGAGGCTGCGCTCCCCATCCTATGGGGCTTGACAGGGGCCCTGAGGCTATGCCCCCCACCTGGCAGGGCTTGACAGGGGTGGGGTTGGCCAGGTCTGGATCTCGCCCAATGGGGGTGGGGTCGGCTGGGTCTGGGTCTTGCATGATTTTGAGGCACCGTGGGTGGTCAGGGACTTGACTCTGGGTCCCACAGCATGCCCCAGACTCTGACAGGAGGAAGATTTTCATATACATTTTACTAATTTTCTTTCATCTCTGACACTTCTATTATAGAGAAAGGGCAAATAGCAATATTAAAATATTTTCTCTAATTAATCCCCTTTTATTTATTTATTTTATTTTTATTTTTTTAATATATTTTATTGATTTTTTTACAGAGAGGGATAAGTTAGAAACATTGATGAGAGAGAAACATCAATCAGCTGCCTCCTGCACACCTCCCACCGGGGATGTGCCTGCAACCAAGGCACATGCCCCTGACCGGAATCGAACCTGGGACCCTTCAGTACGCAGGCTGATGCTCTATCCACTGAGCCAAACCCGTCAGGGCATAATTAATCCCCTTTTAATGTGCATGAATTACATGCACCGGGCCACTAGTCAATTATAAAAGACCCCCAAATTGCATTCTCTTTCCCTGGAAATTCAGATTGTAGATAGGTTTGCATGTGATTTGTCAACATGACACATACACTCCCTTTCCCCTCCCTCTTTTTTCTGTAAGGGATCCCATCAGTACTCATTGCTGTGAATATCATGTTTATAGCAAGGCTCTCAGATATAGGCCTCCTTCCAAAAATCTCGTTTGAATGCTAAGCTAATATGTTTAAATGTCAGCCTAATATTTGAACATTAAGTCTCATAAGGTTCTCAAACTTAACAAATCCCAAACCAGATCTTTCTCCCTGACCCCTGAGCACTCCAATTCCTATCCAAATATCACTTTCCAAATGGCAGTACCTATCACTGCCAAGTGAGAGAAGTGGGCCTCGTCTTCCTCCCAATCCACTCACCCAACTCCTGTATTGAAAATTCACCAACTCTGGTCAATTTTATCTCCAAAGTGTATGTTTAAATCTTCCTGACCACTTCCTTATATCACACCATTATCACCTCTTGATTAGACCACCACTTGTGTGTCCAAATTTTCACCTCTGGGAGGATGTTCACTTGCTTTCATAATCTTCCTCATTTCTATTCTTCTCACTACAACCAGACTGAGCATTTAAAAACAGTTCTCTAATCACTTCAGCTGTCTCTACTTAAAATCCTCCCCAAACTTTCTAATGCTTAGAATAAAGATGAAAATACCTAGCATCATCTGTAAGGCCCTGGCAAATTCAGGCTTGCCTACCCTCCAAACACCCTCATGTCACTGTGCCTGTCGTTCACTATTCTCTAGTCACACTGGCCTCTGTTAGGTTCCTCATGGCGCCTCATGGCTCTTGCTTCAGCTTGCACATCTTTGCCCCTCACACTTCACATCACTGGCGCATCCCTTCCATATCTGTGGGTGCCACCTTCTGTTCTAAAATAGGTCTTCCTTCTTATTCTCTCCCAGGATCCCATCTTTTTTTTTTTTTTTTTTCCCTTCAAAGAACCAATATATCTACTGTTTAATTATTGTTTCTTTTCTGGCTATAAACTTTAAACTCCATGAAAGCAGGGGACATGGCTGGTTTGTTTACAATGACATATCTAGCACCAAATAGCATGTCTCTAATATATAGTAATATTCAATATTCTTGAATAAATGAATGAATATCCAGACCCCCCTTCCCCTCCAAAAAAAGCAGGTGAAATCTTTCTCCATGAAATCGTGTCATAACATTTCCTTTTTTTTCCTATTGAAATATCTAGCTTTATGTAGGTTTTTATGGATTAATCGGGGGGAGGTAATAACATGTAAGAAAAATTAAATAGAAAATATTCAGAAGAAATGAAAAATATACTGGCAAGAATCTTAGGAGATAAGGGTCTAGCAGTATATTTTAGTACTCTAAATCAGAGAAGAGCAGCTTTGGAGAATGTTAAAGTAGATTGAAACCAGGGACCTCATCTCCCCTTTTTTTTTTTTTAGGATGATTATATAATGTGGTAGAGGTATAATTATCACTACAATGACGATCACATTTCAATATATAAATGTAACTAATTAACATGTTGTATATGTTAAATTTCCACCCTGTTATATGTCAAATATATTTCAGTTAAAAACAAATGGCTCCTAGGTATTTTAATTTTTTTGTTACAATGGTAAATGGGATTGTTTTTTTAGTTTCTCTTTCTGTAAGTTCATTATTGGTGTATAAAAAGCCATAGATTTCTGGGTGTTAATTTTGTATCCTGCAACATTGCCAAATTCATTTATTAATTAAAATCTGTTGCTTAAATCTCAAAACTTCCTGTGGCGTTAATAAGTTCAAACTTACATATTGTTGAAGGGAGGAGTCTCCCCTCTCTAGAGATGCATGAGGGTCTTGGAAGCGTATGTGGTGTGCATAAAACAGGGAAAAGGCCCTTATCTTCAGCTCCCAACTTACTACAGATGTCTTCCTGCCCCTCCTGCCTGCACTGCCCCCTGAGGAGAGGCTGTGCTGCTGCTCTGGGCCAAGCTTGTGAGAGGAATCTTTGCTGACACTGGGAGCCTCCATGTCTAGGGTCTAGCCTTTTCATGGACTCAACAATAATTTCCTTTTGATAATATGGTTTTTTTCCAGGGACAGGACTTGAATCACCCTCTTTCTCTTTGTTATCCTATTCTGAGCTCCAGGCTTTGGCTATAGTTATAAATTTGACTCAAAGCACAACATGTAACACTACCTGGATGGTGTTTGTTAATTTATGGTTTTATAAAAGACACACATTATTATTGTAAATGATGAACCAACTGTATGGATTAGGAAGTATTGACATTTTGCTATACAGTTCATGGAAACATAAATGTTTACCACCTACCACAAATAGTATATAGTGAAGACCTGATATAATCTTTTAATCCTATTCCACTAAGGGATATTGTGAGCACTCTTGTTTTGTATAAATGAATTCTCTCTTCTCCCTCCTCTGTCTCTCACCCTCCCACCGTCTGTCAGTCTCTCCCCATCCAAAATCTACAGATCTGCTTGTTTTTCTTTTTTTTTTTGCACCATTTATCCACGTATACTCTCTTCTCCCCCCCTACAGACCTGCTTCTTAATGTCTCATGCCATTTTATATTAAAATTATTTCTTTATACCAAGATCCTTAAAATGCATTAAAATTTTAAATAAGAAGACTCATCAATTGGATATTTAATTTTTATCTAAAATAACATTTTTGTTTCAGAATATTTGAAAAATACTGAACGATATAAAGAATATATTAAACAATCATATATTAAAAATAGCCATTAGATCCTTACTATAACTGCTTAATAAGCCCAGTTCTTCAAAATGCTTTCTGTTATTTAGCCATTAGCCAGGAATGATCTGAGTATGCGGAGTTTTATGTTTTCTGACCCTTGCTGAGGACACTCTGACCACTACCTGTTTTCTCCTGGCCCTGAGGTAGTGAAGTGGATTCCAACACAACTCCTTTTGGAAGACCAACTTCCAGGTTGATTCCCACCAACAAAATGATTTTCTACTGAAGAACATCGAAGATGTCTTTCCACTTCATGGTTGATATTATTAAACACTGTCTCTGACTGTAATAGCTGCATGACTAAACATTTTATCTTCAGTCTTACATAAACTGATACTTGAGGTATAAAATTAATATTCATAATACAATGGAAGCAATTCATAATACAATGCATCAGCATGCATCTGAGTAGCTAAAGGTAATCCTATATAATAAAAAACTAATATGCAAATTGACTGAACGGTGGAATGACTGGCCATTATGATGCACACTGCCCCCTGAGAGGGAGGTGACCAGCAGCGGCGATGGGGGCGGGGCAGGGCTGGCCAGCCGGCGGGCTCCAGGCCGTCAGCCAGCGTGGGTGCCAGCAGGGCCATCCCCCCCCCATCACCCCACCCGCCAATTGCCCCGCAGAGGGAGGCCACTGGCGGTGGTGGGGGGTGTGGAGGGGCTGGCCAGCAGGTGGCGCCAGGCTGCCAGCTAAGGTGGGTGTCAGTGGGGATCCCCTGATCACCCCGCCTGCCGGTCACCCCACAGATGGCCCTGATCGCCAGCCAGGCCTAGGGACCCTACCCTATATATTGGGAACAGTCTCTTGGATTTAAAAATTAAAACCTGACAAGGCTACTCTAACACTGAAAAACCAGGATGATGCAGTGATGACAGGCATGGACTCTGGCTTGCACATTTTGTGGTCAGCCCTGATTCTGACACTTATAACTGCGTGACAAAGCCAATTACTTAACTTCTCTCTGCTTCAGTTTTTCCACCCAAAGGTGGGGAAAATGGTACTACTGCCTCAGAAGGATCATGTTATGTACTACTTTTTATAATCAGGGCAAAAAAATGTAGCTGCCCATACAACAGCAAGATGCCTTTCACCTGTATGAAAAGTATGGTCACTGGTGCATGCAGCGTCCCAGATTGCGAGAGGGATGTCTGACTGCCGGTTTAGGCCTGATCCCCACAGGGTCTGGCCTAAACTGGCAGTCGGACATTCCCCAAGGGTGTATGCTGGGCTGAGGGACCCCCCCCCCCCACTGCCATGTATGAATTTCCTGCACCGGCCTCTAGTGATTAAATAACTGAGTGATTTTTAATGTTGCATCTACTTCTGCCCCCAGATGACCTGGAATGGGCAAGTAGCATGAGAGAGGGGCACCTCTTTGTTGTTTAAGTCACAGAGAGTTGGGGGATTTTTGTTATTGCATTATAACCTAGACTAGAGGCCTGTTGCATGATATTCATGCAAGAATAGGCCTTCCTTCCCCTGGCTTCACTCCCAGCCGCCCGGAGCCGGCAAGTCCCCGCTCCCCAGCCGCCAGGAACCGGCAAATCCTCACTTCTTTCTGGAGCACCACTCCAGTAGCCCCCCTTCCCCTCATAGCAGGCTTCACACCGCTCCGTGCCTGCGTATGCAAATTAACCTCCATCTTTGTTGGGTTAACTTGCATACTCACTCTGATTGGCTTTAGGTGTAGCAGAGTGATGGTTAATTTGCATGTTTCTCTTTTATTAGGTAAGATTATTCTCATTGATCAAACTACTCTGCCACTGAAATCTTGAAGCGCATGAGAGGAGAAGACATGCCAAGTCTCAGGACAGAGCTGCCCCTAAGGTTTCATCTCTTGAGATAACCTGAAAGCTTTATGTCTGCAGCTAACATTTAACTTGACATGGTGACTGTTGATACACCCCAACTCTTTAAACACAGTAAAAAAAAATGTTCTTAAACTTGATCTATCATGGAAGCACCCTTCTTCCTAAGGAATAGTGTGAAGAAACTGGGAGAGAAAGGGTATTACAGAGTTGGCATTCACCCTGGCATACCTACAGCTTACAGTCAGTCAAAAAAGAGACACTGTATATTCAGTGAAATGAAAAGTACTAACCATCAAAGGATGGAAATGTGCTAGCCCTGCTACACCAAAGTTCAGTTACAACACTTTATCTGGAAAGAATAAATCAATTATAAATTAGAAGGAAAGGATAAAAGGTATTTTTTTAAAGTATAGATCTTAGGGAAACAAAAATATACGTCAATTCTTCAAAACATTATGATTGCAGAAACTTTATTATTATGATTTGTTGCACAATTAGGAAAGCTAAGTAGAACCCAATGTGGAATTTAAAATGATATTACACATTTCCCTAGATTAGATCATTGAAAAAAATTCTCATGACTCATGAATCACTGAAGGCTTTTATTTTTTCCTGTAAATATTCTCGTTGTCATGGAAAAACCTACAAGAAGTCCAGAATTTAATCTATTGTCTTTGAAAAACAAAATTGTATGCTAACAACACATTCAAGATTATCTGAATATTTTTGGTAAAATATGACAGCATACTTGTATCTTGATATATCAAATACATTTTTAACATTCAGATATCTTAGAGCCTAGTTGAAAGTACATTACTTTAAAATTGTGCATTAAAATAAATTTTCTTTTTTTAATTTATTTTATTATTTTATTTTTTTAAATAAATCTTTATTGTTCAGATTACAATTGTTTCTCCTTTTTCCCCCCCATATCTCCCCACCACCCGGTTCCCACTCCCCCTCTGCCCTTACCTCCCCCCACCCCCGCTGTCCTTATCCATAGGTGATTTTTGTCCAGTCTCTTTCCGTACTCCCCACACAGACACCCCTATCCCCCTGAGAATTATCAATCCACTCCCATTCTATGCCTCTGATTCTATTATGTTCACCAGTTTATTCTGTTCCTCAGATTTTTAATTCTCTTGACTTTTAGATTCACTTGTTGATAGATATGTATTTGTTGTTCATAATTTTTATCTTTCTTCTTCTTTTTCCTCTTTTTAAAGAATACCTTTCAGCATTTCATATAATACTGGTTTGGTGGTGATGAACTCCTTTAGCTTTTTCTTATCTGTGAAGCTCTTTATCTGCCCTTCAATTCTGAATGATAACTTTGCTGGGTAGAGTAGTCTTGGTTGTAGGTTCTTGCTGTTCATCACTTTGAATATTTCTTGCCACTCCCATCTGGCCTGCATAGTTTCTGTTGAGAAATTAGCTGATAATCGTATGGGTGCTCCCTTGTAGGTAACTAACTGTTTTTCTCTTGCTGCTTGTAAGATTCTCTCTTTCTCTTTTGCCCTTGGCATTTTAATTATGTGTCTTGGTGTGGTCCTCTTTGGATTCCTCTTGTTTGGGGTTCTGTGCACTTCCTGAACTTGTAAGTCTATTTCTTTCATCAGGTGGGGGAAGTTTTCCTTCATTATTTCTTCTAATAGGTTTTCAGCATCTTGCTCTCTCTCTTCTTCTGGTACCCCCATAATTCTGATGTTGGTTCGCTTGAAGTTGTCCCAGAGGCTTCTTACACTATCTTCAACTTTCTGAATTCTCTTCTCTTCTTGCTTCTCTGGAGCAGTGTCCTTGGCCTCTTTGTATTCCAAATCTTTGAGTTGATTCTTGTGATCCTCTAGTCTGCTGTTGGGTCTCTGTATAATATTTTTTATTTCAGTCAGTGTATGTTTAATTTCTAGTTGGTCCTTTTTCATATCCTCAAGGATCTCATTAAATTTATCAGCCTTTTCCATGAAATTCTTGAAAAACCTTATAACCGTGGTTTTGAACTCTATGTCCAGTCGCTTTTTCTCCTCCATTTCTTTGGTTTGTGATCTGTTTCCTTGCCTCCTCATTTTCACTGCTTCCCTGAGTTGGTAGGGTAGCTTTGTGTACTAGGTGTCCTATTGGTTCAACGGGTCAGCTTCCCAGTTACCTGAGGTGGACACTCTTGGTGTACCCTTGTGTACTGTGTGTCCCCCAGCAGGAGCTACAGCAAGGACTAGTTTTCTCCTCTTTGCTTGGGCTGTTTTGGAGCAGTCTGACTGGAGCTGCAGTTTATTTGGTTAAGCTGCCACAGAACAGGCCATTTATATGCAAAAGCTGCTGTGTGGAGCCTGGGCGGGATAGTAGACTGTGCGGGGTGGGGTCTCAGGGTGGGGCGGGGTCTCAGGGCGTCACTAGGCTAGGGCGTGGCAAACAGCGATGGCTGCCGTCAGCCATCTCTGCCTTTCCGCATTTTCAAGTCCCCGCGTCCCACGCTCCAGCGCAGTAAACACTGATTGCTGGGCATACCTCTGCAGAAAAGTCACTCTCACTTTCTGACCTGATGGCCGAGAGTCCAGCTTCTCCCCGTAGGTGTCTGGGTCCCCCGCGTGTCCCCAAAAACTGGATTTCAGAGTGATCGGGAGCTTGTCTCCCTTTGGGTTGCAGAAAAGCCGCGCACCCAGTCGCCCGCCGCCAGCCCACTTCGCGCGCCTCCGTACCTCAGCTTTTCAGCGTTTGTGCTCCTTTCTCTCCTTAGTTGTAAATCTGCTACTCAGCCAGCTTTCCCATGGTTCTGGGTGGTAGACGTTTTGTCTTTTAGTTGTATTTTTGAAATTGTTGTGCGAGGCAGCACATTAGTTGTTTAACTTTGCCGCCATCTTGGTTCCTCCCCTAAAATAAATTTTCAATCTTAACATTTCATGGTGTGATTTCCATAGCTGTTGTTTAATATTACTACTAACTGAATTTGTTTCATCAACCTTTTAGGTAGAGAAACCACAGTTTTGGTGCCTGTGTAGCTTTTGCTAAGAGAGAGTCTGTAAAATATTTTCATAAATTGATAATCATTAAGCACATGCTTATTGCTTGAGTTACATTGGCTATATTTTTTCAAATTTCTTTTTAAATTTCTTAAGGAATTTAAACTTTGTCTACTTTTTTTTTTTGTCATTTCCTTTCAGTTTCTTACGTACTTCACTCAGCAAGGTCCGCAAGTTATCTTTCAAAAATTAAAACAAAATTAAATAGGCCCTGGCTGGGTATCTCAGTTGATTAGAGCTGTGTCCTGATACACCAAAGTTGTAGGTTCGATCCCCAGTCAGGGCAAATACAAGAAGCAACCAATGAGTGCATAAATAAGTGGAGCAGCAAATCAGTGTTTCCCTTCCTCCCTCCCCTCTCCCTTCCTACCTCCCTTCCTCCCTTCCTCCCTCCCTCTCCAAATCAGTAATTTAAAAAAATGAACACGGCTCCAGAGACACTGATTCAATCTTTTAGTTCTGTGCAACTTTATAAACTCTTATGTCCATCTTTCAACATCTAATGCACCAGGATTTCCAGAAAGTCTAGTCATAGTTTGCAGGTGATAATACATATGAGTGTGTTTGAGTATCTTCTGGAGGCAGTTTTTCTAAGATATCTTTTTTTAAAAATTTTTCTTTTCTTTATTGATTAAGGTCTTACATATGTTTCCTTATCACACCATTGCCCCCCCCCCACTCATACCCTCACCCCCCTGTTGTCTGTGTCCATTGGTTAGGCTTATATGCATGCATACAAGTCCTTTGGTTGATCTCTCCCCCTGAACCCCAACCTCCCCTACCTTCCCTCTGAGGTTTGACAGTCTGATCGATGTTTCTCTGTCTCTGGATCTGTTTTTGTTCATTAGTTTATGTTGTTCATTATATTCCATAAATGAATGAGATCTTGTCATATTTATCTTTCTCTGACTGGCTTATTTCACTTAGCATAATGCTCTCCAGTTCCATCCATGCTGTTGCAAATGGTAAGAATTCCTTCTTTTTTTATAGCAGCGTAGTATTCCATTGTGTAGATGTACCACAGTTTTCTAAGCCACTCATTTGCTGGTGGGCACTTAGGCTGTTTCCAAATCTTAGCTATTGTAAATTGTGCTGCTATGAACATAGGGGTGCATATATCCTTTCTGATTGGTGTTTCTAGTTTCTTGGGATATATTTCTAGAAGTGGGATCACTGGGTCAAATGGGAGTTCCATTTTTAGTTTTTTGAGGAAACTCTACACTGTTCTTCACAGTGGCTGCACCAGTCTGCATTCCCACCAGCTGTGCACGAGGGTTCCTTTTTCTCCGCATCCTCACCAGCACTTGTCGTTTGTCGATTTGTTGATGATAGCCATTCTGACAGGTGTGAGATGGTACCACATTGTCTTTTGATTTGCATCTCTCGGATGATTAGTGATTTTGAGCATGTTTTCATATGTCTCTTGGCCTTCCTTATGTCTTCTTTCAAAAAGTATCTATTTAGGTCTGTTGTCCATTTTTTGATTGAGTTGTTTATCTTCCTTTTGTTAAGTTGTATGAGTTCCCTGTAAATGGAGATTAAACACTTATCAGTGATAACATTGGCAAATATGTTCTCCCATGAAGTGGGCTTTCTTGTTGTTTTGTGGATGGTTTCTTTTGCTGTGCAAAAGCTTTTTATTTTGATATAGTTCCATTTGTTTATTTTCTATTTAGTTTCCATTGCCCTAGGAGCTGTATCAGTGAAGAAATTGCTGCAGCATATGTCTGAGATTTTGCTGCCTGTGGCTTCCTCTAGTATTTTTATGGTTTCCCATCTTATGTTTAAGTCCTTTATCCATTTTGAGTTTATTTTTGTGTATGGTATAAGTTGGTGGTCTAGTTTAATTTTTTTGCATGTATCTGTCCAATTTTCCCAACACCATTTATTGAAGAGACTGTCTTGACTCCATTGTATGTTCTTGCCTCCTTTGTCAAATATTCATTGAGCATGATGGCTTGGGTCGATCTCTGGGTTCTCTGTTCCATTCCACTGATCTATATGTCTGTTCTTGTGCCAGTACCAGGCAGTTTTGAGAACAGTGGCTTTGTAATACAGCTTGATAGCTGGTATTGAGATCCATCCTATTTTGTTCTTTTTTCTCAGAATTGCTGCAGCTATTCGGGGTCTTTTTTTATTCCAGATGAATTTTTGGAGAGTTCATTCTAGGTCTGTGAAATATGCCATTGGTATTTTAATGGGGATTGCATTGAATCTATAGATTGCTTTGGGTAGTATGGACATTTTAATGATGTTGATTCTACCAGTCCATGAACACGGTATGTTCTTCCATCTGTTTATGTCTTCTTCTATCTCTTTTTTCAGTGTCCTATTGTTTTCTGAGTACAGGTCTTTTACCTCCTTAGTTAAGTTTATTCATAGGTATCTTATTTTTTTGGTACAATGGTAAATGGGATTGTTTTTTAGTCTCTCTTTCTATAAGTTCACTATTGGTGCATAGAAATGCCATAGATTTCTTGGCATTAATCTTGTATCCTGCTACATTGCCAAATTCATTTATTAAGTCGAATAATATTTTGATGGAGTCTTTAGGGTTTTCTATGTATAGTATCATGTCATCTTTGAATAATGAGAGTTTTATGTCTTTTTTTTTCTTCCAATTTGGATACCTTTTATTTCTTCTTCTTGTCTAATTGCTATGGCTAGCACTTCCAGAACTATGTCAAATAGGAGTGGTGAAAGTGGGTATCCCTGTCTCATTCCTGTTCTTAGGTGAAATGGTTTTAGTTTTTGCCCATTGAGTATGATGTTGGCTGTAGGTTTGTCATATAAGGCTTTTATTATGTTGAGGTATGATCCCTCTATTCCCATTTTGCTGAGGGTTTTTATCAAGAAAAGGTGTTGGATTTTTTCACATGCTTTTTCTGCATCAATTGATATGACTGTGTGATTTTTGTGTCTCATTTTGTTTATGTGATGTATCACGTTTATTGATTTGCTGCAGCATATGTCTGAGGAGCACCCAAGAAAAGAATGGGGGATTCTCAATAACAAAAATCCCCCAACTCTCTTCTGCAATATTGTATCATCCTTGCATCCCTGGGATAAATCTTACTTGGTCATGCTGTATGATCTTTCTGATGTAATGCTGGATCCAATTTGCTAGAATTTTGTTGAGGATTTTGGCATCTATGTTCATGAGGGATATTGGCCTGTAATTCTCTTTCATTGTGTTGTCTTTATCTGGTTTTGGTATTAGGGTAATTCTGGCTTCATAGAATGAGCTTGGAAGTGTTCCTTCCTCTTGAATTTTTTGGAATAGTCTGAGGAGTATAGGTTCTTCCTGGAATGTTTGGTAAAACTCCCCTGTGAAGCCATCTGGCCCTGGGCTTTTGTTTGCTGGAAGCTTTTTGATGACTGCTTCAATTTCTTCCATAGTTATTGGCCTATTGAGATTTTTATTCTTCCTGATTGAGTTTTGGAAGGTTGTATTTTTCTAGGAATATGTCCATTTCCTCCAGGTTGTCTAGTTTGTTGTAGTAGAGTTGTTCATAGTATTTTTTTACAATCTTTTTATTTCTGTGGGGTCTGTTGTTTTTTCACCTCTTACATTTCTGATTTTGTTTATATTGGCCCTCTCTCTTTGCTTCTTGGTGAGCCTGGCTAGAGATTCATTAATCTTGTTTGTTTATTCTTTCAAAGAACCAGCTCTTGGTTTCATTGATCTTTTGTTTTGTTTTGTTTTGTTTTTTGGTCTCTATGTCATTTATTTCTGCTCTGATCTTTATTATCTCCTTCCTTCTGATCACTCTGGGCTTTTCTTGTTGCTCTCTTTCTAATTCTTTAAGTTGTAGAGTTAGATGATTTACTACCATTTTTTTCTTGTTTTTGAGGTAGGCCTGTAGAGCTATAAACTTCCCTCTCAGGACTGCTTTCACTGTGTCCCATAGATTTTGGATTGTTGTGTTTTCATTGTCATTTGTTTCCAGGATGTTTTTAATTTCTTCTTTGATCTCTTTGATCACCCAATCATTGTTTAATAGCATGCTATTCAGCTTCCAAGTGTTTGAATTTTTTTGATTGTTTTTATTGTAGTTTATTTCTAATATTATTCCATTGTAGTCTGAGAAAATGCTTGGTTTGATTTCAATCTTCTTGAATTTGGAGAGACTTTGCCTGTGACCCAATATGTGGTCTATCTTTGAAAATGTCCTATGTGCACTTGAGAAGAACGTATATTCCGTGGCTTTGGGGTGAAATGTTCTGAAAATGTTAATTAAGTCCATCTGATCTAGTGAATCATTTATGATTGCTGTTTCTTTGCTGATTTTTTGTCTAGAGGATTTATCCAGTGATGTCTTGGGGTATTAAAGTCCCTTACTATAATTGTATTGTTGTCAATTTCTCCCTTGATATCTTCCAGGAGGTTTTTTTTTTTAATGTATTTGGGTGCTCCTGCATTGGGTGCATATATGTTTATCAGGGTTATATCCTCTTGTTGTATCGATCCCTTTAGTATTAGAAGTGGCCTTCCTTATCTCTTGTGATGTCCTTCACTTTGAGGTCTATTTTGTCAGATATAAGTATTGCTACCCCAGCTTTTTTTAAATTTTATTTCCATTTCCCTGAAAAATATTTTTCCATCCCTTCACTTTCAGTCTGTCTGTGTCCCTTGTTCTGAGGTGGGTCTCTTATAGACAGCATATATATGGGTAATGTTTTTTTTATCCATTCTGCCACTTGATGTCTTTTGATTGGAGCATTTAGTCTGTTTACATTTAAAGTTATTATTGATAGGTACTTGTTTGTAGCTATTTTTATTTTTGTGCCTGTGTTCCTTCTTCTATTTTTATTTATTCTTTTTATACCAGTCCCTTTAGCATTTCTTGCATAGCTGGCTTGGTAGTGATAAACTCCCTTAGCCTTTTATTTTGTCTGTGAAGCTCCTTATTTCCCCTTCAATTTTGAGTGATAGCCTTGCTGGATAGAGTATTCTTGGGTTCAGTTCCTTGCTTTGCATCACTTTGTAAATTTCCTTCCATTCTTTTCTGGCCTGATGTGTTTCTGTTGAGAAATCATTCTGAGATATCTTTAAATAATAATGTCCCCTAGTCCAGTGGTCGGCAAACTCATTAGTCAACAGAGCCAAATATCAACATTGAAATTTCTTTTGAGAGCCAAATTTTTAAAACTTAAACTTCTTCTAACGCCACTTCTTCAAAATAGACTCGCCCAGGCCGTTGTATTTTGTGGAAGAGCCACACTCAAGGGGCCAAAGAGCCGCATGTGGCTCGCAAGCCGCAGTTTGCCGACCACGGCCCTAGTCTGTCTTTAGTGGACTAAGTGATTAAACTGCAACTTTTCAGGGTGTATCTATTTGTAAGCAAGTATATTACACTTTGACATTTTACAATCCAACATTTTATAACAGCTAAGCAGTAATAATGCCACAGTGCTCATCCAGCAAAGGATAAGTAACATGGCATATATTTAGAAATTTTCAAGGAGGCTGTAATTGGATGGTACCATAATCCCAACAGAGACAATTAACTTGAAGTTTCATTACAACACTTTAGCCTCAATCTGAGACCTTTTAATATGCCTTTGTGTGCCATTGTTCTTAATGAGAAAACTACTTAAAATATATTTATAGACATATATACAATAGTTACAAAATTATTTTTTAAATTGATTTGAGAGAATGAGAGAGAGAGAGAGAGAGAGAGAGAGAGAGAGAGAGAGAGAGAGAGAGTTGAACTTGTTGTCCCACTTATTTATGCATTCATTGGTTGAATCTTGTATGTGCCCTGACTGGGGATTGAACCCACAACCTTGGCACATTAGGACACAACTCTAATCAACTGAGCTACCCGGCCAGGTGGGACTGGTTGTTCTTAATTTCACTTATAATCAAGTCTACTTAAATAAACTGTCTACAAGATTGTGTTTGTTTGTCTGTCTTACATAACAGTATACTTAAATCCAAAGTTGCCTAGTTTCTGTTGTGAACTATGAAGCATTGCTAAACATTATTAGATCCCTGATGTGAATGTCATGCCAAAAATCTGGGGTCTAGCCTTTCTACAAACTAGTTTTCTGAACTGGAGCATC
Source organism: Cnephaeus nilssonii (assembly GCF_951640355.1). Taxonomy (NCBI): domain Eukaryota; kingdom Metazoa; phylum Chordata; class Mammalia; order Chiroptera; family Vespertilionidae; genus Cnephaeus; species Cnephaeus nilssonii. The sequence continues at coordinate 81,094,598 of NC_137077.1, forward strand.
TCAATCCATCTGAGGGGAGTAGGAGGCTGTGTCAGTGGTTGTGAGGTCGGCTGCAGCTTTGCATTCTTTAGTTCATAATACAGCTCCCTTTTCAAGTTGCCCATATGGTGTTTAACATTCTTAAACATCAAATTTGTTTTATTTGATGACATGTTCATTTCTTAAAAAGAGTTATTAGACAATTTTAATCCTAGATCAACGGTCCCAAATCTAGGCGCTAAAACACTGACCACAACCACTGAATGTCATTACCCACATGGATACTTTCTGTACCCATGTGCCCGTCATTAGCCTATTTGCCTTTAGATTCATTCCCACTTCTCTAATCTGCATTCCCTAGGCTCTCTTGCCATAGCAGCCATGGCAAGGATGCCCATACCTGCCTTCAGGCGAGAACCTACCACAGGGAATTTGGGAAGCTGAGAGCACCCAGCTCTGGTGCCTTGGGATCTGTGTCAGCATTGGAGCTGAGGTCCCTTGCTCCATAGGTAGCCCCATTCAAGGACTGAGCATGGTGGAAACACAAGACCCTTCTACGGGGAATCTGTGCTTGAGGAAACTGTCACATCGGTTGAGTCTTTCTTAAACCTGTGACAGTCTGAGTCCCTGCCACCCAGTGCTCTGATCTGCACCCTCTCCTTTCACAGGCCTCATTTAAGCATTAGGTCTGAAGGCTTTTCCTACTACTCCTTTTCCTTCTCCCCTTTATCTTTCATAGGCAAACTTACCTCCAATAAATCTCTTGCATCTTAAAATCCATCTTGATGTCTGCTTCCCAGAGGATTGAATTTACACATCTGTCAGTCACCTCTGATTCCATTCGGCCAATGGAATATACTGCAGCGAGATTGGAAGGAGGGAGGAAGAGAGAAAATGGGGGAACACTCCCCCCCCCCTCTCTATAGGAGACATGCCAGTGTGGCTGCACATCCTCTGTGGTGCCAACATGGCTTGAAGGCGACTTCTTCTGTGGTTCTCAGTTCCTGTCAAACTTACTGGCTTCTAGGAAGATACGAAGTATTCTGCAAAAGATAGTGCTTGGAAACTACTTTTAACCAAATGGCTGTCTTTGGGATAAAGGATGGTGAGGCAACCAAGATGTTCTCAATAACAGGAAGCTACTATTACCCCTAAAGTAGCTGGGAGCAGATGGTATTTCTGGGGCTGAACCGAAGTGGAGAGCTGCGGGGCAGAACCCCATGCTCTGACAGGCAGCTAGCTGCTGGCTCAGTCACTGTTTGCTCCCTCCCACTCGCCCTGCTGGGCTGCCCACCTGGCCTGCAGCTCCCTGATCCTCCAGGGCCAAAGGGAGCGCCTGCTACTGCCAGCTTTCTCCCTTCTCCCAGCTGCAGGGCTGCATCTGAGGGCCGTCTGCTCTTTCCTCCCTTCTCATCTCCCGTTTATTCCCTGTTGCCCACCTTTAGATGTGTCAGTGTGCAGGTCTCAGGTTTGCCTGTGCTGAGCAGGGATTTCTTTGTTGAATTATAGTCGGTTAACTTGTTGAAATTTCAGGGGTGGGGTGGGGAGGGAAAGGTACATTCTCACTCGCCATCCCTTAGAATTGGCTTTTTTGAGCCCTGCATTCTTGCTCTTCTGGTAACAGATTGCCTCCCTCTTTGCTTCCAGAAAGTGTTCCTTCTCTCCTAGCGGTGCCCAAATTGAGGCATACACCACCTCCCTCCCCAGCCATGGGGTTTGGGAATGAAACCCAGCCTTGGTCAATCAGAATCCTTTTCCAGGAATTGCTAGGGTTTCTGGGGAGAGAGGACTCTCCCTTTGAGCTTGTGGCCACCAAGGACTACAAAACCCTGTACCTGCTGGAGGCCATTCTCTGGAAAAAGCCTGTCTGTGAGGGGCAAACCTAAGGTGACCAGACGTCCTGCTTTTGGTGGGACAGTCCCGATTTTTAACAATTTGTCCCGCGTCCTGCAACGTTTTAAAAAAGTCCTGATTTTTGGAAAGAATGCACGACAAGCTAGGGAACGGCGGGAGAACGGGAAGGGAATATGCAGTTTTCGGCGGCCATGTGGCTATTTAGCCAGGATATGAGTTTTATATTATTTTTGTTAATTTTATAATGTTAAACTTTAATAAGCCTACCTACTAATAGACAAATATGCAAATTGACCATACCTCCGACACACCCACAAGCCACGCCCACCATCCAATCAGAGCGAGTATGCAAATTAACCCAACCAAGATGGCTACAGCCACAGAGAGCAAGGTTTCCTAGGTAACAGAGGAAGCCAAGCTTTCCACCTGGCCTTGCCAGGCCTAAGCCTCCACTCAAGCTACAAAGTTTCAATTATAGAAGGTAAACAAATCCAAACAGAAATGGCAGCAGAATGGAGCTTGAGAGAGCAGGCCAGGGTTGCTCCTGGCAACAGGGGAAGCAAAGCTTTCCGCACACCCTGGCCGGGCCCACCCGCTTAAGGGTACAAAGTTTCAATTATAACCCCAACACAAATGGCTGCCAGTCGCGTGGAGGGAGCCCCAGGCTTGGCTCAGCTCCAGGCTACAAAGTTTCAATTGTAGAAGGAAAATAAATTCCAAATACCAGGGCCTCCGCTTGGGTTGCCAGGGGGCGTGGCCGGCCTGCAAACCACCACAGGCCCCTCGCTCAGGCTGCCCCACGCCCCAAGGGAACCCCCACCTGATCAGGGACACCCTTCAGGGCAAACCAGCTGGCCCCCACCCCTGTACCAGGCCTCTATCCTATCTCATAAAAGAGTAATATGCAGATTGATCATCACTGCAACACACAATATAACTGCCCCCATGTGGTCAAAGATCCTGCCCCCATGTGGACACAAGATGGCCACTACAAGATGGCCAGCAGGAGAGGGCAGTAGGGAGGCACCCGGCCTGCAAGGGAGGGCAGTTGAGAGGGACCAGGCCTGCAAGGGAGGGCAGTTGGAGGTGACCAGGCCGGCAGAGGAGGGAAGTTGAGGGCAAACAGGCTTGCAGCGGAGTGGTTAGGGGATGATCAGGCTGGCAGGCAGGCAAGCAGTTGGGAGCCAGCAATCCCGGATTGGAGAGGGTACAGGCTGGGCTGAGGGACAACCCCCCTCCATGCACAAATTTCGTGCACCGGGCCTCTAGTAACAAATAATTGTTGAGAACTGATTATCAAGAAGTGCTTATCAAAGTTCGCATTGTTGATCAGTTGTTAGAATTCGACCACCATTGTTTGGACTTAATGAACAATGGCATTTTTTGGGATTGGCAACGACGAAAACATTTTGTAACTGTCTCTCAGACGATACACATTGTACTGCATGCTAGTAAGCTAGTTAAACAAGTGATGTCATTACAAATCAGCTATTCAGATAATTTAGGTAAGTTATTTATTTATTTCATAAATACATAAATTTTCTTGAATTTAGCAGTCAGTACTCGTATTATTTATATTTTATAGTGGCGGCAAAAAGTCTAGTGCCAGCCTTGAAAGTGACACTTACGACTTACGTTACGGCAAATTCATGACCTTTTAAACAACGACAGCAATCTACTAAAAAAAATTCACTCAAATGAGAAATATGCCAAAGAATAAAATAATACTATACATAATTTTTATTTATTATATTTGTAAATTGTACTTATGTTGAAATTTAAAAACATATATTACAATACTATTTTTGCATTCTATGAAAATTTTTGTTGCTCCATATAGACCAAAATTTTTAATCAAGAACCCCCCTGCCGGTCAATGGTGTCCCGCTTTACCAATGTTAAAATCTGGTCACCTTAGGCAAACCACAAAGAAGGCCAACCTAAGAGATAGACACTTGATAACATTTTTTAAGCTGCTGGACAAAAGTGGAAAGAGAGCACTGTTACCGCAAAGTACAAACCAACTCACCAAACCCTCAAATTGTTTTTCTTAAATTTTTAAGTTTTTTTTTTTTACATTTTTCAATTATAGTTGACATTCAATATTATATTAGTTTCAGATGTACAACACAGTGGTTAGACACTTATATAACTTATGAGTGATCCCCTTGATAAGTCTGGTACCTGTCTGCACCATACATAGACAAAACTCTCCAGATTGTAAAAGTCTTTCTCTTCCAGCTTGCCGAAAGGGAGTTCTGAGTCGCATTGTTGTTGAGAGGGGGAGGTTGTTGGAGATAAAATTAATTTGTTGTCACGGGCACAGAAAAGAAGGACGCATCTGGTGTCTGGATGGTTGCTGAAGAGTGAGAGAACTTTGAAAACACCCAGCAGAAGTTGACTTATCTCCACGTTTTCACTTCTGAGTTTCTGGCCCTTTCTGCAACATCCATCCTTTTTATTACATTGTGACAGGTCTTCCCTAACTCTTTGAAGTCAGAGCCCTTTATTTTTTGCTACCAGCCTGTGCTCACATCTGTGACTAAGCTCTCTGGCTTCTTTTGGATTTTTTTTTTTAACCACATGCCATAAAATAGACAAAAGGAGCTTGGCAAATATTAAACTGTTTATTCATGAAACAGTAACATTATTTGTGGTAGGAAATAAAACAGATTTTAAATGCCTATGAGTGAATTGTTGAAAACATCTGAACAGTCATCCATGTTTTCCTTAATTTTCAATGAATTGCTTTAGTATATGTTGGGTTAATGTAATTGAATATTTAGTCTTTGCCAAGAATGGGTAGGTTTCTCACAGGACCTCAACATCAGCTGGAACTTAAGATCAGTCATTTTTTTTTACTAGTTTGAATAAATTTAACTGTGCTACACACTACATCCCCATGGCTTATTTATTTTATACCTAGAAGTTTGTTCCTCTTATTCCTCGTCAGCTTTTTCACTCATTCTCCCACCCCCTTCCTTCTGGCAACCATCAGTTTGTTCTCTGTGTCTATGAATCTGTTTCTGTTTTGATTGTTCACTTGTTTTGTTTTTTGATTCCATGTATAAGTGAAACCATATAGGATTTGTCTTTCTCTGTCTGACTTATTCCACTTAGCGTAATATGCTGTAGATCCATCTAAGTTGTCGCAAATGGCAAGTTTTCATTCTTCTTATGGCTAAGTAATATTCGTGTGTGTGTGTGTGTGTCCATACATACTGTACATACCAGATATTCTTTATAGATTCATCTATTCCTGAACATGTAGGTTGCTTCCATAGCTTGGCTATTGTAAATAATACTGCAGTGAACATAGGGATGCATATATCTTTTTGAATTAGTGTTTTGGACTTATTCATATAAATATCTAGAAATACAATTGCTAGGTTGCATGTTAATTCTATTTTTAATTTTTTAAGGAACCTCCATACTTTTTCCAGAGTGGCTGCATTAATTTACAATTCCACCAACAGTGCACAAGGGTTTCCTTTTTCCACATCCTCACTAATACTTGTTATTTGTTGACTTTTTGTTAATAGTCATTCTGACAGGTATGAGGTGATAGCTCATTGTGGTTTTAATTTGCCTTTCCATGATAATTAGTGATATTGAGAATCTTTTCATATGTCTGTTGGCCATTTGTATGTTTTCTTTGGAGAAATGTATATTCAGATCCTATACTCTTTTTGTTTTTTATCATATTGGTTGATTTTTTTATGTTGAGTTGTATGAGTTCCTTATAAATTTTGGATATTAACCCCCTATTAGATATATCATCTACACTAATAAAAGAGTAACATGCTAATTGACTGTACCTTCACGATACACACCAGCCAATCAGGAGTGAGTATGCAAATTAACCCAACAAAGATGGCGACCAGGGGCATTCTGTACCACCCCAGCTGCTCCAGGCCTCTGGGTAGCATGGGAAGGCAGAAAGGCAGCTCCTGGCTGGAGCAGAAAGGGGGTTCCAGCCAGAGCGAAGGCGGTGCCGGCAGCCAGGGGAAAGAAGGCCCATTCTTGCACGAATCTTTATGCATTGGGCCTCTAGTTTGTAAATAATCTTCTCCCATTCAGTTGGTTATCTTTTAATTTTGTTGATGGTTTCGTTAGCTGTGCAATTTTTTAGTTTGATGTATTCTCATTTGTTTATTTTTGCTTTTGTTGCCCTTGTCAGAGGAGACATTACATATTGCTAAGACCGATGTTACAGAGTTTACTATGTTTCCTTCTAGGATTTTTATGGTTTTAGGCCTGACATTTTTTAACCCATTTTGAGTTTATTTTTATATATGGTGTGAAAGTGATCCAGTTTTATTTTTTAAATGTATCTGTCCAGTTTTCCCAGCATCATGCATTTAAGAGACTGTCATTTCCCATCATATATTCTTGCTGCCTTTGTTGTAGACTAACTGACCATATAAGTGAGGGTTTATTTTGGGGTGATCTATTTTGTTCCATGGATCTATGTGTCTATTTTTCATTTGTGCCAATACCAGGCGGTTTGATTATTATAGTTTTGTAGCATTGTTTGAAATCAGGGAGTGTGATTCTTCCAAATTTGTTTATGTTTACATATATATATGTGTGTGTGTGTGTGTGTGTGTGTGTGTGTGTGTGTGTGTATACACATATATATATAATATTTTATAATAATACTATGTTTGATAACAATAATAAAAATCATATATTGTAGCCCTAGTCAGGTAACTTAGCTCAGATGGAGCATAGTCTCATACCAAAATTGCAGGTATGATCCCCAATCAAGGCACATACGAAAAGCAACCCATGAATTTATAAATAAGTGGAACAACAAATCTATGCATGCTTCTCTCCTCTCTCTCTTTTTTTAAAAAAAATATTTTATTGATTTTTTTACAGAGAGGAAGGAAGAGGGATAGAGAGCTAGAAACATTGATGAGAGAGAAACATTGATCAGCTGACTCCTGCACACCCCGTAGTGGGGATGTGCCTGCAACCAAGGTACATGCCCTTGACTGGAATCGAACCCAGGACCCTTTAGTCTGCAGGCCCACGCTCTATCCACTGAGCCAAACCGGTCAGGGCTCTCCTCTCTTTCTCTCACTCAGATCAGTCAATTAAAAAACCCAAAACTCTTCTGTTGAAAATTATGTATATTATATAGACTGATCTTTCTTCTCTTCCAGCAAGATTCTCTTTCTCTTATTGCAGGGGGCAGAGCTGTCAAATGGGGAAAGAGGCTTTTATGTCCCATTTGTCTCAGAGGGAGGGGGAGCCTGTGAACACTTATGCCTGGAACGTCTTTGTCTTGCTGTCTCCTTGGCTGACTGGGAGCTCCATGAGTGCAGGGATTGTCTAGTCTTTCCTCTTGTCTGTTCCCAGTGCCAGGAGAGTGCCTTGCTCAGCATAGGTGCCCCAAACCTGTCTGGTAAAGTGAAGCATTTGCCCGTGAAAATATTATTGAATAAATGCATTCCTCAAGGTTTTTACTCAGACAAAATTCAAAACCTCAAGTTACTTCTTGCTTTCTCTATGACTTTGGGTACGTTACATCTCTCAGACTCATTTTTCTCATTATAAAATTTTCTTTATAAGGTTGTACGGAGGATCAGAGATAATTAGATAAAATACCAAGCCTGGGACTTCCCGTCTCAATGGTTGCCACTTCAGTGATTTGCTGTAGCACTGCAGACATATTATAAAACTTGTTTTAAACAGTTAAATGTTCTTGCTGACCTTTTTTTCTATTAAATGGGATGTTCAGGCACTCTCCCATGGTTGTTATTCCACTATAGAATTTAGCTGTATGGGAAGGACTGGAGACAAAATAACCTCTAAGCCCAATTATTTATAAACAATAGTGTAATACAGGTTAGCAGCATACAAAGGATAATAAGAGGAAGAGGAAAAGCAGTTAATAAACACATTAGCTCTAGTGCTCAAACCTATAAAAAGTGTGATTTGTTGTGAGAACACTAAGGGGCATCCAAATCACACCTTTTCCCATGTTTCACATTAGATCTCAATAAACTTTCCACATGCATAAGGTATTATAACAACACGTCAAGGCAGCTTTAGATTTAATGGTAGAATGCATATTCTAGTGCAAGGGACATAAACTCTGAGCTGGGCAGAAATGAATGTCCTTTCCAGTTGAGAAGAAACAGGAGGGACCAAAATTTCAACTGCTGTCAGAGCAAAGGAAAACAGTACCTGGATGTTTGGGGATTCCTTTGGCACTGCTCTGTAGTGAGGTGTAGGAAACTAAAGCCAGACGCATGCTGTTATGATTTTGCCAGCCAGGGGAAAAATTTAACATAATTTTAGGTGTGTTCCCTTTTGAAATTATTCCCACCCTCTTGCAATCTCAAGATTAATTGGCATCTCCTAGATTGCTACTTAACAGAAAAAAATGTTTTAAAAAAAACAAAAAGAAGATAAAGTGAAAAAAATTTGTTGAGCAACTAAAACTTCACGGTTGAGCCTTGTAATTTTTATAAAGGTCTGAGATACTGAGATAGCCCATGTTTTGCAAAAGTCACTTTGTGTTTGCCCATTGCTTCTTCATGTTCCACCTCTTGCAAGCAGTCCTTTCTGCAAACTCTAACTTAGAATCAAATTCTTTTGTCCTCCCTCTCTCCTCTCAAGCTCCATCCTTTCCTTCTTTTTAGCACTTACAGTTAGGTAGGTACACCATGAAAAGCTTTTAATAAAGGATTTCTTAGTCTTTATAATAAACTCGGGAAGAAAATTATACTTATCCCCATTAAACAAGCAACAGCTACTAAAAATAACGACGTAGAGAAGGTAAGAAGTTTTTTAAGGCCACGCCAGGAGGAGGCGCAGAGCCAGGCTTCATCCTCATGGTAACCCCGGGTTGTGTGTTCTTAAACACTGAGCAATGCTGTCTTCTTGTTGTATGCAAAGAACATCAACATAGCACAATAAATGTTTTTTATACATACATGAAAGGTGTGGGTAGTCTCATAAATCTCAGAAGTCTACATCATTTTGCCAAATATGCATTTTTACAGCAAGTCAGAGGATGGTTGAGTATTTTAATATGAAAGGTTGGAACCTTACCTTTCCAAAACAGCTCGGTTTGATTTGATGTAACATGTCTTGGTTTTCTACATTAATATTGCAAAATGTTACTCTCTGATGGTTTTATAGGTCTCTAGGCAAGTAGTGAGGTGATGAAGAATGCAGAGCACTTCAATGTGTAATTAAAAATACCTTCAGGTGGGCTGGAAGGTGCTCTTCCTTGCTGTATATTTACCAGTGAATGGCAAGAGTAGAGTTGGCATGGCTTAGCAAAAACCTCTTTTTGTTTTGTCTACTTGTGTCTGTGTTCTTAATATTGTTTAAAAGAGTTTGCCTTAGCGCAGAAAAAAAATCATGCACTGAAATTTTTATTAAACCAACATACCAGTGAAACTCAGATGTTTAAAGAGACTGTCCAGACATGAAGTAAACAGAAGTAATCTTCTATTTCTTATTTATCCAATAATATTCCAGGTTATAATAGGATGAATACATATATGCAAACATATATATTATCTTGGAAAATTTAATTACTTTTGGACTGGTTACAACACTTATGCATATAGTAACTTGTTACAATTTTAGGTGTCATTAAATACTGCCTTGTAGATCTCAATCTATCTAGCTCAGGAGAAGTGTATTCATCTCTTTCCTGGCAAGAAGGCACTGTAGGCACAGGTTTTTAAATATTTTTATTGATAAAATTGTCTGCAGCACATTTCAAAAGACTTGAAGCTTTGCCTTGTTTAGAAGCAAGCTCCAGCGACTCCAGTTATGTAAATGATGCCACAATTATATAATGTTCTTTTTTAAAAAATGTTTTTATTGATTTTTAGAGAGAGAGGGTAAGTGATAAGGGGAGATAGAGACAGTGATATATATATATATATATATATATATATATATATATATATATATATAGAGAGAGAGAGAGAGAGAGAGAGAGAGAGAGAGAGAGAGAGAGAGAGAGACATGGATAGGTTGCCTCCTGCATGCCCCTTACTGGGGATCGAGTCTGCAACCAGGGTATGGGCCCTGACCAGGAATCAAACCATTGACCTCTTGGTGCATAGGACAGTGCTCAACCAAATGAGCCACACCGTCCAGGACTATATAGTGTTCTTTTATGTTTTAATAAAGCAGAATATCTTTAGACTACAGATGAATTCTCTAAGGCCATGGTCAGCAAACTGAGGCCCGCGAGCCACATGCGGCTCTTTGGCCCCTTGAGTGTGGCTCTTCCACAAAATACCACGGCCTGGGCGAGTCTATTTTGAAGAAGTGGCATTAGAAGAAGTTTAAGTTTAAAAAATTTGGCTCTCAAAAGAAATTTCAATCGTTGTACTGTTGATATTTGGCTCTGTTGACTAATGAGTTTGCCGACCACTGCTCTAGGGAAATTTAAGATTGCACAGAAGATAGAAAGTGTTAAAAACTAGAACCTCAAAAAGCATTACAGGATAGTAAAGAATTCAAAGTAGTTAAAGAAGTCTTTCCCTTTAGTTTATAATTTTACCTGGCAAGAAGGCACTGTAGGCACAGGTTTTTAAATATTTTTATTGATAAAATTGTCTGCAGCACATTTCAAAAGACTTTCTTGAAGCTTTGCCTTGTTTAGAAGCAAGCTTCAGCGACTCCAGTTATGTAAATGATGCCACAATTATATAATGTTCTTTTTTAAAAATGTTTTTATTGATTTTTAGAGAGAGAGGGTAAGTGATAAGGGAAGATAGAGACAGTGATTGATATATATATATATATATATATATATATATATATATATATATATATATCATGGTTGATGTTTCTTGGCTTGGAATTGTGCATTATTAACACCAGATAAATATACTTAAATATGGATGTAATGCCACAGTATGTGTGTGAACTCATATGTGTATATGTATATGTGTATCAGTAGCTTGCTTCTTAATAAGGTACTGGTACATATATTCTGATGCATATCTCTCCCTGGCCCCAATTCTTTATTTCATTGGCACGTGAAGTTCTTGTTTTGTCCAAATGCGTCAGAGGATCTTGGAATTTGTGTGAGCAAAGGTATGTGTGACTTGTTCTAGAAAAAAATGTCCATTCTCTCTATAGCAGGGCAAATTATGCTGTATATGCATAGTACTATGAAAAGAGCAGGGGCACTATTGTTAGACATTCATGAGTTCAACTCCCCCCTTCGCCAATTATTAGCTGGTTTACTTTGACCCTCAATTTCTCCGTCTAAAATGGGGATGATAATCTTTATCACATAGGAGTGGTATGAAGATACATGTGAAATGAATGGGGAATGAGGTAGAAAGAATTTCTCAGATTAGGGAAGAGGATAGTTTAGAAGTAAGGGAGTGGCCATTTGATTGCTACTGAGACATTGAGTAAGATGAGGAAAAATGTTTAGATTTAGCAACAGGCAGATCATCAGCAACAGGTAGATCATCACCAGACCTTGTGTCCTAGATTGCCCAATGAAAGTGCCCTAGTCATTGATAACTTTAGGAATGATCATTTCAGAAGAGTGAAACAAGCAGGAGTCAAACTTGAATATATTATGGAATGCATAGGAGGTAAAAAAAAAAAATGGAGACATTAAGGGTAGATAGTTTTTAAGAGAAGTATGATTATACAAGGAAGGACAGAGTAGGACCAAGGATAAAATGAAATGTAAGGTGAAATTATTTTTGTAAAGCTGTGAAACAGGCCTGAATATGTCTCCGGGTAATATCTGGCAGGGCAAGAGGGAGTAAAGAAAGAGCAGAAAGAAGGACACACAAAGGAGAAAGTCTTCTGAAAAGGATCCAGAATACAGGAGGCAGTTGGGTCCTAAAGAGAAGGAGGGGCACTTTAACAACTGCAACAGATGGGGGAAGAAAGCATAGGAGTGCAGTTGCTAATAACTATAGATGTTTGCCGGTGGAGAGTTAAAGTAATTACAATCTGTTGACGTACTTTCTCTAAAGTAGGAGGTGAGAATATTTGCTGAGAATGAAGGGGTGAGGTGGAGGTATTATGGACTGAAGTGAGTAAAGAAGTTGTGGAAAGCTAATATATATGCAGAGTGTGAGTGAGAGTTGAATAAAATCCTGCAATAGAATTGCCTGGCAGTATTCAGGGCACAGTTGAAGCACATGAGCATCACTTATTATGATGCCAATTTGTCCTCCATGTGATTTGCTCCAGTGGCACTCAGTTTCCTGGTGTTAAGCACAGATAAGGTAGATGTATCATTTTATATAGGAATAAAGTTTTGCCAGATAGAGATGTACTAAAAGGACAGAGGACCAATAAAAGATGTAAAAATTGCCAATACAATGATTGAAATGACAAATCATAAAATCTAAATGAGGTGGGGGTAAGTGAATCCAGGATGGGGTTTATAGATAGGGAAAGAATAAAGAAGACAAATAGCTTCCCACTGTTGAGGTCATGATAGAAAGAAGTGGACCAACAAGATGAAAGATTGGAGGTTGGGGTCAGAATCTGAGATGTTTGAATTAGTGACTTTGAAAGTAGAAGTAAAGCCGTCACCATCAACAACATAATTTACCTACTCTCTTATAATAAACATAAGTGGGCACTCCACCTTCTCATCTTGGTCCTAGATCTGAAGAACTCAAGAAAGAAAGTCACTCAAAATATATACAAAAATATTTTGCTTCCAACATTTATATATAATTCAGAAAAATTAAGATCTTTGCTTTTCTTTGGAAATCTGTCTTTTCCCCCACCCATAGCTTTATTAAGATACAATTAACATATAATGTTGTGTAAGTTTAAGGTGTACAATGTGATGATTTGATATACATATGTATTGTGAAATGGTTGCCACAATAAAGTTAATTAACATATTTATCACCTCACATAATTTTGTGTGTGTGGTGAGAACATTTAAAATCTGTTCTCATAGCAACATTCAAGTATGCCATACACTATTGTTCTATAGTTACCATGCTGTACAGTAAATTCTCAGAACTTATTCATTTTATAACTGGAAGTTTAAAATATATCCTTCTTTGACCAATATCTCCTCCCTCCCCTACCCCCCAGGGCTGGCAACTATGAATCTACTCTGTTTCTGTGAGTTTGGCTATCTCAGTTCCCACATATAAGGAGGCAGTATTTGTTTTTCTCTTTCTAACTTACTTTACTTTGCATAATGCCCTCAATATTCGTCTGGGTTGTCACAGATGTCAGCATTTCCTTCTTTCTCATAGCTGAATAATACTCTATTTTATGTGTATACCACATATTCTTTATCCATTCATGCATCAGTGGACACTTAGGTTGTTTACATGTCTTGGCTACTGTAAATAATGCTACAATAAAGATGGGGGTGAAAAAATTCCTTCAAGACAGTGATTTCATTTCTTTTGGGTATAAAGCAGAAATGGGATTGCAAGATCATATACTGGTAGAAGTTCTATTTCGAATTTTTTGACCCCACCAATTTACATTCCCAGAAACAGTAGACTAGGGTCCCTTTTCTCCACATCCTCATCAACACTTATCTTTTATCTTTTTGATAGTAGCCATTCTGAAAGTATGATGTGATACCTCATTGTGGGTTTGATTTGCATTTGCCCCATGATTAGTGATGTTGAGCATCTGTTCATGTACCTAGTGGCCATTGTTGTGTCTTCTTTCGAAAAATGTCAGTTTAGGTCTTTTGCTCATTTTTTTTTAATCTTTACACAGGGATATGATTATTGATTTTTCAAGAGAGAGAAAGGGAAATAGGAGAGAGAGAGAGAGAGAGAGAGAGAGAGACATCAGTTGAAAGAGAAACATTGATCAGTTGCCTCCCATATGGACCCTGACCCGGGATTGAACCCACAACCTAGCTATGTGTACTGACCAGGAATCGAACCTGAAATGAAACCTTTTTGGTGTATGGGACAATGCATTAACCAACTGAGTCACCAGGCCAGGGCTGCTCATTTCTTAATTAGATTATTTGGGTTCCTTATATGTTTTGGATATTAGCTCCTTAACAAATTTATGGAGCCAGACTGGTTATTGCAAATTTATGGTTTACAGATATTTTTGTTCTATTCCATAGGTTGCCTTTTTATTTCGTTAAATTTTTTTAGCTTTATAGAAGCTTTTTAGTTTGATGTATTTCAGCTATATGATCCTTTTGATGTGTTGTTGAATTCTGTTTGCTAGTGTGTGTTGAGGATTTTTGAATCTACATTCATCAGGTGTATTGGCCTATAATTTTCTTTTGTTGTGGTGTTCTTGTCTGACTTAAGTATCAGGGTTATGTTACACTCATAAAATGAGTGTGGAAGTGTGCCCTTATCTTTAAATTTTGGGAAGAATTGGAGAAGAATTGGCATTAGTTCTTCTTTAAGTGTTTGTTAGAAATCACCTGTGAAGCTATCTGATTCCTAACTCTTGTTTGGTGGGAAGTTTTGATGACTTGATATTGCTGTGTTCAGATTTTCTATTTCTTCATGATTCAACTTTGGTAGGTTGTATATTTCTAAGAAAGTATCTATTTCTTCTAGGTTGTCTAATTTGTATAATTGTTCATACTCATATCATACTCTTATGATCCCTTGTATAACTGTGGTATCAGTTGTAATCTCTCCTCTTCAATTTATAATTATACTAGAGGCCCAGTGCATGATTGAATCATGCACGTGTAGGGACCCCTACATGCCTTCGCTTTTCGCAGTGGAGCTGGGTGCCTGTCCGCTGGTGCACCAGGCCTTTCAGAAGCCTCTGGCTCAGCGGAGGCTTCTGAAAGGCCTGGTGCCGGAGCAGACAGGCACCCAGCTCCCCCACTTTTGATGGTCTGCGGCCGCTGAGGGGGGCTACCCTGCTGTTGAGAGGCGCAGGGGGCAGGACTCCCGCCCCCTGCGCCTCTCAACGGCCGCTGAGGGGGGCTGCCGCGGACACCTGGCTACCCTGCCGTTGAGAGGCGCAGCTGGGTGTCCGCGGCAGGCCCCCTCAGTGGCCACGGATCTGGCCGTTGAGAGGCACAGGGGGCGGGAGTCCCGCCCCCTGCGCCTCTCAACAGCAGGGTAGCCCTCCTCAGTGGCAGCGGATCCGTGACTCTCAATGGCTGGATAGGCCACCCCGAGTCCCGCCCCCCAGCCTCCGCCGCACAATCGTGGGCGTAGCGGAGTGATGGTAATTTACATGTTACTCTATTATTAGATAGGATTTGAGTCTTCTCTATTTATTTTAGTTAGTCTAGCTAAAGATTTGTCAATTTTGTTTACCTTTTCAAAAAAAACAGCTCTTAGTTTTGTTGATCTCCTCTATTATTTATCTGGTCTCTATTTTATTTACTTCTGCTCTAATCTTTATGGTTTCCTTCCTTCTGCAACCTTCGTTTTGGGTTGTTCTTCTTTTTCTAGTTCCTTGAGGTATAAAGTTAGGTTGTTTATTTGTGAAATTTCCAATTTTCCTGCCATTATTAATTTCTGATTTCATACTATTATAGTCAGAAAAGATATTTGATATGATTTCAGTCTTTTAATTTGTTAAAACTTGTTTTGTGGTCTAACATATGGTCTGTCCTGGAGAATGTTCCATATGCACTTGAGAAGAATGTGTATTCTGCTGCTGTTGGGTAGAATGTTTTGTATACTAGTATGTATTTTATGTTCATTTGCTCTATCATGCTGTTCAAGTCTACTGTTTTCTTATTTATTTTCTCTATAGATAATCTATCCAGTTTTGAAAATGAGTATTGAAATCCCCACTATTACCAAGTTGCTATTTGTTTCCTTCTTCAGTTCTGTTAATATTTGCTTTACATATTTAGGCACTCAGATGTTGAGTGCTATATATTTACAATTATATCTTCTTGATGAATTGTCCCCTTTGTCTCTCATGACACTTTTTGGCTTAAAGTCTAATTTGTCTGATATAAATGTAGCCACTTATACTCTCTTGGTTTACATTTGCATGGAATATCTTTTTCCATCCCTTCATTTTTGACCTATGTGTGTCCTTAAAGCTAAAGTGAGTCTCTTGTAGGCAGTGTATAGTTAGATATTGTTTTTTAAAATACATTCAGTTACTCTGTGGCTTTTGACTGAATAATTTAATCCATTTATATTTAACTAGTAGCCCGTTTGCACGAAGATTCGTGCAATAGACCTTCATTCACCTGGCTGCCTGCACCAGTTTTCTGCCGGCACCAGGGACCCAGGCCTTGGCTGTGGCCACCGCCTTCTGCCTTTTTCAGGGTCGGGGCTTGGCCCTGGGTGGTGGCCTTGGGCTCAGCGGCACCCAACATCCTTGCTAAGGATCGCAGGAGCCGACCCCCAGTGGTTTCCTGCAATCCGTGCAGGCTGCCCACTGGTGCCCAAGGCCGGGAAAGCCTCCGCCCCAGGCTTTCCCGGCCTTGGGCTGGCCGCACTCAGCGTCCCTGCTACCGATCACAGGAGCCGACCCCCAGTGGTTTCCTGCGATCAGTGCAGGCTCCCCGCAAGTGCCCAAGGCCCGGAAAGCCTCGGCCCCTGGGACCCCCGGGAGGGGCGGGAGGGGCCGGGCCACGCCCCCCCAGGTGGCCGATCAACCCCAGGAGGGGCGGGAGGGGCCCGGACACGCCCCCCTAGGTGGCCGATCGCCCCAGGCACCCCGGGGAGCGGCGGCATGGGCCCGGACACACCCCTCCGGGGTGCCGATGGGCCCGGCCACGCCCCCCCGGGTGCCGATCGCCCCAGGCACCCCAGGGACCGGCCATGCCCCCCCGGGGTGCCCATCGCCCCAGGCACCCCAGGGAGCGGCGGCATGGGCCCGGCCACGCCCCCCCGGGGTGCCGATCGCCCCAGGCACCCCCGAGCGGCGGCATGGGCCTGGCCAATGGGCACCGCCATCTTGATCTTCTCAACGGTGGATATGCCACCCGGAGTCCCGCCCCCAGCCTCCTGCTGGCCCAATCGTGGGCATAGCGGAGGTGCGGTCAATTTGCATGTTTCTCTATTATAAGGTAAGAAGTAATTAATGATAAGCAATTAATGATTTACTATGACCATTTGTTAATTCTTTTCTGACTGTTATGTAGTTCCTTTGTTCCTTTCTTCTCCTCTTGCTGTCTTCCTTGGTGTTGATAAATTTTTTGGTGATATGTTTTTTTTAAAAACATATTTTTATTGATTTCAGAGAGTAAGAGAGAGGGAGAGAGAAATAGAAACATCAATAATGAGAGAGAATCGTTGATTGGCTGCCTCCTGCATGCCCCACACTGGGGATCGAGCCCGAAACCCGAGCATGTGCCCTGACCAGAAATCAAACTGTGACATCCTGGTTCATAGGTCAATGCTCAACCACTGAGCCATGCTGGTCGGGCATAGGTGATATGTTTTGATTTATTTCTTTACCTTATTATATGAAGTAAAAAGATCATGCATTTGTAGTACAGCTCTGATTACTGAAAATTGTCTGCATGATATCTATGCATGGCACATGAGTATTTGTTATGGGATTGTTGAGATGCCTCTTAAAAGCACATACTTTGCAAATGTCAGTTTCCTTCTCCTGTCTATATTTAATACTTTTATAATAAAAAGGAATGAGGTTGTTTAGGTTTGAAAGTAAAGATTACAACCAAAACAAACAAACAAAAATGTTCCTTTTCTTTATGTTCCTTGCATTGCTATCCTTAGCTTTGAAGAAGTAATCACCTCCTCTGCTTTGGCAGAGAAAGACTTTTATTAGCCAACTCAGTTAGAAATTCTGAGAGTTCTCAGACCTATTATATAAATACATCCATTTATTATTATTGTTGCCTTTGGGGTGGGAGTCGCGGGCTGTCTTAGGATCCTGTGCCTTCTCTCAATCCTGCAAAGTCAGGCCAGGTGCTGAGAGCCTCTTGTTTGTTTTCCCTAGGGCGATTGCCTGAAGTGTTCAAGGTTATATGTTTCCCAATCCTGCAGAATCGAGCTGGCTACTAAGATCTGCACCTGCTACTGAGGTCCATGTGCTGTGTGCAGGGACTTACACATGCCCTCTGTGTGGGTGCATGGGGTGCAGTACATTGGGATACATAGGGTGCCAGCCATGGGGTGGCATGAGAGACTCTGAGGGTGCATGTTGGTTGGTTGGTTGGTTGGTTGGTTGGTTGGTTGGTTGGTGGGATTGTCTGCAGGCAAGTTATCCTGTGGAATTCATGAGGGGAACTCTCGGTGGAGTCCTTGAGCAAGATCCACACCCAGCTATTGAGATTGGTACACTAGTTGCTATGAGCTCCTACCTGTTCTTGCTGCCACCAGGGGATTGAGCCAAGCCCATTATTTTAGTGTTTGGGGGGAAGCTGGACAGAAGTGAGCCTCATGAGCCCCATCCCGCAAGGCTGAGGAAGCCAGGTGTTCCTTTTGCTCTCATTTTTTCCCAATGGAAGAACTTATGGGCCATGGAAGCCTCTCTTGGCCCTAATCTTTCCCCTTTCAGCTGGACTCTGGGGCTCCCATACATGTATTCTCATCTATGGATGGTTGCCAAATCGGTGTTTTTGTTGGGAGCTGAGGGCTGGAACCTCTTATTCCACTATCTTGCTGATGCCATTCCTGTAAAAGTCCTATTTAGAAGTGTTTCTGAATTGTTTAAATAATAATAGTAATCAGTACTTAATAGTTGACAAAGTGCTTTTCAAGGACTATAATTTTTTAAATTCTTAAATTATCTTTCTGAAATTGATACTATGATTTCCACCTCACAGAATATTTTACCATAGTCATAGAATTGAAGTTAAGATTAATGCCTCACATAACTAAAGTCACAACCCATATATAAACCTTGGTCCTTTGTTATTTCAAACAGTGCCCTTGAATTTTGCCATGTTTTCCTAGTAGATAACATATGTTTTGATAGTTATTTAAAATTAGAAGGTTGAGAAAATATTGTGGGATATTTTGTAACATTACAATTATGTTTATAAAACATCTGCTTTAATATTTATTTGGTTGACCTCCAAGAAAAGCCATCAAATGCCTATGAAAACTTTAATGCTTATTAATACAGACTGGTGCTTTGGTAAAAAGTATTTTCATTACTCTTAAAGTATTTTGGAATTTATGATGTGTGTCAGTGCATTTTGTCTATGAAACTTTTACCTCTTCAAAGTACTATGCAGTCAGTATAGGTGTGGGATGCTGGGTGTGATGCTGAATTTTAAGCAGCTTCTTATTAAGTTTATTCAGGAAAAATAGAAAATGTGCCTTGCAAGGAAGGAAAGAACATGCACTATTGAAGTGTAAACACATGCTGCAGTAACATATACTTGTTGTGCAGGATTATCAGGCTTCTTTGGAGAAGATGAAATTCAAAGACAAGGATTCTATTGAATTTGGGTAAGCACAGCTAACCAATGGCCAGCTTGTATCCAAGCTAGATACAAAAGGAAAACAGACTTCATTTCATTTTGTAATCAGCATAGTGTTTTTTAACAGCTAAGGAAAACTCACAGTGCCCTATTTTGTACACTTTGCTGCTTTAGTTACTGGCAAACTTAGAGGTAGTTATTTTGGGTTTGCTTGTCTAATACTGAGCGTGTAGGTATTTGTTGATCATTTGTCATTTAAAGTCAACTGTACAGAGCAGAGTGTAAGGCGTGAAGATGAACGTGGACCAGGATCTGTGAATTAGTTGCAGTGTGTGCCAGGAATTGCTGCCGGTGATTTGTTCCTTTTGAATTCCTGCATACTGACTTAGAGCAGGTTCAAAGGAGGGTGTTTTCCAAATAAAGGCTATAATTGAAAGTCTGTCCACCCTTTTTCACTCTCCTGCTAACGTAACTTATTAGTGATTAAAAACTTTTTTTCATTGCAGTGAAAATCCCAGAAAGAGGACAAATTGAAATCATCTCTTTGACTCCATGACTAATACCTAATTCTCCTCTAAATCCTATATGAAGGGCAGTTTATCTTATATCTGGAGGCTCACTTCTATTCTTAAATATAACTCCAATTTTCCTCTTAGGAGGGGGAAACTTCTTTATTTCTCAATAAAAAAAATCTTATTTTTTAGTGTGTGTGTGTGTATGTGTGTGTGTGTGTTCATATCTCCGCTCTTTCCTTTTGACCAATACACTCCCTTGTACCTCGGTCTAATAATTGAGTATCTGTCCAAAGCCTGATTACCTGTCTTTTGCCTTAATTCCTATCCCAATATCCTCCTATATTTGTCTTTTTCAACCAAGGGTGTGCATCAGAATGAACTGTGAAGGTTTCTAAAACAGATTCCTAAGCCATACCCTAGTTAGATTTGGATTTAGAAGGTCAGGGCTAAAGTCAAGTCTTTTACTTTTTAATAATGTACACAGACTGCTATGACTTCCCCCGATCTGTTTATCAACTAACTGAGCCACAGCTCTTATGATGTAGAAATCAAGATTTCACCATTAGAGCCAGGGCAGAAACATCAGAGAAAAACAGCATCGTTTATTAGTCATAGGCTTATAAAGTTACTATTGTGAAAAATAAATGAGTGTTTATATTTTGGTCTTCTGTTTCAGGTGTTATTAAAAATGATTAGGAAAAAGAATATATCAAGGAAAGAATTTTAAAATAGCATACAAAACTTGTTGAAATCCTTAAATTAAGGAGGGTTCACAAAAATATAGATATAGATATAGATATAGATATAGATATAGATATAGATATAGATATAGATATAGAGATAAATATAGATATAGATATAAATATAGATATAATCTATAAATAAATAAATATGTAATTACACACACACTTTGGCTCCCATTGGACTCAGTAAGTCTGGAGGGAGGCTCAGGAATCTGCATATTTAATAACCACAGAGGTTACAGATGATCTTTGGACCACATCTTGAAAAATGGTAGCCTGAACCAACTAACATTGCACATCTTGGTTTTCATCCTGATTTTTAAAATCATTCTTGTTTTTAAACATTCTTGTCTAACAAATACAATTTTGCCTCTATGGTTGAAATATATGATCATTGGAAAGCCAGATCTTACTCAGAACATGAAATGATTACAGGCAGTGCTCAGGTTACGTCAGACATACGTTGTTTAGAGGTTTCGTCGCCATCTCCCATTCATTTATAAAAAAAAAAAAAGTTCCGTCATTTCGATGTATGTACATATGTGCTTTATGTTTTTTATTATTTACTTACCACAAGTAAAGGTCAGGAATTGTTATCTTTCTTTTACTGTTTCACTTCATTACTGCTGTGTATGTGCTCCATGTGAGTGACGTAGGTGCTTATGTAGGTGGGTTCCCACTTACGGTGAAAACCGCGTTATGTCGCGCCGTAGGAATGGATCTCTGACGTAACCTGAGGACCTACTGTATCACATTCTATTAAGAAGCTATGTCTTTTAATTTCTTGTAAGAACAGGAATAGTGCACTTTTCCCCCAATTATGCCTAATGCTAATGGTGTCTTGGTTGGCTGAGGCTGGGACACCACCTCCATGTCATGGCAATGAATAAAAAGTGGCAGGTTTTGCCCAGCCAACATAGCTCAGTAGTTGAGCATCGACCTATGAACCAGGAGGTTTGATTCTGGTCAGGGCACATCCCAGGGTTGCTGGCTCAATCCCCAGCGTGGGGTGTGCAGGAGGAAGCCGATCAATGATTCTCTCTCATCATTGATATTTCTATCTCTTTCTCCCTCTCCCTTCCTCTCTGAAATCAATAAAAATCCTATGTAATAAAGAGGGAATATCCTAATTTACTGTCACGCCCTCACAAAGATGGTGGCACTCACAGCCAATAAGGAGGGAATATGCTACTTGACTGCCACGCCCTCAAAGATGGTGGTGCCCATAGCCACAAGATGGTGGCACCCAGTCCTCTCAGCCCCGCTGGGGCAGCAGGCATGTGGCATGGCTGGGTCCGCCCCCAGATGGGTCCAGCTGCTCTGCGCGCCTGCCTCCCTCAAGTTCCCCAGTCCCCTCAGCCCCCCAGCCATCCAGGGCTGGACCAAGGCACAGGGAAACCTCAGATGTCAGCTGCCCAGCAGCCCAGGGTTGGCCCAAGGCATGACCAAATGACTGAACAAGCAGGCTGCATGGGGCAACCATGCTGGTAGGGGGATTAGTGAGGGATGACCAAACGACTGAACAGCCGGCTGTGTGGGGTGACCAGGCCGGCGGGGGGCCTGAGAGGGGCGACCAGGCTGGCAGGGGGGAGTTGGGGGTGACCAGGCCAGCAGGGGGGGGGGCAGTAAGAGGTGACCAGGCCAGTAGGAGGGGCAGTTGGGGGTGACCAGGCCAGCAGAGGGGGCTAGTTGGGGGTGACCAGGCTGGTAGGGGGGCAGTAAGAAGTGACCAGGCTGGTGGGGTGGGCAATTGGGGGTGAACAGGCTGGCAGGGGGGTGCAGTTGGGGGCAACCAGGCTGGCGGGGGGGCAGTTGGGGGTGATTAGGCTAGCACGGGGGGGCAGTCAGGGGTGAGTAGCCAGCGGGGGGGTGGGCAGTTGGGGGTGACCAGGTCAGTAGGGGAGCAGTTAGGGGTGACCAGGCCAGCAGAGGGGGGTAGTTGGGGGTTACCTGGCCAGCAGCCATGGGCAGTTAGGGGTGACCAGGCTGGTGGGGGGGGGGGGGCAGTGGGGCGATCAGGCTGGCATGCAGAGGCAGTGAGGGGTGATCAGGCCAGCGGGGGGTGGGGGGAGGCAGTTAGAGGTGCCCAGGCAGGCAGGCAGGTGAGTGATTAGGAGCCAGTGGGCCAGTGAGAGGGATGTCCGACAGCCGGTTTAGGCCCGATCCCTGGGATCGGGCCTAAACTGGCAGTCAGATATCCCCCGAGGGGTCCCAGATTGGAGAGGGTGCAGACTGGGCTAAGGGGACCACCCAACCCCCCCCCCCCATGCATGAATTTTGTGCACTGGGCCTCTAGTATATATTTAAAATGGCAGGTTTAGTTTGCAAACATATGCTTGCGATGTGCCGGCTCCAGAAGTTCTGCTATAAAAAATTCCATTGACGCAAATTGTATTTGAAGGAGTCTACAAGTTCATTTTTAGCAGAGGATCTTTTTTTTTTAATGGTAGTCCAATCTTATTTCAGCTCTATGTATAAGCACTAACATTCTATTCTTTGTTTTAAAATATTAAATGTATAGTTTGAAGATTTTTACAAACTAAAAAAAAAAAAAAATCAAGGTTGAAAAATGAAAGAAGTAATGTGGACAGAATTTTCTCCTTTTCCCAGTGGAGATATTGTTATTATTATTTTAATCTCAAGGAATTATATTGTATTTTATTATACTTTGGTAGCATCAACAATGCCCTTATTGGTCTGTCTTTTCAAAATGAACTGCAGAAATGCTCTGTTCTGTAGGTAATAATATATATCAGATCTGCAGGATTAGTGGTGTGTACTGTGGAGTGTACTACACATGGCCAGCAGGATGCTGGATGTTTTCTAGTCTTACTCTTTTACTACTCCTTTTTATCTCTTTGCATTTAGGTAAACAACCAGTTGAAGAATATAATTTTAACTTTAGAATATCTTGTGAAAGTCCTTTCCCCAAGATAATGGTTACTCTTGCCTTTCATTTTGATTTTATATAAAGATTTATATACATTTTGTTGAAAGATACTTGAATAATTATTAAGACATCAACAGGACAAAAAAAAAAGAATTACGACAGGATCAAAATGCAGTTTGAAAGGAAAGGGCACTATTTTTGCAAAGGCTTACTTTATATTTGATAGAATATATGGAAATACATTTGATTTCAAAAGTAACTACGGCCATAATTGCACATCATCTCATGCTTGTAATTTCATTAACATATAACAACTCCTCTTACTTATTTATGGGAGAAACTTCATGTTAGAGGAGTCTCTGAGACAGACAATATATTAAGTTAAAGTTGAATTGCTGAGAGAGATTGTGATGAGTAGGAGGGGTGCAGCACTCAGTGCAGTGCTGGAGGAGTAAATACTATAAAATAGCAAGAATAGAAGCACTAAACACAGATTTGATGATTCTCCATTTTTGTTAAAAGCCAGCTCTGACGGGGCTCCCAGTCATATCCTTTGTTAAAGGTTGTGCTTCTCACCCACTCTTATTTATGCTGCATGCTTTTAAAAAGCCATATTTGGGAGCATCTAAGCTTGTAATTAATCCCTTTGTATCTGTGCGTAATGACATGTAAAGTGCTCAGGCATTCATTGTACTGCTCACATTTATTCACTGTGAAGAAAAGAGCTGAATACTTCCTAATGCCTGCCCAATACACCTGGCAATATTACAATGACAAGAAGAATATTTAAGTTCTTTTAGGTCTTTGAAACAAAATATTTTCATTTATTAATAAAAGTAGTAGTCTTCTTAGAGATGTTTGGGAAAATATTTTAATTTTTGTTAAAGAAAAATTAATAATTCCCATTTGTCAGAGAGAAATCCAAGTGAAACCAGACTAAATTAACTGCCACCTTTAGAGTACAGGAAACAAATAACAAAGGGATGTTCCCACCTTGTCACATTTAAGCTAAAATAATACTACAAATTCTGGTTCTGTTGAGTCATAGAAAGACTATTTTGTTCTGTTTAAATGCATTTCCTATGAGAAAAAACGAACAAACCTTCTCCCACCATTGTATTTTGAAAATACATTGTGTAAGAGTAAACAAACAAGGACCTTCCTCTCCTTTTAGTGTTTAACTCTGAACTCTGTGGTTGCTGAGGTGATGAGCACATCTGTAAAGGCTTGAGCAGGGGTCCTCCTTGCTTTAAAACAGGGAGAGCAAGCCTTTAAACCTGTTTCCTATCACTCAGTTTGGGGACAGCATGGTACTCAGCCTTCAGCTGTCCTAAACGATAAGAAAGGACAGCTCCCAGCATGTCATCTCTTACAGATTTGGGTGGGGGCACCAGCATTCCTAGGCTGCATTCTAATACTAGACTGATCTGTGTGTAGCCAGCTCAATACATGGTACATCCTCTGTAGACAAAACATATTCGCTTTAGGGGAGTGAAAACCTAGCCACGCAAACGCACGCGCACACACACACACACACACACACACACACACACACACACACAGAGAGTTTTAAAGTGATGAGGAAAAGGCATGAAAAAATACTGAAGATTATATTTTCTATGTGTGATTAGATACAGTATCTTACATATGAATGGTGATAGCCATTGGTGATTTTCTTAAAGAGCTAACACATGCATAAATTTGCTCACCATGGTTTTGCAGACCACATGGTTGATGGACAAGCCAATTAACACATTTTTCACAGTATTAACATCCATTGGGCATGTATCAATGAGCAAATGTAGTGTCCAAATTAATATAAAATAAATGTAAATAAGTACAGTTATATGTTATTCATGAAAGTGTTGAAGTGTAAGAATGAGTTAAGAATTGGAACAGAGCAATAATAGCAGCCCCAAAATATATAGGTTTATTTTAAGAGGTATTAAATAGAATTAGAATAAAATAACAAATAGCAGTTTCTAACTCAAGGTGCTTATAATATATTTGGAGGAAACAACCAAATATGCAGAAAACATTTTTAAAATAATCACCAAATAATGTGGAATTTTCCCTTCCTACCAATAAATTCAGATCTCCCAATTCTAAAAATAAAAATTATGTCTTCTCTAGACACTGTAAATGACTCCAGTTACTATAATAAAGAGCACATTGAAACAAAATTTAGCCTGGTTTTAAAAAAAAGGATCTAAGATCCTATTTTTCCCATTTTGTTTTCAAAAATTTGATTGTTACATAAGCAATGTTGACCTAAATCAGGTATCAAATGACTAACGGATTCATTTTAAAGTAGTAAATATATGTTTACACACACATGCTTATATTGATACTAGAGGCCCAGTGCATGAAATTTGTGCATGGAGGGGGGGTGTGTCCCTCAGCCCAGCCTGCACCCTCTCCAATCTGGGACCCCTCGAGGGATGTCCGACTGCCCATTTAGGCCCGATCCTCCATACACCCCCTACTGGGATCAGGCCTAAACGGGCAGTCAGACATCCCTCTCACAATCCAGGACTGCTGGCTCCCAACTACTCACCTGCCTGCCTTCCTGATTGCCCCTAACCGCTTCTGCCTGCCAACCTGATCACCCCCTAACCACTCCCCTGCCAGCCTGATTGATGCCTAACTGCTCCCCTGCCAGCCTGTTTGCCCCTAACTGCCCTCCCCTGCAGGCCTGGTCCCCCCAAACTGGCCTTCCCTGCAGGCCCGGTTGCCCCCAACTTCCCTCCTCTGCCAGCCTGGTCACCCCTAACTGCCCTACCCTGCAAGCTTGATCACCCCCAACTGCCCTCCTTTGCAGGCCTGGTCTCTCCCAACTGCCCTCCCCTGCTGGCCTGATCGCCCACTACTGCCCTCCCTTGCAGACCTGGTCCCTTCCAACTACCTCCCCTGCTGGCCATCTTGTGGCGGCCATCTTGGGGGCAATCATCTTTGACCACATGGGGGCAGCCACCTTGTGTGTTGGAGTGATGGTCAATTTGCATATTATTCTTTTATTAGATCGGATTAGATAGGATAGAGGCCTGGTGCACGGGTGGGGGCCAGCTGGTTTGCACTGAAGGGTGTCCTGGATCAGGGTGGGGGTTCCCTTGGTGTGTGGGGCGGCCTGGGCGAGGGGCCTGTGGTGGTTTGCAGGCTGGCCACGCCTCCCAGCGACCCAAGTGGAGGCCCTGGTATCTGGGATTTATTTATCTTCTATAATTGAAACTTTGTAGCCTTAAGCAGAGGCCAAGGCAGGCCAGGGCTGAGGAAACTTGTCTTCCTCCATTGCCGGGGTCAACTCAAGCCTCCTGCTCTCTCCAGCTCTGTGGCTGCTGCCTTTTTGTTGGGATTTATTTATCTTCTATAATTAAAACTTGGTAGCCTTAAGTGGAGGCCAAGGCAGGCCAGGGCAGGTGGAAAGCTTGGCTTCCTCCATTGCTGGGGAAACCCAAGCCTCTTGCTCTCTCTGTGGCTGCAGCCATCTTGGTTGGGTTAATTTGCATACTCACTTCTGATTGGCTGACGGGCGTGGCTTGTGGGTGAAGCAGAGGTATGGTCAATTTACATATTACTCTTTTATTAGATAAGATATATTTTCTGTGTTGATTCATGTATAGTTACATAACTATACATGAATCAACTATAATGGGGTCATAGCTGGTCCTGTGACTAACCTCCATTTTCTCCTCATTAAAGGATTAGTAAGAAACCTGGAGCTTTATGGTCAAGGTAATAGTCTCTGTCCTCTCTTCTCACTATCCTATAACACATTTACCCATGCTGTGTACCCCAGGAAGTCCACATCTTATTTTTTTATTTTAATTCTAAGTGTGTCTGTGTACTTTTTCTAAGTACAGCTTCTAAGACCTATGTCTTCATGAGGCAATTTTAATGAGGGCCTTGCTTTCCTCCTATGCCCTTTGCAAAATACTGGCTGCTTTTTTTCTAAATACAGTCACTGGCTCTAGCCTGCTGCAGTGCTGTCTGCTAAGCCTAAATAGTACAGGACTCTTTTCTCTTGGTAGCTCTTCTTCACAAATCACTATTCTCCACTGCCCTACCCTATCACTTGGGAATTGAGAAAGGAGATTTACTTAAAATATTTAATATCCTTTTTTTAAACAAAAAACTCACTGCGTGGAATAGATTAAGCAAAAGAATATGACCAGCATGAGCAGGAAGTAACACATCACATTATCAAAGGTAAATCCATCTGGGAAAAGCATTGAGAGAGCCATGCACTTTTATTGGAATCTCAAGACAAGAAATAGTGTGGAACCACAGGTCTTCCTTCATGTCTGTAACCTTTGTCTAACTCAGCATGTGCCTACAGAGGTAAGCCTTTGCTGTTGTTTGTTACCATTGTTGTTTTATAATAGGCAGCTTAGTAATATTTCAGAAATAGGGATATAGATGGTGAGTCAGGGAGGGAGCTTGGTATGAAACAGGGGAGTGAGCTAGCACACTGCAGCACTCACAGAAGTCGCAGTGGTCTGGAAGCGCCTGTCAACACCTGCTGTATTGTGTTTCCAGTTGAAGCCAGAAGGAAACTAAAATACTAGTAGATCTAGAGACACAGAAGCATGGAACAGACTGATGAATTTCAGAGGGAAGGTGGGAGTGGGGGCGTGGGGGCAGAGATTAACCAGGAAATCTATATGCATAGTGCATGGACACAAACAATAGTCTGGTGAAGGGGAAGGGTGGGTGTGGGGTGGAGGGGGTCAATGGCGGGGAAAAACCAAGGGACATCTGTATTACTTTCAACAATAAAGATAAAGTTAAAAAAAAAGAAGTGCCTGTGAAGCCAAAAACCAGAAGCAGACCTCTTTGCCTTTCTACCCAACTGCCATGTCCCACCCAGTTTTCCTCCAGCTCAGAGGGAGCCCTCGTCACATAATGAAGGCAAATGCTGGACACACTCTCCCAGCCCCGCTTGCAGCCCAGACACAGGCATGTAGTTGAGTGGAGGCTAATGGAGTCAGAGGGATGTACTGGCCTTCCGAGAAGACTTCTCCTGGTGGAAGACACGCAGAGTTGAATGCCCACCTTTCTGCTTTGGACATTGTCCTATATGGGACATGATACCTGGAGCTACTTCGGCCCAAAATTTCCAGATAAACTGCTCTAGATCTCTGATGCCTTTGAGTTTGTGCACCAACCCAGCGGGGATTCCTGTTCTTTGAGAAAAAGAACCCCGGCATTGAAGTCCTTTTTAGTTGAGTTTTTTTTTTTTTTTTTTTCTGGCAGCCACATGCATGCTAACTGAACAGCACTGCACCTGACAATTGTAATATGGTCTCTTTTGATGTCTATAATCATCCTGTGGGCTAAGCATTATCCCTTCATTTTAGTGATGACGAAACGGAGGCTCAGAAAGATGAAGGGCCTTGTCCAATGTCCCAACGCTCTTCAGTACAGGGTTGGAATCTACGTGCCTGTGCCTGGCATACCGGTGCATCTCCAACTCTCATTCGCTTTCCGCTGTCCTGCTGTATCACACTGCCTCTGAGTAACTGCAAATATTTACCTATGGGTGTGTGAGCCTGACCGGGATCATGGAGGCAGGTGTGTCTTTGTTCTGAGACTATGGCAAGCCCTGTAAAAAGTAGGGATTGAACACAAAAGGCAATTTTTGTTGCATGACATTTTTTTTTAATGAGAATGATTTTATTATTTTTTTTATTAATCCTCACCCGCAGATATTTTTTCTATTGATTTTTAGAGAGAGTAGAAGAGAGTGGGAGAGACAGAGAGAGAGAAACATTGATGTGAGAGAGACACATCAACTGGCTACGTCCTGCACACCCCCTGATCAAGGCCAGGGATTGAGCCTACAACCAAGGTATGTGACCCTGACCAGAACTGAACCCTGGACCAGTCATCCTGCTGATGCTTTAACCTCTGAGCAAAACTGGCGAGGGTGAGAATGATTTCAGATATTTCTATTTTGAGGGTGAGAGATTAGTTATAATTAGATATTGAGTCATGAATAGAAACTTAGCTTTGCATTTTTTTTGTTTGTTTGTTGGAAGCTACATATTATAAGACTTTATACCATGCTCTACATCTACCCTACAGCTCTGCCTCCTAGTCCTCAATTCTCTAGTTACTCACAAGTCCAGGGTCTTAGCTACAAGGATTTGGTAGTGTGCCTCCAGCAAATGATACTAGTAAATGTTTTCCAGTCTTTTCATTTGAAACCCCACAGAATACCTGCAAAATGGGAGAGAAACAAAAAACAAAGGGCCCATTACATTTCTGTTCTTAAACACTGCTTGACCTTTAAAAAGGGATTAGTTCAACAAATTGAGGCCCTGGGCAGATGGAACCTGATGATTGTGTGTTCAATAGTGGGCCCTTCTCTAGACATAATTTTTTAAATGTAAGATTTTCTTGCCTGCATCACCTTCTCTTTGCTCTCCCAGATGAGGGAGCACTGTCCTTATGAGCCTGAAGCCTGGGCGTGTTACTTGTTCCAGCCATATCCTTATTGCACAGGGTTTCTCCGTTAGGGACTTTCTTCCTCAACCTTACCTCTGATGATCTGTTGGTAATCTGAACTAATGTGTTAATGGCAATTCAAAGTTAAATTATTTTACAATGTGTATGTGGGAAGCAAGGCCTTAACCCAGAGTAGTAACTTCCTTGGCTTCTTAAGGGAGCCAGAGAATGCCCCGTGGGCAGCTTGCTCCTGCACCTGCCAGCCAGCCAGCCAGCGACAGTGGTGGTGGGTCTGAGAGCCTTAAAACAAATGCAGAGAAGTGAATCAGAAAATATGCACCATAATGCATTCTTCATTAGGAAATGGAGCTTTAGGAAGACACTGACTCAAGAAATTATTATTTATAATAATAATGTGACAAGGCTTGGCCAGCCACTGGTGTTGTTTTAAACGCATCTTAATACTACAAGCAACCGGAGTGGGAAAAATAAACAAATTCAGTCTTTACTGTATCTAGCCCAAGCCATCATCCCCTGCTCCTTGGAATTATTGAGATAATTAATTGGTGTCCAGTTTCCACTCTCACTAGTACACACTTCCCCTTCTCAGTTTGTTCCCAAATTAACAGCCTGCTATCTCTTGAAAAGCTAAATTAAATCAAGACAAGCCTCTGATCGAAGTCCTCCGATTGCTCTCCTGCTTACTCAGGATACTAGTAAATGCCAAAGTTCTGACTGTGGCTTCAAGGCCCTACTTCACTGTCACCAGATTCCTTCTTTTACCTCATTTACTGTCTCTCTTGCCACTCCAGCCACACTGGCTTCCTTCTCTCCGTAGCAAACCACCAGGCACTCCACCACGGGCCCTTAGTCATTCCCTGTGCTCAAGGCTGTCTCTCAGTCAGGATCCCATCACCAACCTATTTAAAATCCAAAACCTTCATTGCTGAACACCCAGCAATCTGTTCCCCTCCCTGCTTTATTGTTCTCTCCAGCACTCCCGGGTGAATTTAACAGAGTTTAATTAAATTCTGTTTGTTTGGATTGTTTGCTATTTATCATCTTCCTGTTGTGTTCCCCCACCCCCCTAACTAGAATACAAGCTCTATGAAGGCAAGACTTTTTTTTTTTTACTAGAGGCCCAGTGCATAAATTCATGCATGGGTGGGGTCCCTCACCCAGTCCCGATTGGGGTGATGGGGGCCACTGGGCTGGGGAGGGACCGTGGGAGGTTGGCCAGCCGGCCCCAATCAGGGCCATCGGGGTGGCCGGCTGGGGAGGGACCAGGGAGTGTCCTCTCTCCCAGTCCCAATTGGCCAGACCCCAGCAGCAGCTAACCTATCGGTCGGAGCATCTACCCCCTGGTGGTCAGTGCACATCATAGCAACTCATTGAACAGTCGACAGAATGGTCAGACACTTAGCATAGTATGCTTTTATTATATAGGATTGATATTTTTAGAGAGAGAGAAAAGGAGAGGGATAGGGAGATAGAAACATAGATGAGAGAAAAACATCATTGATCGGCTGCCTCCTGCATGCCTCCTACTGGGGATCGAGCCCGCAACCTGGGCATGTGCCCTGACAGGGAATGGAACCAGTGACCTCTTGGTTCCTAGGTTGATACACAACCACTGAGCTACACTAGCTAGACTTGTCTTTTTTTTTTTTAATGCTATAATTACAGTACATGATATACTATTGCATATCCAGTAAATTTTTATAAAGTAAACAATCTTTCCACTTATATTGTCAGGGCTTATAGTTACAATAAGACAAGTATTGCCTGGTTCTAAATAATTTAAGCAAACAAATGATTTCTTGCAATGAGATTAGAAGGCTAAAATACCGGACTCAGAAAATGGTTAGGAATCAAAGAAGCTGGGCAGAGCATCCAGACTCTGAGAACATGACAATGTTGCCCTATGAATACTTTACTCTTTCTCCACCACCATGAGTAGTCCCTTACTGTTCCCATAACGTTGCACACTTCCTCTAGTTCTGGGATGCCAGTCAGCAAGTTGAGGCCACCTGTGTCATATGCCCACAATCTAGTTTCCAGGGTCCAGGAGAAGCAATATGGAACCCCTGTGAGCTGCCAGTGGAGCCTCCCACCGACATGTATATAAATGATTCCCTGGCATAGGATTCCATGGGCAGCCATAGAAGAAAATACTAAAAAAAAGAAAGAAAGAAAAAGAAAAATCCTCATCTTAACCAGTAATTATAAATAGAAAGTGACTTTCATTTGTTGAATTTTATTTTTCTCTATTGTTTTCTAATTTTTCCCAGTTATATGAATAGGTATCTTTATTTAATGACATTGGTTAGAAAAATTAGCACTAAACAATAATAAGGTAATAAAAATTTTATCCAGACCTCAATATTCCTCTTGAGGCAGCCTGTGATTTGTGGCCTATCAATACTTGTTTGCTAGAATGAGAAATGAGTGAATTGAGAGGTCTTCAGTGACCCATCTAATTTCTTTAGAGTAAACATTTATCCAAAGACTACTATGGCATCTTTTGTGTTTCACTAAATTCACATAATAAAATAAAGAGCATCAATGGAAAGCAGATGCTCTGGTGACTGAATCATTAATCATTCTATTCCCCATAGAAAATAGTCACGCATAGTATTGACCTAGAATTCAAATTTATTACACAAGGTTTTTGTTTGCTTGGGATTGTTCTAAAGAGATGCAGCAGTCCCTCCCATTCTGCAGGCTCTTTTGCAATATAACTTTCTACTCCCCTCATCAGACTCCCTTGGAATCTGAGCAGGCCCTGTGACTTGTCTTAACTAATAAAATGTTGTAGAGGTGACATGAATGACTTCTAATCCTAGTCTTTAATATGCAGTACAGCTCCGAATTTTGACCTCTTAGAAGCCAGCTGCTATGTAAGGAAGTTTGTATTATCCAGTTGGAAAAGCAACATTAAGAGAAAAGCCCTGGGGTCTGAGAGTCCACATGGAAAAAATGCCAGGCACCTGAGGAAACTGCCAGCATCAACTGCCACACGTTGTGAGTGATGACATCTTGGATGTTATAGCCTCAGCTGAGGCAACAGAGAAATTCAGTCACATGAGTGACTCATCCAATACCATGAGAAACAAAGGAATCACCCAACTGATCCCAGCCAACATGGAGAATCATGAAAATTAATTCATGTTGTTATCTTAAGCCAAAAAGTTCTGGGGCCGTTGTTATATAGCAATAGATTGCTAAAAACTTTAGGATATAAAGTTAAAAAAATCGATTGGGTAATGGCACTGTTAAGTTTTTCTTGAAAAACAATTAAGGAATGTCCATTCTCCCCTTTGAGTTTAACAAGAAATGCAGTATATCATTCTTTGCAAGACCATACCCTTAAATGAAAATCCAAGGACTGGAATACAACCAAAATTTTAAAAACTGATAAAATCTTATGTGTGTGCCCTTTATCACTTGTGAAGTGTATACAGCCCATGTCTCCTGTGCTTTATAAGTCCTATCTCTGGTTTGCCCACTGCCAATCACAAGCACTTGAACCAGTTGACGGCCTTTCACTACCTCTGGGCATCTCCCAAGTACACATACTCACAAGTACTGTTCTCTAGTTGTTATATGCTTTTTCCTTCTCTCCTGCTGTTGCTTCCTATAGCAATGTCTGTTGCTGAAGAAGCCTCTACCCCACTGAGAACATCACCAAACTGCCATGGACTCCATAATGCTTCTGGGAAGCTGTTTGTTCCTCTACTGAAGTCACCAACACCCTCTGGATTTCATGACTATCTATACTAATAAAAGGGTAATATGCAAATTGGTCACGACGCCCTCATAGTAACAACTGAACAGCAGGCTGCATGGGGCGACAAGGCCAGCAGGGGAGTTAGCGAGAGACGACAAAATGAATGACCGGCAGGCTGTGTGGGGCAACCAGGCTGGCAGGAGGGGCAGTTAGAGGTGACCAGGCCAACAGGGGGGTCAGTGAGGGGTAACCAGACCAGAAGAGGGGGGCAGTTGGGGGCAACCAGGCTGGTGGAGGGGGGCCATTAGGGGTGATCAGGCTAGCAGGGGGGGCAGTTAGGGACAATCAGGCAGGCAGGCAGGTGAGAAGTTAGGAGCTAGCAGTTCCAGATTGTGAGAGGGATGTCCAACTGCCGGTTTTGGCCTAATCGGGCCGAAACCGGCAACAGACATCCCTCGAGGGGACCTGGATTGGAGAGGTTCCAGGCTTGGCTGAGGGGACCCCCGCCCCCCATGCATGAATTTCATGCGTTGGAACTATAGTAGAATATAATATGTTCTTTTAAGGCCAATCCTGCTGCTTTGGCCAGTATCCTTTCCAAGATCCATCATTCCAGAATTGAGAATATATGTTCTTCCTACATTTTCTCCTCCTGATGCTACCTCTAACGGTTACAAATCAGCACTGCCTTGAAGTTCCATTGTCCTACAAAAATTTTTATGAAACTTTAAATATATTTGTTCTTTCCCTAGGCCTAGACATCTGTCAGGCTAGGTCAGCTCATGATCTCAATAAAGGACACACAGTTGACAATTCTTCCCTTTTGAGGCTGTTTGTCTTGACTGTATCTTCCTTAGAAATCAGTTATTTTTCTAGAGTCTGTGGTCCCACATGTCCTCCAGAGAAGCCTGCTGTATAGAAACTGAAGACTCAGT
This sequence comes from Cnephaeus nilssonii, assembly GCF_951640355.1. NCBI lineage: Eukaryota > Metazoa > Chordata > Mammalia > Chiroptera > Vespertilionidae > Cnephaeus > Cnephaeus nilssonii. Next base: position 81,129,005 of record NC_137077.1, read on the forward strand.
ACCAATCAGATTTACCCTGTAAGTGTTTTTTTTAAAAATATACACTGAGTGGCCAGATTATTATGATCTCTGAATGCATAATAATCTGGTCACTCAGTGTGTGTGTGTGTGTGTGTGTGTGTGTGTGTGTGTGTGTGTATATATATATATATATATATATATATATATATATATATATGAGGACCAGTGCTTGAATTCGTGCATGGGTGGGGTCCAGCCAGCCTGGCCAGGGGGAGGGGTCATGGGTGGTTGGCTGGCCTGCCTGCTGGTCGAGGGGACAATTTTCATATTAGCCTTTTATTATATAGGGTATACACTGAGTGGCCAGATTATTATGCATTCGGAGATCATAATAATCTCGCCACTCAGTGTATATTTTTATTGATTTCAGAGAGGAAGGGAGAGATAGAAACATCAATGATGAGAGAGAATCATTGATTGGCTGCCTCCTGTACATCCCCTACTGGGGATCAAGCCCACAACCCGGGTATGTGCCCTTGACTGGAATCGAAGTTGGGACTCTTCAGTCCCCAGGCTGACGCTCTATCCACTGAGCCAAACCAGCTAGGACGACCCTGTAAGTGTATTAAAAGACCAATTCTCTAGTCTTCCAAGTTATTAACAGTTACTCAGATTAGAATGGTATTAGAAGGCCAGAGACCTCTGGATATCCCAGTCTGTCACTATTACTTGATTGTCCACAAGAATATTAGAGCCTTGGTGCTGATATTTTCTCTAATTGTGTGTTGTAATCATAGCCATGGGTAGAGGTTCCTGGAAACGTAGTTATTAGCAGCTGGATTGATGATGGTGATTCCTAATACCGGTTTGTATGATCTTCAATTCCTTCCACTGGCTCTACCAATTGATCCCAACCACTGTAAGGATGCTGGAAAGCAGCAGGTCCTTGTCACTTCTTTGACATAAAGGTGGATCCCTGTAGAAACTGCTTCTAGAGGAAGTGCTAATAGTTGACTATATGTTTGTCGGGCCTATGTAAGTTTGTCTGTCTTTGTTGTCAGTCTGTAGGTCCCTCAGCATCTGCACAAAGCTCAGAACCACTTTCTCTCACTGGAAAAAGATAGTTTAGAGTTGGCCCCTCTGATTTTCTGTTGGAAACTGCACTGTTTCACATATTTTTCAATGAATTTACAAAAGTTTTTCTCCAGATACAGTGGAAAGATAATTATATGTTTGACACCACATAGTGTTAGCAAACAGAGACCCAATTCTCTTTAGCTGTTGTCAGTCCTAGAGCACAGACATACTTGTGGTACAGGGGCAAGTACCTCACAGCGGGACCTCTGAGGACTGCAGAAAGTACCCTTCAGTAGTACCTTGTGGGGCTATATGAGCTCACGCATCCTCTGTACTTGGGGTGCTCAGCTAGAGCTGATTTTGATATGGACTGTATGGCACTCTTTTCTCTCCTCTTTGCTCTCCTCCCCTAACCTCAGTATCAGTTCTTGTTTTTTCATGCTTGAATTAATAGTTTATGTATTACACCATATTTTAGAAGCAGTTAAAGTATAAATACTTAATAAGTAAATAGACTTTTAAAGTTTTTAATCTATTTATACCTTTATGCCTGCTTTTTTCATAAAGAACAGAAGCATCTATTCAGATTAAATATCTAACATGGGTACCCAAAGTACCTCAGACACAAACTAATGAGTAACTTGAATTTCACAAATTTTGATTGGAAAATGATTATCAAGTGTCTGCCATATGCCCACTTGTTTGCCTAGAGAAGTGAAATTTAGAATAATGTTAGAGGTAAAAATTATCTGGCTTCATCAACGCATCCAACCTCCTCTCCTAGATCTAACTTCCTGGGGGAGGAGTATCATGAACTTTTCCCAAGGGCCACAGTAACTTATCTGACTAGTAGATCCTCCTCTAAAGTCTGAAGATGTCTTCTACCTTCTCTGATAAGTTAATGCTCTAATGGAAAGGACTAGAGGAGTTGCTCTTTGATGATGTATGTTTTGACTGATCTTCAGAGATACTGACTTCCTTCCTCTTGACTCCCATGCCTCCCTCTTCTTCCACCCTCAACTCTGTGACAGACTATTTTGGTTACATCATAGAGTAATAATTTCAGTCTAGTTAGATGGGCATGTGTGCCAACAGTAAGATAGTGGGGAAGAAATTTGGACATAAATGATGTTATCATATTGGATTTTTTTAAACATTTTCTTTGTAGCAAACTTTAAGAGGTCCAAATTTCATAAATATTCTAGGCAGCCATTTCAATATAGTTTAGATGTCAAGCATTTAATTTAAATTGATTCAATATTATAATGAAATAATAATTATTACTGTTTATTTTTAAGATTTCTTTGAAGTTACTTAAAATATTTAGTCTGTGATATTTTACTGTACTTCTTGAAGAAAACATCTATATTTAGTGTTCCTAGGACTTTCCTGGTGTGTAGCTACGTTTTCAAGGTTCTTTGTAAGCTCTCCCAATAGTTGTATTAAAGAGGCAGACTTAAATAACACCATATTATAATTACATTTCTATTTTTAGAACTTGAACTTTGGACAAATGTTTTTGAAGTGAGTTTGTGCTCATGTACCCAGATGATATTAACAACAATTAACAAACAAATTATTATTACAAATCTACTATGCACCAGTTCTGGGACAAGTGATTTGAAAAATATGTTGGAAATATTAAATATGGTTTCCTCCCCTAAAAGCACCAACAATCTATTGAAGGGAGAAAAGACCAAACAAGATGATGGTTAAGAATAAGAAAGTGCCTCTGCTCAAACTCTACCCCACCACTTAAGGCAAGTACTACTCAGTGCCCCAGTTTCCTCCTCTGTAAAAATGGATTAATAATAGTACCTATGTTATAGGTAATCTATGTAAAGTACTTAGGGATATGCCTGACATTAGTAAACATTCATACATGTAAACCCTTGTTGCTGTTTGATAGTATGGCACTGAGAGGTGAATGTCATCTTGGCTGTGTCATTTTGGCTCATTAGTCTAAATATCAGGCAAAATTTTAATGATGATCAAGAATTTAAATTTTAGGAAAAAAGAAAGGAAAAATATATGCTAAAATACATAGTCTTATTTATAATTTTTAACATTTTCATAGTTGAAAATAAGTATATAAATGCCTTCATTTTTAAAAATATTTTTATTGACTTCAGAGAGAAAGGGAGAGAGAAAAATAGAAACATCAATGATAAGGGAGAATCATTGATCAGCTGCCTCCTGCATGCTCCACAATGGCAATTGAGCCTTCAACCCCAGCATGTGCCCCGACCGGGAATCAAACCGTGACTTCCTAATTCATAGGTGGATGCTCAACCACTGACCCAGGCAGGCCAGGCTAAATGCCTTCTTTACAAATCATTCTTCTAACTTTATTTTTTATTGAGGTATAATTGGCATATAACATATAAATTTCAGTTATATAACATAATGATTTGATATTTGTATGTATTCTGAAATGACCACAATAAGTCTAATTAGTATCTATCACCAGTCATATTACAAGACTTTTTTTTTTTCTGTCATGAGGACTTTTGAGATATATCCTCTTAGCAACTTTCAAATATACAATATTATAAGCAACATGCTGTACATTAACCCCCATGACTTACTTATTTTCATAACTGGAAGTTTGTACATTTGATTCCCTTCCTGCATTTCACCCATCTCCCATCCTCTGCCTCTGGTAACCACCAATCTCTTCTCTATCTGTGAGCTTGTTTTTTTGTTGCTTTGTTTTTAGATCCACATATAAGTGAGACCATAGACCATGCTTTATTTATCTTTCTTTGATTTATTTCGCTTAGCAGAATGCCTTCAAGTTCCATCCATGTTGTTGCAAATGGCAATATTTCCTTCTTCTATGGCAGAGTAATATTCCATTCTGATTATATGCTACATTTTATTTATCAATTTATAAATCCATGGACACTTAGGTTTTTTTCTGTAGCTTGACTATTATAAATAGTGCTGCAATGAACATGGTGGGGGGAGGTGGTATAGATATTTTTTCGAGTTAGTGATTTTGTTATCTTTGGATAAATACCCAGAAGTAGAATTGCTTTATCATATGGTAGTTCTATTTATAATTTTTCATGAACCTCTGTCTTGGTTTTCATAGTGACTGCAATGATTTATGTTCCAATCAACAATGTAGAAGGGTTTCTTTTTCTCTGAACCCTTGCCAACACTTTTATTTTTGTCTTTTTGAAAATTGCCATTCTCATAGGTATAAGGTGATAGCTCATGGTTTTGACTTGCATTTCCCTGATGATTAGTGATGTTGGGCACCTTTTCATATGTGTGCTGGCCACCTGTATGTCTTCCTTGGAAAAATGTCTATTCAGGTCCACTGCCCATTTTTAAAAATCAGATTGCTTATATTTTTACTATTGAGTTGTATGAATTCTTTATATATTATGGATATTAACCCTTTATCAGATATATCTTTTGCAAATATTTTCTAACATTCTGTAGGATGCCTTTTCATTTTGTTGATGATTTTCTTTGCTGTGCAGATGATTTTTGTTTTGTTTTGTTTTAGTTTGAGGTAGTCTTATTTTTTCTAGCTTTAAAGTAAAAAATAAAAGTCATCTTAAAAAACTTAAATTTTTTGTTGTTGATGACACTATTATAGATATCCCCTTTGTACTCCTTTTCCCACCTCCATGCAGCCCCACCCGCTCCCCTGGCCTTTACCAGACTGTTGTCTGTGTTCATGGACGATGGGTATATGTTCTTTGGCTAATCTCTTCACCTTCTTTTAGCCAATACCCCCCCGCCCACCTTCTCTCTGACATTTGTCAAGTCTGTTCCACATACCCATACCTCTGGTTCTACTTTGTTCATCAGTTTATTCTGTTCATTAGATTCCACATATAAGTGAGATCATATGGTATTTGTTTTTATTTAACTAGATTATTTCATTTAGCATAATAATCTCCAGACCCATCCATGCTGTCGCAAAGGGAAAGAGTTCCTTCTTTTTCATAGCCACATAGTATTGCATTGTATAAATGTACCATAGCTTTTTTTATCCACTCATCTACTGATGGGCACTGGGGCTGTTTTCAGATCTTGGCTATCCTGTATAATAAAAAGGTAATATGTAAATGACCAAATGGCGGAATGACCGGTTGCTGTGATGCACACTGACACGCAGATGCTCAACGCAGGAGCTGCCCCCTGGTTGTCAGTGTGCTCCCACAGGGCGAGCACCGCTCAGCCACAAGTGTGGCTGGTGAGCGCAGTGGCCCGCCTCCAGCAGCACTAAGGATGTCTGACTGCAGCATCCCATGAGGGCTCCTGGACTGCGAAAGGGCACAGGCTGGGCTGAGGATCACCCCTCTCCTCCCCCTCCCCACCCACCAGTGCATGAATGTCATGCACCAGGCCTCTAGTTGTAAATAATGATGCTGTGAACATAGGGTGCATATATTCCTTCTGTTTGGTGTTTTGGGATTCTTAGGATATATTCTCAGAAGTAGGATCGCTGGATCAAAAGGCAGTTTTATTTTTGATTTTTTGAGGAACCTCCATACCATTTTCCACAGTGGCTGTACCAACAGTGATGGAGGTTCTCTTTTCTCCACATCTTTGCCAGCACTTGTTGTTTGTTGATTTATTTGTTATAGACTTTCTGGCAGGTGTGAGATGATAGCTTATTGTAGTTTCAATTTGCATCTCTCTGATGATTAGTGACATTGAGCATCCTATATAATAAAAGGGTAATATGCAAATAGACCTAACAGCAGAACAACCAAACCATAATCCTATATAATAAAGAAGTAATATGCAAATTGACCCCCACACCCTTGCACAAGATAGCTGCTCCCATGTGGTCAAAGATGGCTGCCACAAGATGGCTGGCAGGGGAGGGCAGTTGGGGGCAATCAGGTCAGCAGGGGAGTGGTTAGGGGGTGATCAGCCTGGCAGGGTGAAGCGGTTAGGGGCAATCAGACAGGCAGGCAGGCAAGCGGTTGGGAACCAGCAATCCCGGATTGTGAGAAGGATGTCCCCTGAGGGGTCCCAGATTGGAGAGGGTGCAGGCTGGGGCTGAGGGACCCTCCCCCCAGTACACGAATTTCATGCACCTGGCCTCTAGTTTTTTCATGTCTATTGGCCATCTGTATGTCCTCTTTGGAGAAGTGTCTATCCAGGTCATTTGCTCATTTTTTAATTGGATTGTTCTCCTTTCTGGTGTTGAGTTGTATGAGTTCCTTATATATTTTGGAAATTAACCCCTTATCAGATATACCATTGGCAAATATGTTTCCCATCCAATGGATTCCATTTTCATTTTGTTGATGGTTTCTTTTGCTGCGCAGAAGCTTTTCAATTTAATATAATCCCATTTGTTTATTTTTTTCCTTGGTTTCCCTTGTCCAAGGAGATATGTTGGCAAAAATATTGCTATGAGAGATGTCTGAGATTTTACTGCTTATATTTCCTCCGAGGATTTTTATGGTTTTGTGACTTACTTTTAAATATTTTACCCATTTTGAGTTTATTCTTGTGTAGGGGGTAAGTTGGTGGTCTATTTCATTTTTTGTATGTACTGAAGAAAATTGAACTCTTTTGCATTTTAATTTTTTATGTTATCACTAAATTTGAATGTTATGAATTAAGTTCTAAGTATATCAAGATCACTGATTGCATTCATAGTTCTATTAATGTAGTGATTTGTTTTTTTAACTAGTGGCTTTAAAAAAACCCTAATTAAGGCAAATATCTTGTTTAAATTCATTTTTAAGAACATAAAACAATAAATTGTGTATTTTATTCTTAGTTACCCAAAAATGATAGTTTTTGTTTTGTTTATGTTTGTATAGTAAGTGAACTGGGTGAAACTATCAATCATCAAACAAACATATTAAAATCTGACATAACAGTTGTCTTTGCCTAGTAGTTTATTGATGGGGTTTGGTCAGTGACAAGCTCATCTTAAAGGATGGGTTGTAAGTTTGCATAGTTCATTCAGTAAACACCCTCAAGTAGTTATTTTTCCATCCTTTGAGATACTATTTTGTTGTTGTTATTCCTGGTTCTTTTACATGAATAAGCATTTCCTCCCAGTCCTTGTTTTATTATAAATGTATTGTGCTGAACAAAAGGTCATTGTTAATAACCATTTCATAAAGGGTTTTTGGTTTATTTTTTGCTTGCCATTGTTTGCCGTTAGAGGATGAATAATCTGCCTTCCCTGATAACTGAGCACTCTGAGCAATGAGCGGGGGGGAGGGGTGGATAACATTTATTTTTATCTTGTGTTTCAAATTCAACAAAAGTGTGTCTGCATTGTAATTTATCATAGAATTTTTCAGAAAACAATCTTACTGATTGATGGACAAAGAATAAATTCTTGTGTGTCTACAGCCATAGGGTTTTTTAGTCAGGCACTCTAGGTTAAAAAAAATTCTTTGAAATGTTCTTGTACTGGTAGATTACTGAGTTATATTTTAGCATATGATTTATATGTTTTTATCAGGTAATTGATATGTTTTATCAATATGTTTTAAAATAAATATCAGAAATTGTATCTATACTAGAGGCCCGATGCACAAAAATCATGCAAGAGTAGGCCTTCCTTCCCCTGGCTGCGGCACTGGCTTCCCTTTGGTACCCGGGACACGGGCTTCCCTCACAGCCCTGGTTTTGTCAAGAAGGATGTCCAGTGTAATTAGCATATTATGCTTTTATTATTATAGAAGATATGTAAAATGTATGAATCTAGGAAAATTTGTTTACTATATACATAAAGAAACTAATCCTTTACAAAAAAAGTTAGTTTAGCCCTGCCAGTTTTGCTCAGTGGTTAGAGTGATGGCCCATGGACCAAAGGGTCATGGGTTCAATTCCCAGTCAAGAGCTCATACCTTGGTTGCAGATCCCCCAGCCCTGGTAGGGGCGATGGGGAAGACAAATAATCAATGTGTCTCTCTCACGTCAATGTTTTTCTTTCTTTCCCCCACTCCTCTCTCCTTTTCATCTCTCTCTCCCCCTTCTCTCTCCCTTCCACTCTCTTCCTAGAAATCAATGGAAAAAATATCCTTGGGTAAGGATTTAAATAAATAAAATAATAATAATTTACCTGTCTTTCCAAGAAAAATCAAGTAAACTCAAAACAAATCTTGGGAGAAAAAGAAAAAAATGAAACATTATTTCTAGAATTGTAAAGCATTCTTTGTCCAAGGAATCCTAGAATTGGAGCATTACACTGTCAAATGCTAATCTGTTGATTGTAAAAAATTTGCTCTAAAAAGAGTGGGATTGTGATATATTTTTGGATAAAATAATTAAAAATATCTGTAATTACTAAAATTTAGAAATATGTTTTAAATGTTGGAATAAGACCTTTAAAAATTCTTCTTAAATTGATTATCAGAATGAACTGTTTCATAAAGGCATGATGCACTATAAGAAGACATGAGAGCTTAATGTGTTTGAGTTACTAAGGCACTGTTTTTGAAGATTATTTAACACCCTATTCATAACGTGATCTTCAGACAAACAAAAATAAACTATTGTAACCACATTCTATGTATTTAGTTTGTATATGAATGCATGCCAGCCAGAACACTATTCATTATGTAAATATTTGAAAAAAGATATTGATTAAAATAGGGGGAAAGTAATCTATAATAAATTTTTAAATCTATTTAAAGTACTTGAGATTTAATAGAAATAAATCTAAAGGCATTTTCAAATTCTATCAATGAGTGAAAAAGAAGAGCAACATTCAGATCAATACATGTTAATTATATGAGAAAATTAAGACATTAATTCTTGCTGATGAATGAAGTTTTCCTATCAAATTCATTAAGGTTGTTTCAAATTGCTGGGTGTTTGAATAGCCTTTCTTGCCCAATCTTCCTGAAACACTTCTCCTACTTTACTGGAGTAAAGTTCAGCCCATATCCGTCTTGAGTGCACAGCAATACCCTTTACTTTGAAAAAAAATAAAAATTAAAATAATAATCAAAAATTTTAATTTGTTAAACCTGAGAAAAGCTTTTCTGAAAGACAAAGTCTCTGATATTATGGAGATTTAAGGCTAAATACAAAAATAAAATAACTCCAGCCTAAGTCAGTGGAAAATTGTGTGAGGACATCAGTACAACAGTCGGCAGTGTAACTCTAGTATTTATGAAAATATTTCTGGAAAGACTAGTACTTATGAGGAGAAGCCAGTCAAGTGGATATGATCTACGAGGCATTTTTAACTGGTGCTTTGAGCTAATCTAATCTCAAGAAAGATTTTTATTTACACTTCAATTCCTCAAATATTTTTTGAGCAAGAGCATTGAATGTTTGTTGTACAAGAGAACTTAGCACTCTGCTAAATGCCCTGCTTTGAAAAAAAATTAGGAAATCTATATTTAACCCTGGACAAAATTTTTAACTAACCTGGGCCTCAGTTTTCCATCTGTAAAATGAAGAGATTGGATTAAATGACATCTAAAGTTTTATAAATCTATTATTATGAGATTGACTTGGACATAGTGATGACAGAGTATCCTTTGGATTTAACCTAACCTTTACCTCACTTATAGGGCAGAAACAGAAAAGCCGCAGCTTACCTTTGGTACATCAGTCAGTAGAAGAAGGAATGTACTCAGGGAGCCTTGAGAGGACAGAGATGGATGGCATGGGCTCTGTAGTGGGACTGCCTGGGCTGAGGCTCTGTCACTAACCAATCACATAATTTGGGGCAGTTACTTTACCTCTTGAGGCTTCACTCTCCTCATTTGTAAAACTGAAATAATAATTGTATTTACCTTATAGGGTTGTTGTAAAGATTAAGTCAGTTGATGTATATAAAGCACTTAAAACTGCCTAACAAAGAGTAAATATTCAATAGGATTAGCTATTATATTACTACTAGAGGCCCAGGCTGGGGGCAGCTCCTGCATTGAGCGTCTGTCCCCTGGTGGTCAGTGCACATCATAGCAACTGGTTGTTCCGCCAGTCATTCTGCCGTTTGGTCAATTTGTATATTAAGCTTTTATTATATAGGATTCTGGTTAAAGCCTCAGGGACAGATGTCAGTCAGGGCCTAGTTTCAAACCCAATCATTGACATTTGCTAGGGCATTGTTTCGTTACTTAAACTGATAATAGCCACCTCATAGGATTACTTATGGATTAATATATTTGTAAATCAACATATCTATTGCTGTATCTATATCCACATCTATATCTCACCTGCAGCAGTCAGTACCCAACATATAGTAACCCAGGAACTCAAATATTTAAAGATAGAGAAAAACATGCATGCTTCTATAGAGGTCTTCAGGTACTAAGCTTCATACATAACAGGTTTATAAACTTAATTGTAGTGATATTTTGCAAAATAAATATTCAGAATAAGAGTTTATAGCCTTGCATACCTAGAATAGAGTAAATGATCAGTAAATGGTTATTGTGATTATCATTAGGTGCATTATATCTTCTTCTAAAGGATTTGAGCAATATTTCTTGGCTTTTGTTGAAAAATTAACTTTGATGCATAGTGAAATCACTTCAAAAATGGAATAAAATTTTAAATGATAAAGGTAAAAAAAACTTTTCATAATATAGCTAAAACGATGTCATAGTAGCTTAAAGAATTAAATAAATATTAATAACTAGAGGCCCAGTGCATGAAATTGGTGCACGGCGGGGGGAGGTGTCCCTCAACCCAGCCTGCACCCTCTCTAATCTGGGACCCCTCGAGGGATGCCGAACTGCCCGTTTAGGCCTGATTCTGGTGGGATCAGGCCTAAACGGGCAGTCGGACATCCCTCTCACAATCCAGGACTGCTGGCTCCCAACCACTCACCTGCCTGCCTGCCTGATTGACCCTAACCGCTTCTGCCTGACAGCCTGATCACTCCCTAACCACTCCCCTGCCAGCCCAATTGCCCCTAACTGCCCTCCCCTGCTTGCCTGGTCACCCCTAACTGCCTTCCCCTGCAGGCCTGATTGCCCCCAACTGCCCTTCCCTGCAGGCCATCTTGTGTCCACATGGGGGCGGCCATCTTTGATCACATGGGGGCAGCCATCTTGTGGGTTGGAGCGACGGTCAATTTGCATATTGCCCTTTTATTAGATAGGATGATAGCTTAATAACATAAAATTTATTGGAATGCGAAGCCATTCTGATTCAATTAAATTCATTTAACCAATTAAATCCCCAGTAGTTTATTAAAGAATAACAGAAAAGCTCTTTGGTGGCTAAGATTCTCTGTACTCTTGGCAGAAAGTACAATCTCTTTAGAAAGGAGTTAATTTTCACTTGGCTAAAACATGTTGCATGTGCATAAAAATCATTGTCTAAAGACATTTGTCCATATATATTGACACTCAGTGTAATGAGTGGGGATGTGTGTCAAATTCCATTAGTAGATCTTCAGAATATATATATATATATATATATATATATATATATACACACACATACATATATATACACACATATATACATATATATGTATATATATACACATTGTTGAATTAGGTTCATAGTTTATACATTCAGTAATAAAGAGTTTCTATTAAACTATTTTCTAGAAAGATGTCATGTGACTGCTATGTGAAAGAATTTGCATAACTAAATATGTCAGTTAGGTCAAGGAACTCAGGATAAATATTTCAATTTGTTGTTAGAAGTGAGGTCTTGATAACAGAGTATATAGTTAGATGCATGATCCTCAGATGGATAAGAAAACAACTATTGACTCTAGCAGTTTTCTGAGTTTATTTCTTGACTCTCCGTATGTGCCATATAAAATCTCTATGTGCAATGTACAAGTAGCACATGCATACTTAAAATCAAGAATAATCCATCTTCTTGTAACTTCTTCCCTTCTATGCTAAGCATATTGGACTAAAGAGGATTAAAAGTGGCATACTGGGAGGGAGTTTTGCTTTCAGTTAAAATAGAGTAACAAGTACTAGATTTACTCTATCACTTAAAACTACTAAAACACTCGACCAAAAAATATTTTTAAAAACCAGTTTTCAGACATTGGATACCAGGCAGTGCAGGTGATCCCTGGGAGATAGCAAGGAACCAGTGAGCGCTCCATTGCCCCTTACAGCAGAGCATTTCCAAGATTCAGTGTAGGGAGAGCAAACCCTGGTGGAGCTTGGAGCTCTACCTCAGTTGAGGACATAGAACTGGGAACCTGGGGAAGGTGATTTGGCTAGTGTTTTCACGACAGAGTCCCAGAAAGAAGCACACTGCAGAGAGTAAGAGAGCTGCAGGGATCTGCAGAAGGCATCCTTCCAGTCTTCAGCTCAGTACTAAGCAGCACATGTGAAAAGCAAATTACTCAAATTTAGAGATAACATCACCCAAAGGGAGCAGAGGGAATAATTCCTGGAGCTGACGTAGAACCAGGAAAAGTCTGTGCTCCCACCAGCCAGTGTGGACATAATTTATAGGGAATTGCCTTGGTAGAGGGACAAAATCAGCTCTAGACTAAAGGCTGGCCTGACCTTGCTCAATAAAGCTTAAAAGTAAGCCCCAAAAGATTCAAACTCTTTATAGGTAACTTAACTGCATCCTAGACTATGGCCCAGAAAATATTTATGGAAATATAGAAATAGCTGGTAACTTATATGGCAAAATTCACTTCTGGCATCCAAAACACAATTATTAGTTATGCAAGTAAGTGGATGTAAAGGAAAAACACTCCTGTGTATCTCCTTTAGTCTCAATAGTGACTCACAGAATACTTCTGACACTTCTGGCTTTTGAATGTGTGAGATGTTTCCCTACATCAAATAATTCTGTGACACCAGGTGGGTTTCCCACAATTTAACTCACTCATGACACCATCTACCTGGAGATAGTGCCTCCACCTGACCTCAGATACCAATTGTAAATCCAGGTTATTACGTGTGCTTCTGACCAACTGGCTATGAATCAGAGGTTCCCATGGCCACCTTCCGGGGTCCAGTTAATTTCCTAGGGAAGTTCACAGAACTCAGGATAACATTTTATTCATTGAATAACTAGTTTATTGTAAAAGGATATAACTTACAAGCAACCGGGTGGAAGAGATGCATATGTGTGGGGAGGGGCTTGGAGCTTCCATAACATCTTTGGTATAGCAATCGCCCAGCACCTTCATGTATTCACCAACTTGAAAGTTCTCTGAACTGTGTTCTTTTGGATTTTTATGATGGTTTTATTAAATAGCCATGATTGAGTAAATCAGTGACTTTCAATTGGAGTGCCACAAGAATTTTTAAAACATGCACACAGTACCTAACTATTTAGTCAGAGGCACTGACCTCTTTTCTCTTAGATTGTCAAATAAAAATTTAAAAAATGACAACAGCCAGCACAATAGCTGTCGGGTATGAATGAATAAAACTCATACCTGCTTTTTTGTCCGATCAGCAAAGAATGTACTTTTAAGGTGTGCTGCAGAATTTTAGTAATTAGTTTATATGTGCCATGAGATGAAAAAGGTTGAAAATCATTGGGTTAAATCATTGGTTAGCGGTGATTGAATTTATTCCTCAGCTCCTTTCCTCCCTGTAGGTCTGCAGTAGAGGCAAGGGTGGGGGTTCGGGGCGAGGGGGGCGGTGCTGAAAGTCCGCACCATCTAATAATGTGGTTGTTTTCCCTGGTAACTTCCCTCCATTCTTTGGTGCATTCCAAAAATTACCTCATTAACTTAAAATCAGGTGTAATTGAAAGAGGCTTGTTATAAATTACAAAAAAACAAAAACAAACCCACACCCATATCTGACTCTTATTATCTATAAAATACCAAGGGTTTTAGGAGCCCTGTGCCAGAATAGGGATACAGGCCAAGTACATATTCCTTATTGTAAATCATAATATCACAGTGGCCATAACTTATAATATGGAAAAAAATCAATCAATAGAAAACAACTCAGAAGTGACTTAGAAGTGATATGGAATTATTAGGCAAAGACATTAAAACTGTTATTATAACTATAGTTCATATACTTCTGGAATATTTCATATGTTTAAGAAGCTAGAGGAAAGATCGAGCATATTAAGGTAAATATGTAGAGGGTGTAAAAAAAAAAAAAGAGATTCAGATTGAAGTTCTAAAGATGCCTGAGATGAGAAATATATTTAATAGGATTAACAGCAAGTTAAACACTGCATAAGAAAAGATTAGTGATTTGAAGACATAACAATAGAAACTATCTGAAATTAAACACAGAAAAAGTCCAAGAATGAATTAACAGACATCAGAGTTATAGGACAACTTCAAGAAGCCAAGTATAAGTGATATTAAAGATCCTGAAGGAAAAAAGAGAATAGAGAACAGATAAAATATTTAAAGAAATTAAGGTTGAACATTTTGTAAATGTAATCCTACCTAATAATAGTCAAATATGCAAATTGACCACACCTTCGCTACACCCAAGCCACGCCCACCAGGCAAAGCCACACCCACCAGCCAATCAGGGCTAGTATGCAAATTACCCCAACCAAGATGGCAGTTAATTTGCATATGCTGAGGGAGGGAGGAGTGAAGACTGAAGACAACTTAGAAGGAAGAGGGAGGAAAAGGGGAAAGCAAGGTGGCTGCCAGAGGGAAAGCACAGGCGGGGCGAGGTGGGTCGGGGCGGAGTGGAGCGGGGCGGGCGGCAGTGGCAGGCAGGTGCAGGTGCTGCAGCCGCAACTGCGGCGGCAGCAGCAGCAGCAGCGGCCACACACGCGGCCGCAGCGGCCGCTTGCAGGATTCTTCCTGCATATGGGCTACTAGTGAAAATTATAAATAGATAGATCCAAGGAATTCAATGTAGCCAAAGTGTAAGAAACATAAGATACTATACCAAGCTATAACATAATCAAATTATTTAAAAGTAGTAATAAAACAGGAAAATCTTTAAAGCACTCAGATGGGAAGAACACATTACATAGAGAGGGGAAAAATCAGAAAGACCACAGATGTCTTATTGGAAACAATGTGAGCCAGGAGACAGTAGAGAATCATTGTTAAACTACTTAAAAGAAAAAGAAATCTTGTATGCATAGAATTCTATACTCAGCAAAATTATATTTGAAAAAAGAAAGCTAAAATAGACTTTCTTGGATATAGAAACACTAAAAGAATGAATCACCAGCACAAATAGCAAAGGAAGTCCTTTAGTCAGAAAATGATACCAGATGAAAATCTGTATTCATACAAAGTTTTGAAAAGCATGTGGTAAATTTGTGGGTAAATATAAAAGGTATTTTTTTTATTTTAAAAATCTCTTTAAAAGCTATTTGACTGTTTAAAGTAGAACCAAAATCAGTGCATTGTGGGATTTAAAACACACGTAGAAGATGAAAGTATGCTGCTGGAAGGTTCTCATCCTGCCTGTGTTCTTGTCTCAGAATTAAGAAGGGTTCAGCAATCTGGAGAAAGGCTGTGCATAGATTAAGAAAGAGTCCAAAAACAAAAGATAATTTTGAAAGGCATTGGGGGTCAGAAGAGCTTCAGCTAAAGGAGCTAAAGGTCCAAGTTCTTCCTTCTTAGTTCCCATTGTCTCAGGACCCCTGCTTTTTATTAACACAATTTGTCCTAAGGCAAGGTGGAGATAATACACTTCAAAGGGTAGGGTTTCATACAGAAGCATTGTCAGATTGGGGAATAGCCTACAGCTGTTCAGGTGTTTGGCCAACAGGAGGCAATAACATGTAGATTAAGATGCCCTGAGCTGTCTGGCAATAAACAATCATCCTATTCAGGTTTGGGGGAAGTGCCCTTTAGCCACTCCAACAGGTAATTACATGTGTAACTCAGCCCTTGTTGAGCCCCCAAGTTTCATCAACCTTTTGATGAAACTCTTGTAATTATGACATGCTGGAATTGGCTTCCGACATCATCCTGTATGTGAAATGGTATAATATTACTTGAAGGTAGACTGTGATGAGTTAAAGACGTATACTATAAATTCTAAAGGCACCACTGCAAAAACAGAGTAATACCAAATAAGCCAACAAATGAGATAACAAAATTAAAATTTTTATAAGTATAGAAAGAATGAACTTTCATAGTCAAGAAATAGATTTTCCAAAAATATGTAACTCTTATTTATCAACTACTTAGCTCGTAAGCTCACATCTTGCCATTTGGAGGAATATTAATCACCTCCAGTTTAAAACGCATACTTTTATAAGCAAATTCAGTCCACCCAGGAGTCTTTTCCTTCCCTTCACCTCCTCCATGTCTCCCTGGATTTCATGTTCCTAGAGGCATTGTCCTGATGCCAACGGAGGGTAAGCTCCTGAGCCAGACTCTTGGATTCAACTTTAACTCTATTATTACTTAACTGCTCTGCTACCATAGACTGGTTACTTGCCATTTGTTTATGCTTCTCTTTCCTCGTCTGCAAAATAGGTATATTAGTAGCAGCAACTTTGAAGGATTATTGTGAGGATTCCATAAGATAACTGAAGAAAGCACTTAGTACAGTGCTCCACATACAAAGCCACACGAGTGGTACTTTTACTGTCTGTCTGGGGCACTCTCTGCACTTGCTGCATCTGCTGCTGATGTCCTGGTGTGCCACGGGCACTGGTAGACCTCACGCAGCAGCAGACTTTGCCTTCCGTCTTCGTTAGGTACCATGAGCTTGGTCAGCACTTCCACACTTGCCTTTGAGATTTCAGAAATACCGTTTTAGTTTTTCAGGACTCAATGATGTAGTTCCCCAGTCCAGGATTCTGGGTACCTCACTCCACCATTACTTCTCTACAGTTCTGCCAAAATTTGTATGAGAGAGAGATACAAATTCTTCCTGTGTTCCTCTGGGCCACAAGGATCTAGCTTTCAAGCATAATCTTTCTGCTATGAACTTGAAACCCTCTATTTGGAAACTCAAAGCTAAGCAGTGATTTCTGTGATCTTGCTAAAGCCACCCTCCCCGTGGCAGTGCATGTGGCCAGCAAGCACTCTGCCGAAATGCTGAGAGCTCTCACAGGAGTGGGAAGAATGACAAGAAGAAACTTATAACTTTGCTCAATATTATCTGCTCCCCAGTGGCAGCCTTGGATCTGCTCTAATGCACATGGAAAAGTTACTCATTGAACTTGAATAATTAGTAGTAACACACTGGTCATGACACATCAGAAAGGGATTGCCCTCCAGCAATGTGCCATGATACCACAGTGAAGTCCTGATGCTTGAGACACTGGGACTATTTGTTTCCCCACAGGAAGAGATTTGGACACATTTGGAGAGTCCTGGAAGCACCGCATTTACTGAGAGGGCTCTAAGCATTCCTAGACGCTGCTGTTGCCTCTTTTATTATTTTTATCATATATATATATATATATATATATATATATATATATATATATATATTATGTATGTGTATATATATTAGAAGCCCAATGCATGAAATTCATGCAAGAGTAGACCTTCACTGTTGTGGCGGCTGCCTGGATCCCTCCCTCGCAGCCTCAGCGGCTGCGTTGATCCCGAGGCTGCAGCCCTGGCTTCATCCCGGAAGGACGTCTGGAAGGATGTCCAGTCTAATTAGCATATTATGCTTTTATTATTATAGATATACTAGAGGCCCGGTGCATGAAATTCATGCACAGGTAGGGTCCCTAGGCCTGGCGGGAGATCAGGGCTGATCTGTGGGGTGACTGGTGGGATGATCGGGGGGCTCCTGCTGGCACGCACCTTGGCCGGCCTGGTGCTGCCCGATCATCAGCCCCACCCACCACTGCCACTGCCATTCACCTCCCTCTGCTGGGCAACCAGTGTAGTAATCAGGGGCTCCCACTGGCACCTGCCTTGGAGGTGACTGGCAGGTCAATCGGGGAGGAAGGTGGGGGTGGCGCCAGCCTGCTTGCTAGCCAGCCCCTTCCCCCAATTGCACTGCCACCACCACTGGCAGTCACCTCCCTCTGTGGGGCGACCAGCAGGATGATCGGGGGCCCCCCGCTGGCACCCACCTTGGCTGGCCTGGGCCTGCAGGCTGGGGGCAGCTCCTGCATTGAGCGTCTGCTCCCTGGTGGTCAGTGCACTTCATAGCTACCAGTCATTCTACTGGTCATTCTGCCATTTGGTCAATTTGCATATCAGGCTTTTATTATATAGGATTTCAGAGAGGAAGGGAGAACGATAGAGAGATAGAAACATCAATGATGAAAGAGAATCATTGATTGACTGTCTCCTGCACACCCCACACTGGGGACCGAGCCTGCAACTCTGGAATGTGCCCTGACTGGGAATCAAACCCTGACCTCCTGAGGTCGACACTCAACCACTGAGTCATGCTGGCTGGGTAGCTGGAGTTGCCTTTTGATTCGATCTAGAAAAACTAAAGTTTGTAAGACAGTGGGCCATCTGTTGAGTTGCAGCTCAGGTATGTAAATTCCATGAAACTATTTCTGCTTATTAAAGCCAAAATGACCTCTCTCTGCATGTTTTTCTTGTGATTATCACACACCAACTTGTGGTATGGTCATTCACATACTCTTCTGGTCTCCCTGGGAGGCTAGAAGCTTCTTGAGCAGCGGGATTTAGACACACTTCAGTGCTCACCACAGGACCTAGCAGCATCCTAGAGGAAGCTGTTACTGACACCACTACCACCATCACTATGTATGAGGAGGCCACTCCAGACACTGCCCCAGGGGCTCCACAAATATGATTTCTTTTAATCCTCACAGGACACTCTAAGACATTTATTGTTGTCCCATTTTATGGGTAAATTAATCAAGGTTCTAGGTAGTTATGTGATTTGTGCAAGGCATGAAGCATAGAATCACACTTCCACCCAGACCTGTGTGCCTCTCATGCCTTATTTCCAGTTGCTGCAATATAATGTCTCCTTCACATGACACCTCGGTGGTGACGGTTCTGAGCTTGTCTCCTTTCACTGTATCCAGACTTTTACAAACTTTCTGGTGGTCCGGCTGCCCTGGGAAGGCATTTAATTGTGGCTACTGAGATAACAGAGGTAAATAGACAACATTAACAAATATACATTCCGTTGCTTGAGAAATGCCTGTAAAATTTCTATAAAGATCAGCCAATAATTATTCTTAACATGTATCTTGTGAAAATACGATAAATTTATTCAAACATTTTATAACAAGGAGAAAGAAGAGTTCAGAGGAGGACATCTGAATGCTCTTGACCTTTTCAATCTATGCTAGCCAGAGTTACATTTTTTCATAGAAAGTGAGAAGTTTGGGGTCGTAGTCACCAGTTTTGGTCTGGAACTTCTGGCCTGTGGTCTGCAGTTTAAGAACTGCTAGATTGCATTCTACTGCAGAGAGCCATGTGACTTGTGAGCAGAACCGCATGGCCAAGCAGCAAAGCGTGGCCTCTGCTCTACGCACTTCCCTTTTGTGAAGCCCTTTCCCCTTTCCGCAGGCCCGCTCCCCCTCACCTCCCTCCCTCTCTAGTTCTCAGCGCTCTGCTCTAAGTGTCCAGAAGAAAATTAATCACGAATGCTTTAAGAAGAATTAGTCTGAGGATCTGTAATTATCCCCAAGGGATATAACTCAAAAGAATAAATCTGTAGTAATAGTGATGACTAATAGTGGTATTTCAACCACTGGGGCCCCTGCTTAAGGGAATTATTTTTGTAGTAAATTATACCATTTAGGAGGCAAATTACACCACTAAATCAGCCACCAGACCTCTCTTCTCCAGTTAGCACTCCAAAGATGGTAGGAAAACAGTTTTCCACTAGCCAATGTGAGGAAAGGCCCAATCCCAGATTCAATTCCATACTAATGTGCAGAAGCTAAAGTGTTGCTAAGAGCAGAGCAAGAAGAATGGAAGCTTACAAGGTGCTACCATATATGGCTGCTGAACTTGCTGCTGACCTTGCTGCTGACCTCGTTGCTGTTTTCTCCCAATATGTGTCAGTTGAGTGGACTTTTGGCTGCTGGACATGAAGAAATCATATAATCAATGAAGTAAGCAATGAACAAATATATAATGGACTTCTACAATCTGCAAGGCTCTGTGATAAATTGTCCAAGGGATGAAATGGTGATTTATAAAGCAATATTTATGTTTTTAAGTAGTATAGGATCACTATCAAATAAGGAGTGTGCCTAATACAGCTACAGGCATCAGAGGAGAAAGCAATCCCTATGGCTGATTTTGTCCCGAAAGGTTTTTTTTTTTCTTCAAAGTAGTATTTGCCCTATTGAAAAATATTATAGGAAAATAATAGACTCCTCAAGTACTTTATTTGTGTCAGGAACTGTGTTAAGCTCTTTATACATATTATATGTAAAGCACTCAGACAAGTTGTGGCACAAGATAAATGTCCAAGAGTGTTACTTATAGTGCTTATAATTGTGTTAGTTCTTCCAAAACCTTTTAGTAGGAACAGTTATTTTCCCATATTATAGTTAAGAATACTGGGGCACATCAAGGTCATATAACTTGTATAAGACATACTGCTGGTAAGTCTGAAATCAGACAGATTCGAGTCTGTTGTCTTAACCATACTCCATATTGTATGGAATAAGTAAGATTGGTAAATAAACACACATTTTGGTGTGTGTGGGGGTAGATCCAAAAAACAACAGGGGCAGAATAATAGAGGTGACAAAATTCTAATCTTGTTCAAAAGGTCAGGAAGTTAACTAGGGAAGCAGACTTGGGTTAAAAAGCCACGGGAGGTGTGGCTAGAAAAATAATTTATAACAAGGTCTGAAGGGTCTTGAATTTTAACTGGGAAGAGTATTAAAAGAATTTCAGCTTTAGCCTCTATGTACTAGTGTGTCAACATTTTTTTTTACACACACACACACATCGACATAGAGACAAAGAAGTTTTTATAAAGATTAAGCTAGGGATATTAGCAAAGCCAACTTATCATTAGACACAGTAGACAAAGTGTGTAGTCTTTTAGGGTCCCACAAAATGTTTTAATTTTAATTTATTTTAAATCAGAAGGACATAATAAATGTAACAAGCATGAATATAAAATAATGAATACAGCCTGATTTTTATACCAACATAGTCATAAAACATAATTTTTATTTTATTTTTTTTAATAGAGGAGAGGGCAAAAGTGCTTATGGCCCACTAAAGTCATACTGCAACCTGGATATTATGCTGAATCATCTAGAGGCTGGAGTGACTAAGCATAAGTATGACAGTTGGGGAACTACTAAAACCATTATGCAGGAGATAATACAGGATTTGACTGTGTTTGGCCATGCCAGTGTAAAGAAAGACAAAGATATCACTAATAAAAAGCTTAGAAAAGTTGTCAATTACTTCTGTTTGGGTATGTGGTGGAGTATGGGGTTATTAGTTACAACTGAGTACATAAAATGTAAGTTTTCTGGTTCAAGATAGTGGGGAAATATATACATTTACTTGCTCTGTGTTCCAACATTTCTTAAAACAACAAAAAGATGTATTGTTCAAATTCCATGATAATGCTGAAAAAGTGAAAGTGTCAATCAGCACACAAGAGGAAGTTTGGGGATCTGGATGATAAAGAATCAAAACTGAGAAACCTGAAAGAAGCACAAGAGAGGGTTGTAGGATTCAAGTCAGAATACACTGACCTAAAAATAGACACATTATAAGATGATTAATTTAAAGGATTATGAAATCACCTGATCAGTTCTATATAGGGCAGCTGGCTGAAGTGTTTGCCTTTCAGGATATAAACCCAATGATAATAGCTTTCAAAACACAATGGAGAATCTGTTGTCCCCAGGTAGGTGCTAAGAAGTAGTAGTCAAAGCTCCAAATGGTTTTGATGCCCAAAACAAAATCATGCCGAGCCTGGGTGACTTGAAACCCAAACAGATGTGGCACAAGGGTGGGAGGGAATAAGTGGCTCAACACAGCAGTGAAATAGACTCAAGTGTTCTACCTTCTTTCATGTGTTGGCATTTGGAAGAGGTCCTTGCCTTGGCTGTCAGTTTTCCACCAATGAACGTATCAGTCATCATAGTCTTGCCCTTTTAACTTCAGAGTCTAATCAGATTTTCCCATTATTTGGGGAATGGGCTGCTAGGAAATCTGACATATACAACCCTTAAGAAAACCTTTACTATCTATGTATGCAAATTGACACAGTCTTTCATTTTCAAATCTGTAAGAACAAAAGAACTTCCATGCATTATCATAAAAGAGAATATAACAGAAAATATGACCTGTAGGAAACAATTAAATTCATTCTCAGAAAGATTGAGTAGGTTATTAAAGCCATGAATCAAGTAAAAACTACTCAGGGGAAAAGGGTATAATCAGAGAATTAAATAAAAAAAGAGTTCTTACAAAATAAAAATATGATTGCAAAAAACAAACAAGCACGCATACATATATATACATATGAGTCAAACAATAAAACTGAAGGCTAAATGAATAATGTGAGTGATAAAGTTAAGGAAACTTCCCAGAACATAGAGAAAACAAAGAGGTAGAAAATATTAAAGATAGATAACAAGAGTTATGGAGGACAATGCCGGGAGATTCAATAATGGTCAAAAAAAAAAAAAAAAGAGGAGGGAGAAATAAGAAAACAGAGAGGTAGATATAACTAATAACAGCTTCCTGAACTGAAGAAAGACCCAAATGTTCCTATGAAAAAGTTTTTTATGTATTGGCCAGGAAGAAGGAAACACAAACATATTCCGATACGTACTGATTAAATTTTTTAATTCCAAGAATAAATGGTAATTTTTTAAAGTTTCCACAAGAAAAGAAACAAAGCAAATAACTGAGACTCCAATTGGTATTGGACTTCTCAGCATTCACAATAAATGTTATAAAAATGCAGTATGGCCTCAATATCCTGAAGGAAAAAAAAAATTGTAATTAGGACTCTACTGGTATACTCAGCCAGTTAGTTTGTAGATATTTGAGAAACATGAAAACTTTGTTGGAATGAAAATTCTCAGTAGATCATTCAGGAAATAAATTATTCAAGATATATTTCATATATTAAAAATTAACCCACAAAGAAGACATAGTATGTATTAAAGTACGTAAATATAGAAATCAATTCACTACACTGTTAAGCCTAAGCAATTATTGAAAACTAGACCATAAATTTAAGTATAGTTCATTACAAAAAGAATTCCTGAAACTGTAAAGACATTATATATAAGTGAATAAATATAATCACAAATGATTTTTTTAAAAAATATGGAAACTATGAGTGAGATAGAGGATATATGAGAACCAAGTTTTGTGTAAACCTAAAATTATTCTAAAACATAAAGTCTACAAATTAAACAAAAACATGACAGATGGAAGAAAAAGTAAAATAAAGGCACATTAATGTTTTTTCTTTCATAGAATAGATAATAGATACTATTTATCCATATTCACTGAAAAATTAAGATTGTATTTGGGTCTTAACATCCTATCTAATAAAAGAGAAACATGCAAATTGGTAGTACCTTCGCTACACCCACCAGCCATGCCCACCAGCCAATCAGGAGTGAGTATGCAAATTAACCCAACAAATATGGGGGTTGCCATGGAGCTGGAGAGAGCAGGAGGCTTGGGTTGCCCCCAGAGATGGAGGAAGCCAAGCTTCCTGCCCGCCCTGGCCAGCCCTGGCCTCCACTCAAGGCTACAAAGTTTAAATTATAGAAGATAAATAAATCCCAGATACCAGGGCCTCCGCTTGGGTTGCCAGGGGGCATGGCTGGCCTGCAAACCACCACAGGCCCCTTGACCAGGCTACCCCATGCCCCAAGGGAACCCCCACCCTGATCCGGGACACCCTTCAGGGCAAACCAGATGGCTCCTACCCGTGCACCAAAGCCTCTATCCTATCTAATAAAAGAGTAATATGCAAATTGACCATCACTCCAACACACAAGATGGCTGCCCCCATGTGGTCAAAGATGGCTGCCCCCATGTGAACACAAGGCGGCCACCACAAGATGGCCAGCAGGGGAGGACAGTTGGGAGGGACCAGGCCTGCAGGGGAGAACAGTTGGGAAGGACCAGGCCTTCAAGGGAGGGCAGTTGGGGGCGATCAAGCCTGCAGGGGAGGGCAGTTAGGGGTGACCAAGCTGGCAGAGGAGGGAAGTTGGGGGCAACTGGGCCTATAGGGAAGGGCAGTTGGGGGGGACCCAGGCCTGCAGGGAAGAGCAGTTGGGGGAGACCAGGCCTGCAGGGGAGAGCAGTTAGGGGCAATGAGGCTGTCAGGGGAGGGCAGTTAGGGATCAAACAGACAGTTGCGGGGGACCAGGCCTGCAGGGGAGGGTAGTTGGGGGCGACCAGGCCAGCAGGGGAGGGCAGTTAGGGGCAATCGGGCTGGCAGGGGAGCAGTTAGGGATCAATCAGACAGTTGCGGGGGACCAGGCCTACAGGGGAGGGCAGTTAAGGTGGTGGACCAGACCATCAGGGGAGAGCAGTTAGAGTCAATGAGGCTGGCAGGGGAGGGCAGTTAGGGGTGACCAGGTCAGTTGGGGGGGACCAGGCCTGCAGGGGAGGGCAGTTGGGGGTGACCAGGCTGGCAGGGGAGGGCAGTTGGGGGCAGCCAGGCTGGCAGGGGAGTGGTTAGGGGGTGATCAGGCTGACAGGCAGAAGCGGTTAGGGGCAATCAGGAAGGCTGGCAGGCGAGCAGTTGGGAGCCAGCAGTCCCAAATTGTGAGAGGGATGTCCGACTGCCCATTTAGGCCCAATTCTAGCGGGATTGGGACTAAATGGGCAGTTGACATCCCTCGAGGGGTCCCAGATTGGAGAGGGTGCAGGCTGGGCTGAGGGACACACTCCCCCATGCACAAATTTCGTGCACCGGGCCTCTAGTATATAATGAAAAGAATTTAAATGGGATTTAGAATTTTCAAACCAAAGTGGGGAAAAAAGGAGCACATAAGATGTGTTTCATTTAGAAGATAGGAAAGAAAATGAGAAGAAAAGGGATTATGAGAGGGAGGAGGAACAGCAGGAAGAATAAGTTATATCTGAAATATGTCATAAAACAATAAGATATATGATGACAGAGTCAAGTATTTACTATCAGGGAGCACAATAAATATAAATAGATGAGATTCCCAAATAAATTATGACTCTGAAACAGAATTAAATAAAATTTTAAAAGTGAAAAACCAGCCTTGGCTGGGTAGCTCACTTGGCTAGAGTGAGGTCCCAATATGCCAAAGTTGTGGATTTGACCCCCAGTCAGGGCACATATGAGAAATAATCAGTGAATACATAAATGGGTGGAACAAGTCAGTGTTTTTCTCTCTCTCCCTTCCTCTGTCTCTTTAAAATCAATTGAGAAAAAAAAAAAAAAAGAGAGAAATGCTTAAAAATAAAAAGTGAAAAACCTAATTACATGCTCTATACAAGAGACCAATCTGGAACAAAATATTTCCCCCTTCTGTGGATCTTTTTTCTCATTGGGGTCTCTGACTGTGGGAGGCATGTCAGGGAGAAAGGATCTAAGGGGCTGCCAGAAGTGTCTGATATAAGCACTCAGAGGAAAATTGATGGTTCCTAATGTAAATATTTGAAAACAAGAAGCACTGGGCAAAATTGGTAATTAATTATGCTCAATTAACTACAAAATATTTTATTAACTGAAACATTATAGAATTCAAATACATACACGAAAAGACAGTAGGCTCATATAGTTTATGAGTGGATTCACTCAAACCTTCAAGAAACAGATTCCTCTCATATTGTCCAGGTCATCAGAAAAGATGAAAAGTCTCAAAATTATTTTACAATGCTAGCAAAGTATAAGCAAGAATGTCACAAAAATAATTTATAGCTCAGATTCATTTATTATAAAAATATAAATGAAATAATAACAAATCACATAACATGATTTAAAAGAATAATACACCAAGATCAGGAAGGGCTTTTGTAAGGAGTGCAAGACTGGGAAGGCGGGTTCAGATAATTCAGTGGGATAAGGGCAGGAATGAAAAGAGGAAAGGAAATAATTGCTTTAGGGTGGGGGTGGGGGAGGGGCTATGGCCAAGAGTTTAAGGAGTAGTTTAATAAATTGGCTACAAGTTTCCTAACAAACTTTGATATAAAGTTGTTTTCAATACTTACATTGGCTGAGTTCCTAAGTAGAACTGGAAGTACAATTCTACAGTCTTTGCCAGAATTCCCAATAGAATGGTAGATAAGAAGATGTTATTTTCAGTGATTGAGATGGGACAATCCCAAAGACTTCACTTCCCAAAGAAATTAGTGTAGCCCTTGGTGCCAGTAGAATAGCCATCAGAATAGGTCAGTACACGATTTAGCTGGTACTTTTATATAGGATCTCAACTTCTCATAGACATTTTGAGAGGGAATACTTATTTGAAGAAATAGAAAAAAGATACACTAGGGCCATAAACTCCTAATATTAAACACAGGCCAGGTTGCTAAATATTTCCTAAATCCAATGCTAACAAAGGATGAGGTGAGGAGGTTCCCTAGGTTTACAGTCTGAATTACAAAGACCTTGGTGGTACTCAAGGCCACAATAGGGAATGTTAAAGGGCAACAAGTTTTGGGGGGATGTTAATGGGTCAGATTGAAGTGACCACATGTTGAAGGATTTCCATGTATAAATATCCTGAAGACAGTATAATATATAAAACTTATTACATATTATAAAGTAAGTTTGGAAAGAGAAGAATCAGGCTGGTTTTATTGATTTAGAAGCTATCACACAGAGAAAAACTAGTCTAACTTGTGAGAACATAGGATCTAAAATAGATAAAAACAATCAAAAGAGATGAGTTGAAAAATGAACTTAAAATGAAGACAGCCTTTAAAGTGGTGGAATTAAGGTGGAGCCAGAAAAACAAACAGAAAGATTAGAAAGGAAGGTTCTTTCTGACCAAGAAAAAAGAAATACACAGAGATCTTGTGCTGTTTATTTATTCTACAAACATATTGAGCACGTCCTATGTATAAAATAGATTAAATGGTCCTCACCCTTATGATGCCTTTCATTTGACTTACAGTGTAGACAAAAGGGACTAAAAAGATATTTTAATTATTTGAAAACTAGAGGCCTGGTGCACGAAATTCGTGCACTGTGGGGGGAGGTCCCTCAGCCCTGCCTGCACCCTCTCACAATCTGGGACTGCTGGCTCCTAACCATGTGCCTGCCTGCCTGCCTGACCGCCCCTAATCACATCTGCCTCAGCCCTCGCACCCAGGACCCAGGCTTCCCTCCCTCTGGCCAGCCGCAGGTCCCCGGGACCCCCAGGCCGGCCGCCCACTGTCAGACTTTGAAATTTCATCCGTGTGCGAATACAGATAATTTAGGAATTTCCTTGAAGCGAAACACACCCCTCACTGTTCTGCCTCGACCTCCGCCTCTGCCTCCACCAAGGCCAATGCCACGGAGGCCTGGAAACATCTCTAAAGGGTACATAGTAATAGAAACAGGGTAAGCTTCACCTGGGCCGGCTGCAGGCACCCAGGACTGCGGGTGGCTTCACCCGGGCCCCGCCTTTGTGAGGAAGGACATCTGGAAGATGTCCAGTCTAATTAGCATATTACCTTTTATTAGTATAGATACTAATGGTAAATTTTTCCCATAATTAACTCCACATTTCTTTGGCTCCTCTCTGTATCTCCTTAATATCTTCCATCATTTGGTTCATAATTCAGGTTTATCTGTGCCAGAAAAATCCTGAATAGCTGTCTAAATATCTGCTTGAATTATTCCATCAGTAGAGTTTTGTCTGAGCTGCTCTAAATGCTGGAGATACAGCAATGAACAAATGGAATTCTATGTACTCATGGTGCATTCTAGAATGCAGGACAAACTACACAAATAAATACATTAAGTGATATATTGGGGAACAACAAGTGTGTGGGAGAAAACAAAGCAAGGTAAAGGTCACAAGCGTGCTGCAAAGACATGAGGATGGTTGCTATTTACATAGGATAGTCAGAGAAGGCCTCTCTAATAAAATAGCTTTTAAGCAGACACCCAAAGTAAGTAATAAAATGAGTATGTGGTTCTCTTGGGAAAGAGCATTCCTATGAAGAAAGCAGCAACGCCCTGAGGAAAGAGCATGCTTGGAAGACCAGAGCATCTGGAGGAAAATGAATGAGAGGAAGTGTCACAGAAGACAAGGTTGGAGTTGGTTCAGGGCGATCAGGTCCATCCTCTAAGACACAAAAAGGATATTCAGCTTTGAGCTGAATGAAATGGGAAACATTCTAACATTTCATAATCTAATTTATGTTTTAAAAATATCACTGACTATTGAGAACAGGGGGACCAATCAGGAGGTCTCTTTTTAAAGAACTTTGAATAGTTTGTTTATAATTCCTAAGTGAATTCATGGGTAGTATAGTAATTGTTATAGACTCAATGTTTTTGCCCCTCCAAATTCATATGTTGAAACCCCAATTCTAATGTGAGGTAATTAGGTCATGATGGAGCCCTCATGAGTGGGATTAGTGCCCTTAGAATATGATGCCAGAGGGCTAGTGAGCTCTCTGTCATCCTATATAATAAAAGCCTAATATGCTAAGTGTCCGGTCATCTGTTCAACCAATTAAAGCATAATATGCTAACGATATGCTAAGGCTGCTCAACCACTCGCTATGACATGCACTGGCCATCAGGGTGCAGACAGTTGACCAGTTGACCAGTCACTATGATGTGCACTGACCACCAGGGGGTAGATAGTCAACCAGTTTCTATGACATGCACTGACCACCAGGGGGCAGATGCTCCAACTGGTAGGTTAGCTTGCTGCTGGGGTCCGGCTGATTGGGACTGAGCGAGATGGGCCAGACATGCCCTGGAGCCCTCCCAAGGTCCCTCCCCAGCTGGCCAACCTCCCACGTCCCTCCCTAGCCCTGATCGCCCTGGGGTCCCTCGGCCTGGCCTGCACCCTCTTGCAATTCGGGACCTCTTAGGGGATGTCAGAGAGCCAGTTTCAGCCCAATACCACAGGCCAGGCAGCAGGACTCCAATGGTGCACGAATTTGTGCACTGGGCCTCTAGTATGAGGATAGAGAAGAAGTCAGTCCTCTGCAACCTGGAAGAGAGCTCTCACCAGAACTTGACAATACTGACATCCTAACTCAGAATTCCAGCCTTCAAAAGTTTGAGAGGTGTTTGATATTTAAGTTACTTACCCAGTTAATGGTACTTGGTTATAACAGCCTGAATTAAGATATTAATCAATTTATCGTTCACATAATGCAGTAGTCACTGCTGGTTGTCCCCTAAATCTGTACTTCCTCCTTAGTAAATTACCATGCTAGGGCTGCCATATAAAGTGCCACATACTGGGTGTATTAAACAAGGTAAATTTATTCTCTCACAATTCTGGAGAATAGAAGTCTGAAACCAAGGTATCAGAGAGTTGGTTTCTTCTGAACCTCTCTCCTTTGCCTTGTAGAGGGCTATTTTTAGTCCATATGCTTCTACATGGTCTTTCTTCTGAATGTGTCTGTGTTCTAATTTTATTTTCTTACTAGAAGCCCGGTGCACGAAATTCGTGCACGGCGGGGGGTTGTCCCTCAGCCCAGCCTGCACCCTCTCCAATCTGGAACTCCTGCAGGGATGTCTGACTGCCCGTTTAGGCCCGATCCTGGTAGGATCGGGCCTAAACGGGCAGTCGGACATCCCTCTCACAATCCAGGACTGCTGGCTCCCAACTGCTTGCTTGCCTGCCTTCCTGATTGCCCCTAACCGCTTCTGCCTGCCAGCCTGATCACCCCCTAACCACCCCACTGCCAGCCTGGTTGATGCTTAACTGCTCCCCTGCCAGCCCGATTGCCCCCAACTTCCCTCCTCTGCCAGCCTGGTCACCCCTAACTGCCCTCTCTTGCAGGGTTGATCACCTCCAACTGCCCTCCCTTGCAAGCCTGGTCCCTCTCAAATGCCCTCCCTTGGAGGCCGGGTGCCTCCCAACTGCCCTCCCCTGCTGGCCATCTTGTAGTGGCCATCTTGTGTCCACATGGGGGTAGGATCTTTGACCACATGGGGGCAGCTATATTGTGTGTTGCAGTGATGATCAATCTGTATATTACTTTTATTAGATAGGATAGAGGCCTGGTGCACGGGTGGGGGCCAGCTGGTTTGCCCTGAAGGGTGTCCCGGATCAGGGTGGGGTTCCCTTGGGGCGTGGGGCGGCCTGAGCGAGGGGTCTGTGGTGGTTTGCAGGCCGGCCACGCCCGCTGGCAACCCAAGCAGAGGCCTGGTATCTGGAATTTATTTTTCTTCTACAGTTGAAACTTTGTAGCCTGTTGCTCCCTCCGGGCGGCAGCCATTTTTGTGGCAGTTAATTCACCTTCTACAATTGAAACTTTGTAGCCTTAAGTGGGTGAGCCCGACCAGGGTGTGTGGAAAGCTTTGCTTCCCCTGTTGCCATCGGCAACCCTGGCCTGCTCTCTCAAGCTCCATTCTGCCGCCATTTGTTTGAATTTGTTTACCTTCTATAATTGAAACTTTGTAGCTTGAGTGGAGGCTTAGGCCTGCAACGGCTATGGAAAGCTTGGCTTCCTCTGTTACCTGGGTAACCTTGCTCTCTGTGGCTGTAGCCATCTTGGATGGGGGTTAATTTGCATAGTCGCCCTGATTGGCTGGTGGGTGTGGCTTATGTAGTGGAGTGATGGTTAATTTGCATATTACCATTTTATTAGAGAGGATAAGGACATCCATTATATGGGAACTAGAGACCTGGTGCACAATTTCGTGCATGGGTGGGGTCCCTCCTGGGGGGAGGGACTGTGGGAGATTGGACAGCATCAGGAGGTTGGTTTTGGGAGTGCACTGACCACCAGGGGACTGAGAGAGATGTGTTGAGCGCCTTCCCCCTGGTGGTTAGTGCACGTCATAGTGACTGGTTTACCAGTCATTCGGTCATAACAGTTGCTTAGGCTTTTATTTATATAGACTAGTGGCATGGTGCATAAAATTCGTGCACAGAGGGGGGTTCCCTCAGCCCAGCCTGCACCCTATCCAATTGGGGACCGCTGGCTCCTAATTGCTCACCTTCCTGCCTGCCCAATCACCCCTAACTGCCTCTGCCTGCCAGCCTGATCACCCCTAACTGCCCTCCCCTGCCGGCCTGGTTGCCCCCAACGGCCCTCCCCTACCGGCCTGATCTCGCCCCCAATGGCCCTCCCCTCCTGGCCTGGTTACCCCCAACTGCCCTCCTCTCCTGCCCTGGTTGCCCCCAACAGCCCTCCCCTGCCGGCCTGATCTGGTCCCCAACTGCCCTCCTCTGCTGGCTAACTTGGTTCTGATTAGTCGGTTTATATGCCAGTCAGCATCAAAAGCTCTGCCTCCTAGGCAACCATTGGCTCCCTACAGCACCCAGATTTGGTTCTGATTGGTCAGTTTCTATGCCAGTCAGCATCAGAAGCTCCACCTCCTAGGCAGCCATTGGTTCTTCACAGCACCCACATTTGGTTCTGATTGGTAGGTTCCTATGCCATTCAGCATCTCTGGGCCTATCAGCGGGGCCAGATCAGAAAGGTGGGGCTGATCAGCAGCCCTGGTGGAGGCCTAGAGAGAAATGGAGGCGCGGCTGCTGGCCAGACAGGGAGAGAAAGAGAGAGGCAAGTGCTGATCAAAAGCTGCTATAGAGGCAACAGATCAGTCCCTGCTTCTCTCTTCAGGCCTCTCTCTGGCCCTGATTCGCAGCCCCCTCAGCAGTCAGTGCTGGGGCACCATGCCTGCAGTGGAAGCAGTCAGCGCTGGGTCGCACCGGCAACTCAGGGCTGACCCCAGGACTGACTTCCGGTTGGTCGAGCTTTGGTCATTACTGGTCATCATGACCCAGGGCTTTTATATATTAGGATAGGGCCCACCCTAATGTCTTCATTTTAATTTAATCGTGTCTTTAAATATTTTATTTCCAAATATAGTCACATTCTGAGATACTAGTGGTTAGGGCTTTACCATATAAATTTGGGAGGCATGTAATTTAGTCCATAACATCTTATCTAATAATAGACAAATATGCAAATTGACTGCACCTTCGCTACTCCCAAGCCACGGCCACCAGCCAAGCCACGCCCACCAACCAATCAGGATGGATATGCAAATTACCCCAACAAAGATGGCGGCTAATTTGCATATCAAGATAGCGTAGAAAGAAGCCAAGAGCTGCAGAAGGGAGCAAAGCTGCGTAGAAGCAAGCAAGCTGCGGGGGAGGAGAAGGGAGGAGCGGAGGCGGGGCTGGGGGAGAAGGGAGGAGCGGAGGCAGGGCCGGGGGAGAAGGGAGGAGCAGAGGTGGGGCTGGGGGAGAAGGGAGGAGCAGAGGTGGGGCCGGGGGAGAAGGGAGGAGCAGAGGCGGGGCCAGGGGAGAAGGAAGGAGAGCGGGCTGGCGGAGAAGGGAGAAAAGCAGGGGGGCTGGTGGAGAACGCGGGGCAGGGGACAAGGGAGGAGAGCAGGCAGGGCGGGGTAGAGTGCAGCAGAAAACCCTATTGCAGGATTTTTCCTGCAACGGGAACGCTAGTCAAGTAATAAAGTTATGGGTAGGATATAGCTCCCAAGCCATGGACTACATTTCCCAGCCTCCCTTGTATCTAGGGTGGACATATGACTAAGATGTCACCAGTATAATGTGGATAGAAGTGATGAATTTCACTTCAACACTTCTAGCCAATCTCATATAAAATTGTAAGTCTAGTCCTGACTGGTTTAGCTCAGTGGATAGAGCATTGGCCTGTGGACTGAAGGGTCCCAGGTTTGATTCCAGTCAAGGGAATGTACCTTGGTTGCGGGCACATCCCTAGTAGGTGGTGTGCAGGAGGCAGTTGATTGATGTTTCTCTCTCATCGATGTTTCTAACTCTCTATTCCTATCCCTTCCTCTCTGTAAAAAATCAATAAAAAAAATTGCAAGTCTGTTCCTCCATGCCTTTCCCCTCTCCTTCTGGGTAAAATGGCAATGAAGAGACTAATCTTGGAATATAAAGGTTTTAAGATGGTAGAGCCTATGTCAGTCTGTGTTCCTGATTATTAGTATGAAAAGATATGGAACACCTACACTAGATTGTGACATGAGAGAGAATAAACTTCTGTATTCACTGAGCCATTAAATTATTGTTGAATTCCTTGTTACTGTAGTTAATTGAACCTTGACTAATATACATACCACTGTGACTGACTACTTATTATTAACTAGAGGAAAATTTGAACATTAATCTTTAATTTTAGAATAATTTTAATATATGGGTGTCAGGGGAAAGCCCCTCTACCAGGGACTGGACCCCCTTAGATGCCGGGTATTCAACATAGAAGCCCTGAGAAGTTGTGGGTATATGAGAGTTTTTATTGTAGCTCAAGTAAGCATTGCTAACAAGGAGCCACTAGACAAAACAGCTCTTCAAAGCAAAATCCCATACAGTAGCCACACACTGGCTAGGTAACAATACATCTTTCCCACACAGCAGTATCAGCCTCTGTACCCACAGCAGCAGCCTGCTGGTCAGTAATACATCTTCCCCATCATGCAACCCCATACTGGCTGGTCAGTAACAACTTTATACTACTTAAACAAAAGAGGCTTCTTTCCAAATAGTGACCTCAGTATTTTGGGTTATAGAAGGGCACACTTGCTTGCACAGTGTACATACAGATTAATGTGGCCTTGCTCTTGCACCTGTGTATGGTCCTTGGACACCCTGATTAAGATTCCCACGCTCCAATTGACCTTGAGCATCCCGCATACTCTGAATAGAGTCCCCACAATGGGTCAAGAGAACTCATGAAGTACACATAATCTAGATTATAAACTTAATTTGTGAATTTTCACAATTATAATAGAGTCAAAGTTATTAATGCAACAAAACTAATTCAACAAACTGGTATTTTTACTATGGACCAGATTCAGCCATACACTCTGGCTATAAACAAGCTGACAATCAAAACCCATGAATACCACATGGTCTTTGTCCTCAAGTTGCTCAATGTCCTATGGGGGAAGCTATGGATAAACAAATTCTATGATGTGCCAGCTGCCCATAGGGAAACACAAAAGATCTACTGGGAAGGAGATGGCGAAAACCTACAAATTAGAGATGGTACTTGAGCTGGACTTACAAGAAACTGCAATAGATCATTATATATGGATTCAAAGCACAAAATACAAATAAATGCAGCTTATGCAAGATCTAGCTAGGGAAAAATATAGAAAATAAATTTTAAGTATTTGTTGAATGAAGATAAATTCCATAAGCTCAAAATTTGTGTAGAAGGAAAACCTTTGTAAGAAAACCATTTCCAATTTTTCTGTATGTTAGGTGAAAATCAGCAAGTGAAAAAAAGCTTTTATTTAATCAGGACATGTATTAGCCTTGAGGAAGACTGGACTGTCAGGTGATAATACTAGCTTTGTTCCTGGAGAATGTTTTAGAGAATGGACACATCCCTGGGCTGAGGTGAATAGTTGTTATCTGTCTTGAGGCAAGAGCTGAGAAGAGATGATGCCTTGAGGCTGCTTCCTTT
The DNA here is from genome assembly GCF_951640355.1 of Cnephaeus nilssonii. Lineage (NCBI taxonomy): Eukaryota > Metazoa > Chordata > Mammalia > Chiroptera > Vespertilionidae > Cnephaeus > Cnephaeus nilssonii. The sequence continues at coordinate 81,163,395 of NC_137077.1, forward strand.
CCCAACAAGGCTGAGGAGGAAAACTTTATGGAACCCAAAACAAGTGTACTGCAGTAGCCACTTTACATGGATTATATCATTTAATCCTTATGGTAACTCCATTATTAGCTCTAGTTTATGGGAGAGGAAACAGGTCCCCAGAAGTTAAGTGCCCAAGATCATGTAACTAGTAAGTGGAAGCAGTGAATTCAAAAAGACTTGACTTGGGGTGGTGAACCCACAACACACTATACGGATAACGTATTATAGAATTGTAAACCTGAATCCTACATCATTTTATTAATCCCAATAAATTAAATACACATAAAATAAAAGCAAACAAAAAAGTGAATTCAGTTTGTATGCATCCATGTCATATTTTTTTACCATTAACTCTCCTAATTTAAATTTTCAGTAACTGCTTGATTGCTGTGGGGCCATCTGAATCCTCACCTGCCACAGCTTGGTTCACAGAGTTCGGTCATAGTTGCTGAGTGTCTGGGCTCTGTGGCTGACACTTGTAAGCTGTGTGAATTTGGACAAGTTATTTAAACTTCTTTTTCCTCAGCTTCCCTTTCTAAAAATAAGAATTATAGTAGTACCTACTGCATAGAGTTACTTCATGTACAATACATAGAACAACACATACTAGGTGTACCGGTTAATAATGCAGATTTTGTAACAAAAGAAAACATGATAATTTCAAGAGAAACATCAAAAGTGCTTTATTCAAAGTAATGTTCATCACTGGCTACACGTTTCCTGCATCTTTCAGGTAATTTGTGGATACAGTCCCAATAGAACTTTTCTTGTTTTGAGGCAAACCATTCAGAGACCCAATTTTCCACTTCTTCCTATGTTTTGAAGTGCTGCTCAGAAAGTGCGTGTGCCATCGATCGGAACAAGTGGTAATCTGAAGGAGCAAGGTCTGGTGAATACAGTGGGTGGGTTAATACTTCCCACGCAAGATCTTTTAACGTGTCTTTAACTGGTTTTGAAGTGTGTGATGGTGCGTTATCATGAAGCAAAATTACCTTGCTGTGTCTTCTGGCACATTCTAGTCATTTCATGATCAAAGCGTGGTTCAAATTGTTTATTTGTTGTCGGTAGCGATCAGTATTAAGGGTTCACCTGGTTTTAGAAGCTCATCATACACCACACCTTCCTGATCCCACCAAACGCAGAGCATTGTTGTTGTAGTAATATATAGAAACTAGAGGCCCGGTGCACGAAATTCATGCACGGGGGCAGTGGGGAGGGTGTCCCTCAGCCTGGCCTGCACCCTCTCCAATCTGGGACCCCTTATGGGATAACCAGCAGTTGGACATCCCTCTCACAATTCAGAACTGCTGGCTCCTAACCGCTCACCTGCCTGCCTGATTGCCCCTAATTGCTTCTGCCTACCAGCCTGATTGTCCCTAACTGCTCCCCTGCTAGCTTGATTGCCCCTAACCACCTCTGCCTCGGCCCGCACCTGGTACCCAGGATTCCCTCCTCCAGCTGACCACAGGCACCCAGGATCTGGGCTTCCCTCCCTTTGGTCAGCCATAGGCACCCAGGCTGGCTGCAGCCTCAGGGGATGGTGGACAGGAGGCTTCGCCTGTGCTGCAGCTGCAAGTACTGGTGCCCAGGACTGCAGGGTGGGCGGCTTCTCCATCTCCCGGCTGCAGCCAGCCTCAGGTACTGGGGCCCGGTTTCTCCATCTCCCCCAGGACGTGGGGCGGGTGGACATGGGGTGGGCGGCTTCTCCAGCTGACTTCGGCTTGGGATCACGGGGCAGGTGGCTTCTTTGTCTCCCAGATCAAATCCACCCTCAGGTGCTGGCACCCAGTTTCTTGTCTCCCCCAGGATGTGGGGAGGGTGGCTTCTCCAGCTGGGATCACCGGGCAGGCGGCTTCTTCATCTTCCAGGTTGCAGCCAGCCTCAGGCGCTGAGGCCCGGTTTCTCAGTCTCCCCCAGGAGGTGGGGCAGGCAGACCTGAGGTTTCTGATGCTGGCTGCAGCCTGGGATCACAGGGCAGGCGGCTTCTTCATCCCCCCGGGCTGCAGCCAGCCTCAGGCACTGGCACCTGGTTTCTTGTCTCCCCCAGAACATGGGGTGAACCACTTCTCCAGCTGCCTGAGGCCTGAGATCACGGGGCAGGCAGCTTCTTGGTCTCCGTGGCTGCAGCCAGCCTGAGGCGCTGGGGCCCAGTTTTTCCGTCTCCCCAGGACGTGGGGCGGGCAGACCTGAGGCTGGCTGCAGTCTGAAATCATGGGGTGGGCGGCTTCTTCGTCTCCCAGCCACACCCAGCCTCAGGCGCAGGGCCTGGTTTCTCCATTTCCCCAGGGCGTTGGGCAGGCGGATCTGAGGCTTCTGAGGCTGGCTGTAGCCAGGGATCATGGGGCGGGCGGCTTCTTGGTCTCCGTGGCTGCAGCCAGCCTCAGGCGCTGGCGCCTGACTTCTCCGACTCCCAGAGACCGGGAGATGCTGGGGGGGGCGGGGCTGCCGCCATGTTTTCAGTTTAATTGCATACTCACGCTGATTGGATGGTGGGCATGGCTGGGCGTGGCTGGTGGGCGTGGCTTTGTGAGTGTAGCGGAGTGATGATTTGCATACTACTCTATTATTAGATAGATGTTTAAAAATGCTTTTAAAATGTCTAGAATGTTAAAGTCTTTAAAATGTTTGAGTTAACTTTCTTGAAACTTAAAGTGTGATATTAAGGACACATTCCCCACTGCCCTGAAGCGTGTGTACCCCATAGATAAGGATTTGAACTTCAGTTACTGACTCCGAGTGACTTGCTAAGATAACCATTTGTGTGAGTGATGTACTCCCCCTAGATAATCACATGTAGCCCCTCGCCCTGTTTGAGATGAACATGTGTGCATTGACGTCATTCATTGATAGCCACCTGAACTGCTGCGGGTACGAAACACACTTTAAAAATTGGCCCTGGCCAGCTAACGGTGCTCGCCTTTTGAGACAGCCACAAAGACACGTCCTTTTCTCAGTCCGGCAAGCGACGCCGCTCCACGCTCCTCTCCCCGCCAGACGACAGAAGAACGGCTAGTACCTCCCCATCGAGACATGACTGAGCGAGTGAGGAACGCTGGCCCAGCTGCCGGACCCCAGAGGACAGCACCACCGGGATCCCATTAAGCCTGTACCCGCAGCACCAGGAATTGTGTGAGTAATAAAGTGCTGTGTGATTTGCAACTGCATATGTTTCATGTGGTGTAATTCCTCCGGCAGTTAATTGAATTATTTTGCGTACGCTTAAAATTGAAATGAAAGGTTCTGGTCTTTTCGGTCCTAAGCCTGCCCTTGGTCCTGCTTGTGTAGAGTAGCCTCTTTGCTAGCAACTACTTGAATGCCCCAACACCTGCACGGTTGAAGTTTATCAAAAGGGACACCTTAGATAAACACCCCAGATCCTTTCCCGGGATCTACTTGGGACAATTGTCTTCTTTCCGGAGCAATTTGTCCTTGCAGTCGATGTTGATGGTTGACCTGGATCAACCCATGATTTTGTGCATTTGGATTCTCAAAATAAATCCACTTTTCATCGCCAGTCACAATTCGATCCAAAAAAGACTTTCATGCCGTTGAAACAACATTTTACTGATGACTTTTCGATTTTCCATTTGTCTTTCGTTTAGTTGATGTGGCACCCATTTTCCTTCCTTTAAAATCTTTCCCATTGCTTGTAAACTATCAGAAATTGTTTACTGAGCAATGTTTAATCTTTCTGCAAGTTGTTTTTGAGTTTGACATGCATCTTCATCCAATAATGCTTGTAATTGTTCAAACTTTTTCGATTGACCTGGATGTTCTTTGTCTTTCACATCGAAATCATCACTTTTAAAGCATTTAAACCAGTGTTCACAATTACCTTGAGATGGAGCATGTTCACCATAAGCTTCCCGAAGTATACCAGAACTTTCAGCAGCACTTTTCTTCAAAATAAATTAATGAATTAAAACTTCCCACAAATGCTCTTTTTTTTGGCACGAAATTCGACATTTTTAAGCGTAAAAATACCTATGATATACATATGATATGCATTGATTGATTGCCTCCTGCTCACAGGGATCAAACCTGCAAGCAACGTACGTGCCTTTGACTGAGAATCGAACCCGAGACTCTTTGGTCCCCAGGCCAGTGCTCTAACTACTGAGCAATCGTCCCGGGCCCCATTTTAAAATTTATTTTTTACTTTTAGCAAATTGTCACCCACAATCACAGAGCAGAGAAAGCGAAGTTACCTTTTACTCCTCTTCCCCTCCCTGCTCTTCTACTCAATAGGAAATTCAACTAATTTTTCTTTGAAAGATTAAAACAATCATCTAGTTTGAAGGTGAAAAAAGTCAACTATCAGTATAATACACTATTACTTTATATTTGTGTAAAAAATATGTTTTACAAAGTGAATCTGTGTGCCTCATCTTTTTTTATTCTACTAACATCTATTTTTATTTGAGTTCCAATACAACTCTCACCTTGCCTTTTTTCTTTATTTACATATAAAAATAGAGGCTCTTGGATAAAATATGGCCTGAATTTCAATTTCTAGTGCACAGTAAGGATGCTACTTAATTTGAATCTGTATATTGGGCTTTTTGCTTTGTGCTTTAAACACTTAAAAAAAAAAGAAGTAAGTTATTAGAGTGGCTGCCATTTGGAGGGGAGTGGAGAGACCAGAGAGTACTAGGGGAGAATCTGGGATTTTATTAATTTTCTTCTGGGGGCTAGTTAAATGGGTTTATTCAGTTTGTGAAACTTGTGGAAGTTCATCATGCTATATTCTTATGATCCTTGCACTTTTCAATATATATATATATCTTATCTTCCGATAACATTTCAAAGATGTAGAATGATATATAACGCATAATTTTATACATATACAGCAGGTCCTTGAATAACATTATTTCATTCTAACATTGTTAAGAAAAAAAAAATGATTCCTGGAGGGGCCCCTGTGTGGAGTTTGCACATTCTGCCCAGGTCTGCATGGGTTTCCTCCCACATCCCAAAGATGTGCTTGTTAGATTCATTGGTGTGTCTAAATTGTCCCAGTCTGAGGGCGTGTGGCGGGGTGTTAGTGCACTCTACATACAATGGGAGGGCGTCCTGTCCAGGGCTGACGCTCATCTTGTGCCCTGAGCTGCTGGGGGAGACTCTGGCCACCCACTACCCCGAACTGGAATAAGTGGGTTGGAAAACTACCTTGTTTCCATTAATATTTCTTAAAGGTATGTATAGCTCACATTTGTTTGTATATTTCATATTAGAAGTGTTTTATATCTTTATTTGGAACTTTTATCATGTTTCAATGTCCAGAAATATGATTTAGGAACTTAACTCTTGTTTATATCAACTAGCCTATAGTAAAATTAGTTTATTATTAGGTTTTTTTCTCTTAAAGTCGAAGTTTCTAAGAACCTATTAGTTATGTTAAGTGAGGACTTACTGTATATTTCTCATAAAACTGACATTACTTGTTTATCATATGGAGAACAGGCTCTTAATAGACCACTAAGGGGGATGGAAAATTCAAGAGATTGAAAACACTGACAGTGAAATTTACTAATTTTTTAGTAGAGCCCTCTGTATCAAAGAATACAAAATTAAAAATATAGAATTAGGTACAAAATGAGTATTTATTTAGAACAAAAAAGAAATCACAAAATACAACAAAATAGTTTTGTAGTAGGCATGAGCAGAGCAGGAAGGACGGGTCAGGTGCAGAGGTCACCAGGGCGGTGAGCCCCTCGTGCCTAGCAACGAGCAAAACTAGAAGCCCTTGCACGACCACTCCTTTAAGCATTAACCCCTGGAGGTGACAGCTAGGCTTCAGCTGTGTTCAGCTCCAGGCCCAGAAAAGCAGTAAAACCAGGTGGTGCATAAGACCAAGACCCTGAGGGAACACACTGGAAAAGCTGATGAAGCGTCTATTGAGATCCTCCCCTGAGAACTCAGATAAAAGCTGCCAAGATGGAGGCCCCAGCGCAGCTCTAAGGAGCATGCCCATGCCTTTCCCCACGTGTTCTCTCCAGGTGTGTTTCCCTTGCCTCTCTCTTTCCACTGAGCTCCATAGGCCCTTCTTTTGCCTCTGACTTGTTTCCTGAGCTCATTTCATCTACAGCTCACTTCTTCTACCCTGTGACTTTCTAAATAAACTTTCTCTTATAGTTGGAGTCTTGGCTCTGAATTCTTTCACAGGCAGAACTTAAGTACTGAGGTTGCTGAACTGAGGTCTTCACACCTGGTGCCATTTTTCCGCTGTTAACAGTTTTATGAACTAACTACCCGAGCCACATCTATAAAACTTAATTTTCTACAGATTATAATAGCAAATTCTTTGATTGCCTGTACATATGATATGCATTATGTTATTTTCTACAGAGACATTACAAAAATTTTTTTCCAATATGGTTGATCCAATAGTTTTTATTTACAAAAACGTGAGATTTCTTACACAGACATATTCACTGTTTGTTGTACATGCTTCCTACAAGCTTAGGCTCTATAAATTCAGTAATTCTGGTAAATTCTCTTTGTGTCAATGACCATAAAAAATGTGTGGTGCTTTTATAACTTTATATCTTGTATTATAAAATATATCCCCATACAGCAGAGAACTTTCATTTAACTGGGAATTTTAAAAAAATGTATCCTCCACTTAACCTTTTACTTAACAACCAGGAAACATTTCCTATAGACTGGCCTCTGTTTTCTCCACTGCCTGCATTTTTCCAGACCCCGAACACAGGGCATGTTTATAATGCAAACATCTTGTGTTCAAACTCTAGCTGAGTCTACACCAGGTAATTGGAGTATTCCTCGGTGTCTGCACAAGGACAGCTAGCCAAGAACTTAAATATAGACTAAATTGATCTATATATCCCACTAAACCCAAATTAAATGTATGCCCAACTCAACTTCCCTGTAGTTGAATCTCAAAATCCCCATAACTGCTTCACCACCCTCCACACAAGAAGAAATGTGATGGCCACCTAGGTGGGCTGGAAAGAGACAATGATCTCAACCAACTGCCATTAAAACACCATACTCTTGAAATTTTTACAAAAACAAGTAACCATATGAGCTCAAGTGCTAGCTCCCTTCCTAGTGCCTTGGAAGACGCTGGTGCAAGCTTCATTTGCTTCTCTGTCAATCCGCCTCAGCTTCCTACTTTGCCTCACTGGTTGCACTTCGCTTCTCCTGGAAGTGAGCTCTTCATCTCTAATTACTGTCAAAACAGTGCACACACCTACGGTTGGCTCCTTTGTCAGCTTTTTTGTCTTCCCGGTTAACAACAAATTGTGTGCACTGTTTAAGTTTCTCCTTCAGTGGCTTGTTATAGAATTTTATATGCCTGCCCCTTGGATGGCCCATTTTAGCTTCGTGAATAGCAGCTGGTGAGGTATCTGGCTTTTGTTATCATTCATTGTTAGGGCCAGCTGTGACCAGCTGAGCACATTTGGGAGGCAGCCATTAAGCTCTGATGCAGCAAAACTGGCTATGCTTCAAGGCCTTAATGGATTTCTCTTGCCATTTGATGTAGATTTGATACCAGTGAATAGGGTGGAACTTCTATGGATACACATGCAACAGCAGTAATTTTACTCTTCACTCTAATTACACTCTTCTTGATTCAATTCATCACTTGCCCAAACAGGAACTGCTTTTATTTATATGTGCTGACTCCTGACTCTATTTTTACACCCTAAAAAATTACTCAGAAATTTTATTCCCTTTCACCCCATAATGTAGATTTGCTTAACAATATGCCCTACATTTGTGCTTACCAGAGATTTTGCAAGCACGTATCAGAAGAGTGATTGCATAGGGAAAATATTTACCTAACAAATTAATTTTTGCAGTCTAATGATATTCTGTGCTGAGTATCTTCTTTCTTTTTCGACTAAAGAAGCAGTTCATTATTCTCAATTAGTATAAAGCTTTTGCCTACAGCACTGAAATTCATCCAAACTTCCAACACTGGATGAAGTGACACAAATTTCTTTTATGCTTGCATTCAGAATCTTTAGATTATCAAAGAATGACTGCCTGAAGAAGCTCTTCAGTTTCTAATTAATTCTTATAAGTAGTCATATGAAACAAGCATTTGCACTCAGTGTTTTACATATTATTTCATTTAATTCTCATAACATAACTTTAAGGAAGGCAGTATTATTCCAGTTTTAAGGAAAATGAGCCTCAGATAAGGTAGAAATTTGCCCAAGTTCACATAACAAATAATTGGTGGATCCAATATTCAAACTTGGGTCTGCTGATACAAAAGCTAATAACCAGCTTTTACCTTTTAGAGTTAGTAGTTTGGTAAGCAAGAGAAAACCAGAAAGAAAGGATAATCATGTTTAACAATTCTCTCAAATCTAGAATGAACTAGGATTCTATCTCTATGTTCGGATAATTTGGGAATTATTTTTTTTCATTTCCCAATTTAAAAGCAACTCCATCTTCATCATACTAAAAATGCCTTAAGTTAATATTTGATTGGGACATATTTTCTGGTAAATTTATTTTTCTTTGGCAATTCTAATACACCTGTTAGGCAGTTTTACTCAAAGGGTGGTCATGTGCCTGAGGATCTTCCGAGATGTTTGTTAAATAAAGAGTTCTGTGCCCCATCCAAGACCTACAGAATCAGAATCACTAGTGTGAAGAAATCTACATTTTAAAACTAAAACTTAGATGTGATTCTGAAGAGCACTAAAGTTAGCCTTTGGAAGAGTTCCCAGGCCTTTGCTGGGGTTGTTATTTCCTGAGTAATTATTTACCAGTACCTGTCTCTTCAAGGTCTTGATCCAGCATCTCAGTATTACAGGGAAGTGCCTCTGGTAGTCAGTAAGCCTGTTCGAAAATATCCTGGTTCTTCTTCAAAACACATGATGAGCTTGACAGGTGTGGCTCAGTAGTTGAGCATCAATCTATGAACCAGGACGTCAGGGTTCGATTCCTGTTCAGGGCACATGTTCGGGTTGTGAGCTTGATCCCCAGTGGAAGGTGTGTAGGAGGCAGCCGATCAATGATTCTCTCTCATCATTGATGTTTCTACCTCTCTATCCCAGTCCCTTCCTCTCTGAAATCAATAAAAATATATTAAACAAACAAACAAACAAAAACACATGATGAGATTGTACTTCCCTGCCTCCTTGAGGTCAGATGGCCATGTGACTTCCACTGGCCAATGGAAGTGAGTGGAAGTGATAAGTGCTCCCTTTCCTGGAGCCAGGAACCATCTGCACTGCAGATAGTGGAGGCTTCGTCAGCCTGTCTTCCTGCATGATGATGAGATGGAGTAGGGTCCCAGCTGATCCACAATGCATCTGACAAAATGGAAAACTGGCAAGATGCTGGTTACCTTCCAGTATTCATCCTGCACTTACTTATTCTTTAGTTACAAAAGCACCAATATTTTGTCAGTCACATTACTCTCAAGCTAAAAGATGTAATTTTCCAGCCTACTTGGTAGCTAGATATAGTGATAATGTTAAGTTTGGGCTATGAGGTACAGGTGGGAATTATATTTCATTGTCAATAAATCTCCTTAAAAGATAATGGTTTTCAAGTCTGGCCAGGTGGCTCAGTTGGTTGGAGCATTATCTCATACACCAAAAGGTGATGGGTTTGATTCTCAGTCAAGGTACATACCTAGGTTGTGGGTTTGATCCCTGGTTGGGGTGTGTGTGGGAGGCAACTGATAAATGTTTCTCTCTCACATTAATGTTTCTCTCTCTCCCTCTCTTTCTCCCTTCCTCTTTCTCTAAAATCAATAAAAACATCTTCTTGAATGAGGATTAAAAAATTTTACATAAAAAGATAATGGTTCTCTTACCTTTTCTCTTTATTTAAGTTTCCTGGAATGCAAATGTAATAACTAGAGAGCTCCACCAGCCTTCTTGGGCTATGGAGTGAGTTTTAACATGCAAGCCACATTCAGTAGAGCAAAAAGATAGAAGGAGCCTGGCTCCTTAACAATGTGAATCTTTCTTATTTCCCTGGAGAGCCTAGCCCTGGATTTATTTTATAGGAGTGAGAAATAAACCTGTACAAGTCACTGTTTTTCAGACCTTTATTTCTTACCCCATGACCTCATCCTCTCTGGTACAAAGCACTATATCTATTTGTAATTACTGCAAGCCAGGACTCTACCACCGACTCAGTGTATCAATTTGGGCAATGTACTTCCTAAATCTGGGCACTGTCCCTCACTTGCAGACAAAGACGTGACTGTGAATACTGCAGCTCCATTGTGGGCAAGATAATGCAGGCATGGTAAGATTACATGCTTTCCATGTGGGGCACGGTTCCATGCATGTCAGCCAGTCTTCCAAAATTATACTCTGCATTTTCTGAACAACTTTGCCAGCGCACCTACAATCCCCACAGCACTGGTCAGCATCCTGTCAAGATTGATGGAGCTTGTGAAGGATTGCCAGACTCAGCTGGAGGCGTGATTTCTGTGAACTCACCAAAGATCCATGAGCTCCAGGAACTTCAGACTAGCTGATGAGTACATTTATTCCGGTACTCATTTATTTAATACAAATTCATACTGATCGGCTTCAAACAAAACATTGCTGCTTTGTGGCACCCCTCCTCATCAGCAGTTGTAGAATTCTGCAGTTGGAAGGGGCTTCAGAACTCATAGAGTTCAACAACTGGATTTGACACGTGGGGAAAATAAGCCTCAGAGAGCAAAATTGATTAATCAAGAGCCACCCAGATAAGCTCAGGTTAAACTGAGAGCTCCTGACTCTCAATCCATCATCTTTTCTCTAAACTAAGCCTTCCCAAAAGATCACTGCATACTCCTTTCCTCTACTTGAACTTAACCTTAACTCCATGGCATATACTGTATCTACACATTCAGCATTTGTCTGAGTCCAAGTTTTGCATTGATTTTAGTCTTATCTCAAAACATCACCAGCATTAAAAAAAAAATTTAAAAATAAAAAATCCTTTTTCCTTTCCCTACTTGATATTTTCTCCTGAATTCCTAAAGCAAATGTCTTCTTTAATTATTATTATTCTCTTTGGGCGTTTATACTCTCTCCCAACCAGTTACTCCCCTCCTGCTTATAATAGTAAATATACTAGGCCTTTCCTATCTTTTTTGTTGTTGTTGTTAATCTTCACCCTACGATATTTTTCCATTGATTTTTAGAGGGAGTGGATGGGAGGGGGAGAGATACAGAGAGAGAAACATTGATGTGAGAGAGACACATTGATTGGTTGCCTCCCCCACATGTCCTGATCAGGGCCAGGGATCAGCCTGCAACTGAGGTACATGTGCCCTTGATTGGAATTGAACCTGGGACCCTTCAGTCCATGGATGACACTATCCACTGAGCCAAACAGGCTAGGGCAGGCCTTTCCCATCTTTAAGTAATTTATAGCATTTTATGTTTTACACAGAATTTATTGGGTCATTTGAGTTTCAAATTCTCCTTCATTTTCAGGGCAGCTTTGATTCAGAGATGTTAATTCCAGACCTTTTATCACTTCATTACTTTGTCCTTATTTATATTTATACTAGAGGCCCAGTGCACAAAATTCATGCACGGAGTGGGAGAGGGGTCCCTCAGCCCGGCCTGCACCCTCTCCAGTTCGGGACCCCTTGGGGGATGTCTGATTTTGAATAGAGTTATTTTATTTTATATTCTATATCTCATTTTGCAGCATATCATTGGGATGAACAATTTCTTTCTCCAGCTGTAGCTGCACATTTTAAGAGGAATTATTAATAAACATAATTTAGATAGCTTTCTTTTACCTAGAAGAATAATCTCTAATTTTATAGTGTAAGTCTAATGCAAAATGGAATCTAATATATAGAACTTTGCTTTAGCAATTATTTTTATTAACATCAAAGTTTCCCCATGTACTGAAGTGCTCCTTCCTGTGAGGATCAAAATGTTGCTTCAAGATACAACCTTTAAGCCAGCTGTTTTTTGTATGAGAGCCAATCTCTGATTTTTATTTCATGCCTGCCAACCCTCTGCCTTTTAAGCTTTTAATAAAGAATAATTAGTTTAAGCACTATTTTCATTAATCCCTCATGTATAGAACCTCAGGTTAAATGTTTTATAAAGATATATAGCATCGTTTTATATCTATTTGATCTTATGAACCCTTCAATCAGTAAATCCCTTTTGTTTTCTCTGTCCAATGAGATTCTACATGTGTATTAGACACGAATTACCTGTCTTTGTTAGTAGTTCACTGGTTCTGTACACCATAAATCTGGGCAAAGAACTGTTGAAAATTTAAGCCTTCTTAATCTCGATGATATACACACTGAAAAAGGAAAATTCTTCAGTGAACAGTAGCTAATTCCATGTATTTGGAAGAGCAATGGTATCAAGCATTTCTCTAATCCACTGGATTTTTAAAACAATTCAAAGTTCTACAAGAGTTTACTTAGTTAACCTCAAGCAGCAGAACTTTCTCTAGAAACCTCACTCAGAAAATAGCTTTGTGTTTCCTTTCCTTTTAATAAAACCAAATGGCAAGATTAGGCACTGGGTGAACACTTTGTAAATGTGCACTCACAGAGGTACGGGCAGCTACGTTGATCTCAGATGAACTTTAACTTTCATTCCACAAGGCACGATCATAGAAACAGAGCCTTTGGAGAAGTGCAACAGGATATCAAAATATGGCTTTTCCTGTCTGGGAATTCAGGCCAAGGCCCCAAAGCTGAGAATAACCAATGTAAAGTACCCCCCCTGGTTAAAGAAGATAGACCATTTATAAAGCAAGTCGCATAAACAGTCCTATCAAAGAAGAATTCAGTAAGCGGTAAGTGATGGGAGAGTGAGGGCTGTTTAAAGAGAGAGTTGCCCATTCCTTGGCTTGAGGAAGCCTTTCCAAGAGAGGCAGACTTCAAGCGAGTCACAAAGAGTGCTTGGCCTGTATGCTCTGAATTCAGGAAGAGATAGAGACTAGAGCCTGGCTTAGGTCTAAAAAAGTGAAATGACTTGAAAGTTCTGCCAAAAGCCAAGAGAAGAGAGGAAATTTGAGAAGAAGCAAGAGGAACCTCTCCACGCACTGAAACAAAGGCATGTCTTTTTGTGGCTCAGAGGTGGCCCATGTAGGTGGGCTGCTGTGAGCCCTCTTGACAGATTTTCCCTCCACAAAACAACCTGGAGCACCAGCACAAGAGAATGGATTACCGAGGCCAGAGGCTTGCGAGCAACTATATCTGGGTGACTAGAGGAAATATCACTAATCCAGGGAGCAGCAATTGGACATTCCAGCAAAACAAACTCCAACGGACCCACAGAAGCATCCTATGAAGTAAGCAATTGATCATCTGACACCCAGAAGGCATCAACACTTGATACAATCAAATCTAATAAGAATTTGTCTACCCCTTATATCTTTTCCTTCGCCCTGCTCTAACCCTGAAGGGTCCAGAGTTAGGACAAAGGAGTACAAGAGCAAAGTGGGGAAATAATAAAGAAAGTAAAACTGTCCTCTCTACATCCCAGGGTAAGCCAGTGTAGGGGAAAGGGTCAGGCTTAAAGCGGATAAGAATGAGAAATTTAAGTTTCAATGGTGGGTTGAAATAAATGAGATTACATTTTCACACCCTATAGTGTCTTAAGGCTATGACATCTTCTGGAAATTTTAAGCAGGAATGAAGACAAATAAGCCAACAGAGTAAATTTAATGGGGAGTGTTGGAAAATAAGAAATTTGCCTTCAACTTGAACCCTAATGAGTACAACTCAATACACTAGTTAGAATCATAGGGATTTAGAGGGAATAGAACTGGAAATGCTGTGGTTATAAACAAACAATTAGTTTCTAAAACATTGCAATATTCCTTATCACAAAGATCTTTAAGATGAAGAAAATCAACTTTAAAAAGCTTCTTTGAGCTTCAAAGCTCAAATAAACTATTCAACCGGAACACTGGAGCTGAAAAGGGTCAATAGAGATGGGAGAGATAATGTTATAATGGATATTTACTACAAAGTAGTAGATATAAAATAATTTAACTGTGATCACGTTGAACATTGTCTGGAAACAGTCAAGCATGAAACTGATCGCATAAGAAACAGAGTGTTTATATTAGTGTCCTATTGCGGCCATGACAAATTTCGTGGCTTGAGCAATACAAAGTTATTATCTCACAGTGGGGCAGTAGTCTGATGGGCTCATCTGATTCCTCTGCTCCAGTGTCACAAACCCCAAATCAAGCTGTGGCAGAGCTATTTTCCCTACTGGAGGCTCTAGGAGGGAATGCAGTCCTTGTACTTATAGGACTAACATATCTGCTTTCTTACTGGCTGTTAGCTGAGGGCCATTCCCAGCTTCAAGAGGATGCCTCATTGCTGGCTGGTGGCCCTCTTCTTCCATCTTTGTAGTTAGAAATGGCAAAGCACATCGTTCTCATGCCTCAGCCCTCTCCTGCATCTTCTATTGTCCTGTCTCTCTGCCTGCATCCATGAACGATGCTCTACTTTTAAGGAGTCAAGTGATTTGATTGGGCCCAATTTAAGGATAATCCTCTATCTCAAGATTCATACTCTTCATTACATCTACAACACACTCAAAGTTTACAGGAATAAGAGCATGGCCATCTTTAGAGAGCCATTGGTCTGCCTACCACAGTGTTAAAGCCTGATGGTTTCTATTTTCATGGTAAAGTAGGAGATTAGGTCATTAGTTGAGAGTGAAGTAGGCAGCGGGGTAATTGAAGGACTGAAGGAAGAACTAAGATTCAGAATCGCTAGAGAGAGGAGTAAGAATAGGAGTAAATTGGGAATTATTAAAAACAAAACAAAACAAGACCTTGTGGTGGGGATAAGGGGTTGAGGGTGAGGCACCATTTGGCAGCAAGCCACGTATCACTAGGAGCCATGTAATTACACACTTGCTGATCTGAGAAAGCATTGTTCATTCAAAATTATATACACTTGCTCTTCTTTGGGAACTCACTTGTGTTTGAATAATTTGCATCATGACTTCTTAACCCCATCCCAGCCTCCCTTTTTTTGCAGAATGCAAACAAAATTGTATATGACTTAGGCATGGTAGCATTTGACTTAAGAAGAAAATGACAGGATTAGACACCTGGATTCTAAATAGCCAGACCAGTTCAGATGCTCCTTGTTCATAGTGTTCCAGCACTATTTTTTCCCCTCTAGCAGTTTTAATGGCAGTAACTAGAATATCAGTGATCACAGCTTTGAGATGGCATTGGTAGGAAGCTCATTTGACAGAATTAAATAAATATATTTCTGAGATAAGACTGTCAGAATTATAGCCGTATGATGTATCCTTTAAAATGGGTTTTAATGAATTAGCACTTTTGATCTAAAAATCTGGGAACTAACCTAATTTGGGGATAAGAACCTGTATTTTCAATGTGGCAGTGGGACATTTTTTCCCTTTCCTGATCTCTTTATAAGATCCCAACAAATAAATTAACTTTTTTTTTTTAAGTGGTCATCATGCTCATTATCTCTCATTACTACATAGCTAGGGCTGCTGAAGAATAACAATACTTTTATTTTCCATTTGATAGTCAGAGCACTGATTTTTGGTGGAAGGAGAAACAGCAATAGGGGTTGGGGAGAATAGAGGGGGGAGGAGAAGTCTCTGACTTTTCAGGAAACTGATGAGATTAGAAAAATTATATTCAATATATAGCTTAATTTTATATTTTGGAAAAGAAAAAAATGCTTGTAAATTTTGAAATATGAATATAGACTGAGGAGCAATTGAGATCCTTAAATTTAACCCCAAAAAGGTTCTTTTTAAATACTAGAAAATACTAATTTAGAGAAGACCCACTAGTTTTCTTTAAGTTTTATTTATTTGGTTGGAAATACTATATACGTCTGTGTGTCCAGTCTACTTCATCCTTTCCTGAAGTGGTGTGTGTGTGTGTATGTGTGTGTGTTGCTTTTATGTTTTAATTTTCTGGGGCCATATCTTTATTCTGCCTCAGGCCATAGTTGCCTGACTTATGATTGCTTGCCTTTGTCCACCCCTACAAATTTCCCTGAATTCCAGTTGGTATAGCATAGAGTAAAACTGGAAATGTCTTTGATCTGTCACTCTGGAGCAGTGATTATGGTTTGGGCAACAATGGCTGACTCTGGAAAGGTGAACTTTAGGGCTATAAAGCGAAAGCTCAACATGGTACACCATTGAAAACGGCAGGGACCCAAACCATCAGGCGCTTCTCTGTGGCAATAGAAAGTGAAAATGGTAGTGCTGTCTAAAATAGCAGCCCCATGTAATGTAGCCAGAAGTAGTAGCTTTATCAGAAAGTTCACTCTTATTGTTCTCTATTAATATAAAAATTAAAGGTGCTGTGAATATGTTGAAAGCTAAAAATTACATTACCATCCTGGTAACAAAGAGTGTGGATTCTCATGTTGCCTCCCCTCATTTCCCAGATCAGTACTGGAGCAAAGGATTAAAATGATCAGCTCTGAGTTTATTAGTCTTATCTCAGTATTATAAATTGAATTTCTAGTGAGGTTTGAATCTTTCATGGAGAAGTAAACTCTCTTTCCTCCTTATTTTCTCCTTCCCATTCCTTCCCTTCCTGAAGAGTTCAGCCCTGAAGCCATTAAGTGGTGGTGATTGAGGTAGATGTCTGTGCCAGAGTGAGGGGAGCTGTGATGACCCAGTGTCACTGAGCGCAAGTAGGCGAGGACAGTGTCCCCATAGAGGGTCAGCCTGATGCAAGGTCCAGAGCCCCAGCAGGATGAGGAGGGCATCACACAGGAGAGCAGCCTGGAACAAGAGCATGGAACATTTGATGAGGTGTCCTCACGGGGAGTGCGGGGCATTGAATGCCAGCGCCTAAGTGTAAGTGTCAGTTGTGGTGCAAGTGGTCAGAGGCCAGGTGGGATAAGGAAGGCATCCACCTGGTGAGACAAGTCAATATAGGGTGTCAGGGCTTGGATGGAGAAAAAGGATGTCCACACATGGAGGTGACTGGGGTATCCGAGTCAGTTGAGACTATGCTGAGTGTCTTTGTGGGGTGTCAAGGGTAGGCTGACCTGGGGTGTAGGACCTAAGCAGGGTGAGGGAATGTCCTTGCAGGAAAGTGTCCCCTCACAACAAGGTGAGGAGGGCAAGGTGAGGAAGCTCCCTTGACGAGGGGTGTCAGTATCCAGGCAGGTGAGCAGGCTATCCATATAGGGAGGGGTTTAGACTTTACCCTATATCCAAAATAATCTCAAGATTCTTCACTCAATTATATTCATAAAGATCCTTTTTCTAAATAAAGTCACATTCATAGGTATCTTTTTAAAAATATGTTTATTGATTTTCAGAGAAAGGAAGAGAGAGGGAGAGAGAGACAGAAACCAATGATGAGAGTGAATCATTGATTAGCTGCCTCCTGCATGTCCCCTACTGAGGATCAAGCCTGAAAACTGAGCATGTACCCTGACAGGGAATTGAATTGTGATCTCCTGGTTCATGGGTCTACTACACTCAACCACTGAACCACACTGGCTGGACTCACTGGTATTTTTTGAAAGTTCACTATTCAGGGCATCATGCTGACAACTTATTCTAAAATGGTTTAGAAAAAAAAATATTTGTATTGTACTTACAAATTTTTTATGAGTTGAGGCTGTTTCAAAACTAGAAAAAAAAGGAACAAAGTAGAGGACTAGTTATGTTGAATTAGTCTAGTAATTCAACAGACCTTGGGTTGAGATCCACCACTTACCTTACTGTGTGAATTTTGACAGGCCACTGAACCCATTTCAACCTCAGTTTCTTTGTCTACAAAATGGGCATAATCGTACTTATTTCATAGATTTGTGTGAGAATTGAAACAATGGTTGTAAAGAGCTTAGCAAAATGCTAACTGCTTAGTCAGCTAATGAAAGTTAGTTAATATTATTATCATTACTAATATCATCGAAATCCTTAAAATGATCTAACGTTTACTTTTATACAACAACTGAAGGTCAGAGATATGCTTGCAGTCTGATTAAAAATTTCACAACTTAGCAGGCTAGTAAGACTTCTTCTTCCTACCCTAGTTACCAAAACCGTACGTTCTTGCTTTCTTCTCATAATTGCAACTAATTGTGTCAAGCACCGAGTTTGTGGGGTTTTGACCTTTAAATGTCTTAATGTAATTGTTCAGAGATCTGGGGATTCTCAGAAGACAGCCTTATTATCATGGTTAGGTAAGTGTCTATGTTGGTTATGTATCATTTAGGAGTACATTCAGTAAAAAGAAACATAAACCAAATCTAGAGTGGCTAAAACAAATACAGTAGAGGTTCATTTGTCTCACATAAGATGTCAAGTCAAGAAGTAGGTAGCTCAAACCTGGTGAGGCAGTTCACTGATGTCAGCAAGGACCATCCTGGGCATGTTAGCTTCTGTTCTTTATTGCCTTAGGGTCACAAGATGGTTACAGTACACTGAGATTGTAGAGCTACTCTACAGGCAAGACCAGAGGAGCACAAATAAAAGAGGGCTCCAATTAAGGCTGTCTTTTTATTTATTTTTAACTAAGAGAACAAAATTTCCCAGAAACTCCTATCCACCAGACCTGCCTTATATCACCTTGGTTAGAACTGGGTCACATGATTTCCCAGAGATAAATCACTGTTGGGTCAGGGAGGGGGAAGAGGGATGGCATTACTGTGATTAATTCAGGTGGCTTATATTATTGTCTGGAAGTGGGACAGGGACCAACTTTCAGTAGGACCACCGTTGGCATGTCTACTGAACATTTTATTAGAAGGGAAGAAGAGGAATGGGAATGGAAGGGTGTAGCCCTGGATGATTTCTGTCATAATTAGCCATGACCATTTGCCAATCTTCAGAAATGAAATCCCAGCCTTTTAAAATGTAATATATTAATTTATCACCAGATCCTTTTGGAAAAAAATCAACCTAAGATTTACAAGTAAATTGTGTTCCTGAGTTGTTTACCATTTAAACAATTGAGAGACAGAGTTTTTTTTTTAATATTGTTAGCATATTTTTCAGATATGAATATAAAATAGGAACACAAGGAATCCTTTTTAATCAAAGATGAGCTAAAACTATTAAATTAGTCCCATTTTGGGATTAAAAGCTTTCAATGTTGGAAAGAAGGAAACATTTTCATTATGTGAAAGAGATGAAATCCAATCCAAAGTCCTTAAGGGATAGAGGATACCATGTTTCTGTCTTCATGATCTGGGAAAAGCATAAAATAAGTGGAATATAAATCCAAAAACTATTCATCAACATGACCTTATAGAGATCATCTAGTCCAGCTTTGCAGATATGAAAGGATTGAGGCCCACAGAGAGAAGATGAAGCATGTTTCCAGAGGCTGAAAAATTACTAGAGGAGGTAGAACTAGGTCTCAGACCTCCTGACCTCAAGTTAGAGTTCTTTTATCTGTAGTCCTCTAAGGCTGAGGCGGTCCAACAATTTGGAGAAAGGAATTTGTAGTGAGTTTTCTTAATTCCTGTTGAGAGCAGACAGGAAACTAGAGAAAATTATTTGGAGAGTCTAACCTCTGGCTAGGAAAGGAGGACCAGAGCTGAAGGATTCCTTTATCATGAACACAGAGAGAAATAATATAGGTATGAATGCTTGGTTTTACATGGCCAGCAAGCCAACTAAAATCCTAGACTTGTTCATTCTCTTCCTCCTGCACTTCTCTTTCTCTCTCTCTCAACATGTATTTATAAGCACCTATTTTCTACCTGGCACAATCTATATATATAAAGGCCTAACATGCAAATTGTTTGACCAGGAGTTCGACTGCTTGCTATGATGTGCGCTGACCACCAGGGGGCAGCGCGGAACATGGTGTCAGCAAAGTGGCAGTAGAGGTGCTGCCAGCCCTGATGAGAGCAGGACTGCAGTGGGATGGTGGAGCTGGTGAGTGGGTGGTGCCAGGTCAAGGCAGGTGCAAATGGGGGCCCAATTGCCCTGCCAATTGCCCCGCAGATGGCAGACAGCGACCATTAGCTGGCAGGCCCTGATTGCTTGATTAGGGCCAGGCCCTGGGCTGGGCCGGGGAACTGGGGGTGGGTGGCGGCGACCAACCTTCCCCAGTGCCCAGGACGGGGGCTGTGACCTTTCACTGGCTACCTGGGGGTGGGGGTAACAGGGACGGAGGTGTGGTGAGAATGTGGGGTGTCTGCCGAGCTCGCTCTCACTCCCCCTACTACCCTCCCCCGGGACACCGCATGCTGGGGAAGGCCCCGTGCTCAGGTGCTGGTTGCCTGTGAGGAGCCCGCCCTGCACTCATGCAGCCTCTTCCAGGTGAGCTGGGCCACAGCCGCTGGGATCTCAGGGGCTGGTCGGGCTCCCTGTGGGTTCACACAGGAGCTGGGCTGTGAGGCCGGCTAGGAGAGAGCGTGCTGCCTGCCCAGCTCCCATGCAGCGCTGCTGGGCAGCCCAGAGGCCCACACTGCACCCTGGCCAGCAGTGTCTGGCCGCGCTCACCGCATCTCCACATAGGGACTCAGGGGCCCGGGGCCCAGGTGCTGCCCAGGACCCAGAGGTCAGCTGGGACCTGCCCTTCCATGCCAGACGCTCACGCTTCTATCACCGGCCAGGCTTAGGGACTGTACCTATGCACAAATTTTGTGCACCAGGCCTCTAGTAGGATATAAATTGAAATCTTACCTTCTGTACAAGTTAGGTTTTAAAATCTGCTTCTAGATTGTACATATGATCACAAAGAATCAAAATTATAGTTCACAGTTTTCTGAGAATCAGCTGTTTCACCATAGTCCAATGTAGCTAGTTTTTCCTCCAAAATTAGAATGAATGTCTGGCTTCCCAGATGAGCACTAGATGAGACAGTTGGCTTTGGTTTAGGGGCCATGATTGTTAACACATGCTATTTTTACACACTCATTATCGTGAGACACTTGTACGGATGGAAATCAAGGCAGATTTTGAGGGTTAAACAGCAGCGTCCAATCTCCCATCTCAAATTCAGTCTGAGGCCTGTGTTTATTGAGTAGAATGGAGAGCACAGTTGCTCACACTTTTGAAATATGCTACTTTTGAGGCTTTCCTCTTTTTAAATTACTTTTACTAGTAAATAGAATACTTATAACTTAAATGTGTATACATGCCACGTTACTAAAGATAAACTAGTGTGTATATGACTATCCTATATAAAAAATGGGTAATATGCAAATCGACTGAATGGTGGAACAACCGGTTGCTATGACACGCACTAACCACCAGGGGGCAGATGCTCAATGCAGGAGCTGTCCCCTGATGGTCAGTGTGCTCCCACAGGAGGAATACCACTCAACCAGAAGCCGGGCTCATGGCTGGCGAGTGCAGTGGTGGTGGCAGGAGCTTCTCCCATCTCCGTGGCAGCACTGAGGATATCCGACTGAGGGCTTAGGCCCACTCCCCGTGCTTAAGCCCATCAGTCGGACATCCCCCGAGGGGTCCTGGACTGTGAGTGGGGTGCAGGCTGGGCTGAGGGACCCCCCTGAATGCATGAATTTTGTGCACTGGGCCTCTAATCTCTCTCTCTCTCTATATATATATATATGCCTAAGTGACCCTAAAAGCCCAGTTGACTGGTCGCTATGATGCGCACTGACCACCAGGGGGGAGACACTCAACACAGGAGCTGCACCCTGGTGGTCAGTGCGCTCACACAGCCAATCTCCCACAGCTAGCCAACCTCCCACAGTCCCTCCCCCTGCCTGGCCAGCCCCCATAGGGACTGGGCAAGATGCCCCAATAGGCCCAGATCACCAGCCAGGCTGAGGGACCCGACCTGTGCATGAAATCATGCACTGGGCCTATAGTGTAAATTTAAAATTACAACTCAGTAGCTTGTGCATTGCTAAAAATGAATATCAATTTAGATCTGTAGCAGGAAAGGTTGAGAAGCAATTTCCAAATAAAGAATTGCTTTGAGGTCAGTTATGAAAGATGATAATTTATTAGGAAAAGAGAACTAACTAGTGAGGAGCATCTCCTCCCTGCCAAATGTTTTACATATCTACTTTTAAGTCCCATAACTTAAATTGCCCTAGTTAATAAAAATAGAACCAATTCAAGAACTTCCCCAAGATCATACAGTTGGTAAGTGGTAGAGCCATAATTTGAGCCCAGTTTTGTGACTTTGAAATTTGTATAATTGAGATGACAGCATCCTATTCCCAAATAAGACAGCACAACTCAAGATCCAATGATTGAAATTACCTTTTATATGTAGAGGCATAGGAGAAACCTCCTTCCTGGCCTCCAGCCAGGAGTCAATTATTTAAAAAAAATTTAAATTAATTAAATTGTTTTTGTTAACCCTCACTGGAGGATATTGTTTCCATTGATTTTGGAGAAAGTGGAAGTGAGGAGGGAGGAGGAGAGAGAAGAGAGAAAGAGAAACATTGATGTGAGAGACCTACATCAATTGGTTGCTTCCCATATATACACCAACCAGGGCAGGGAATCTGCAACCCAGTTACATGCC
Organism: Cnephaeus nilssonii; assembly: GCF_951640355.1. Lineage (NCBI taxonomy): Eukaryota > Metazoa > Chordata > Mammalia > Chiroptera > Vespertilionidae > Cnephaeus > Cnephaeus nilssonii. Next base: position 81,185,847 of record NC_137077.1, read on the forward strand.
CTTGACTGGAATTGAACCCACAGCCCTTTGGATTGTGGGCCGATGCTCTAACCACTGATAAACACTGGCCAGGACAGAAGTCCCTTATTATTATAAACACCATTTGAGAAATTGGTGTGTTTTAACTTGAGGACTCTCTCTCTCTATCGCTCTCTCTCTCTCTCTCTCTCTCTATATATATATATATATAGAGAGAGAGAGAGAGAGAGCGATAGAGAGAGAGAGAGAGAGTCCTCAAGTTAAAACACACCAATATATATATATATATATATATATATATATATATATATATATAGAGAGAGAGAGAGAGAGAGAGAGAGAGAGATAGAGAGAGTCCTCTCTATATCTCCTATCTAATAAAAGAGTAATATACAAATTGACTGTCACTCCAACACACAAGATGGCCGCCCCCATGTGGTCAAAGATGGCTGCCCCCATGTGGACACAAGATGGCCACCACAAGATGGTTGGCAGGGGAGGGCAGTTGGGAGTGACTGGGCCGGCAGAAGAGGGCAGTTGGGGGTGACCAGGCCTGCAGGGAAGGACAGTTGGGGGGGACCCAGGCCTGCAGGGGAGGGCAGTTGTGGGGGGGAACAGGCCTGCAGGGGATGGCAGTTAGGGGTGACCAGGCTGGCAGGGGAGGGAAGTTAGGGACAATCGGGCTGGCAGGGGAGCAGTTAGGCATCAATCAGGCTGGCAGGGGAGTGTTTAGGGGGTGATCAGGCTGGCAGGCAGAAGCGGTTAGGGGCAATCAGGCAGGCAGGCAGATGAGCAGTTGGGAGCCAGCAGTCCTGGATTGTGAGAGGGGTACCAGATTGGAGAGGGTGCAGGCTGGGCTGAGGGACACACACCACCCCTGTGCACAAATTTTGTGCACCAGGCCTCTAGTATATATATATATATATATATTAGTAGCCCTGTGCCCGAATCCATCCACCAGTAGGTCACTGCCACCCTCCTGTAGCTCTCCACCTGCTGTCCTGCCCTCCTGTGGTGCCCCCTGCACTCCTCCCCCTCTCCTGTGTCCCCTCCCCCCCCTCAGAGCTTGCTGCCCTGCCCCCTCCTGTAGCTCTGTGCTGCCTGCCTGTAGTTTGCTGCCCCACCCTCCTGCAGATCCGTGATCTGTTACGTGGTCAGTCATTACGCCTCAGGGTGTAACTGATAATTAGCATATTCCTCTCTTATTATATAGGCTATACTAGACACACTCATACACACACACATATATATATGCATATATATACATACTAGTACATACACACACACACAAACACACACACACACACACACACATATAAGTTGTTAACACACATCAGTGGTCTTTATTTTTTATATTTTACTTTCAATATTATTTTATACTAGAGGCTCAGTGCATGAATTCGTGCATGGGTGGGGTCCCAAGGCGGGATGGGGTTGTCTGGGACGCTATCAGCCCTCCAGGCGGGTGGTGGGTCTCCCTTGCCGGCCCAGGATCCAGATCTGTTCCACTGATATTCACGCCGGTTGTTGGCCGCTTTTATATTGTAGAAACAATATAAAAATGCGGAATGTCTAGGGAGGGGAAGCGGTCGCGGCGCCCAAGGTCAACTTCCAGGAGGCCGGCAGCACTGTCAGGATTGTTCTGGTGGCACTGGTCCTTTGGTGCCTGGCCCATTCTCCAGAGATTGGACCTGCAGGAGTACTGAGGGAGTCAGTGGCTGTCACTGGGCTGGTGGGCCCCTGGGATGGGTCAATCAGCTGAGTGGTGCTCCCACTGTGGGAGTGCACTGACCACCAGGGGCAAGCTCCTGCGTTGAGTGTCTGCCCCCTGGTGGTCAGTGTGTGTCATAGTGACTGGTCATTCAGGTCGTTCAGTGTCATAGTGACCGGTTGTTCAAGTCGTTCAGTTGTTCGGTCACTTAGGCTTTTATATATATGGATTGGTTTCAGGTGTACAGCATAGAGGTTATACAATCATATATTTTACAAAATGTTCCCCCCAATATATTCAGTACCCACCTGGCACCATACATAGTTATTGTGATATTGACTACGAGAGGCTCGGTGCATGACATTTGTGCACGGGGTGGGAGGAATGGGGAAGGTCCCTCAGCCCGACCTGCACCCTCTCCAATCCAGGAGCCCTTGGGAGATGTCCAACTTCCAGTTTAGGCCTGATCCCCGATCTATGAGTCTATTTCAATTTTGTTTGTTCATTTATTTTGTTTTTTAGATTCCACATATAAGTGAAATCATATAGTATTTGTCTTTCTCTGACTCTCTTATTTTACTGAGCATAATCCATTTAAGTCCATTTATGCTGTTGCAATGATAAAATTTAATTATTTTTATGGCCAACTAATATTCCATTGTATATATGAGTATATCTTCTTATTCTAGCTTTCCTCTTACAATATTTAGAGTCAAATTTGTAGCCCATCTCTAACAAAGTGGAAAATTTGCTCTATTGATTTTTTTATTCAAATCTGCTTCTGCTTTTATGTTAACTTTTTCCTGTGCTTTGTTCCATTTTTGCATGCAAATATTTTATGTTAGTTTATTTCATTGCATTGTTATGAAGTACCTGCTTTAAATTCTTACTATAACAAGGCTAAGAAGTGATCTAAAGAATAAAATAAAAATCCAAGCATAAGATCATTCAGTCAAAACATGACTTTGAGAGTGAAGAATTAACTTAAAAATAATAAACTCATAAACTATAGAAATATATGTAACAGCATAATTATACTTACTATATTCTTCATTGTAGATGATAGTAACCAAAACATTTGCCTCTAATTGTAAGGAATGGGCAAACTACATAGGAAGAATGTGTCTGTTTATAGGAATGGATATTCTTCTTATTTCTTTGCAGCCAGTTATATGTACTATGTGTTAGGCATTATGCAAGGCCTGGGGGTAAAAAAGATGAATAAGATGTATTCTGTAACCTAAGTTGCAGATAACTGCTGTAAAGAGTGATTAGTGCTATAACAGACATTTGTCAGGACCTTCTGAAAGGAACACAATAAAATGAATAAATGCTTAGCCTTTAAAGAGTGACCCGGCTTAAGGTAGTTCTTCAGTGTATTATTGTCCCAGGGCTGCTGTAACAACTTACCACAAAGTAGGTGGCTTAAAACTCAGAAATTTATATTTTCACAATTCTAGAGGACAGAAATTTAATTTCAAACTGTTAGCAGAGCTGGTTCCCTCTGAAGGTTCTGAAGGAGAATCTTTCCTAATTTCTGATGGCTCCGGCAATCCTCGATGTTCCTCGGCTTGTGGACGATGCATTGCTCCCATCTCCACCTCTGTTGTCTGTCATATGGCTTTCTTCCCTGTGTGTCCCTGTGTCTTTGCATGATCTTCTTCTAGAATTATATCTGCAAAGATCCTATTTAAAATTAAGGTCATATTCTGAGAAGCTGAGCGGACATGAAATATGGAGGAACACTCTTCAGCCTAGTGTACTCAGTTACTAGTCACAGGAGTGTAAACAAAAACTTAACTTTGTTATTCCTCATCTGTAAAGTGGAGATGATAATAATAGTTATCACCTAAATTGTTAGGATATTTAAATAAAACATATAGAATACTCAACATACTATTTGGCACAAAGTAATTGATGAATAAATGTGTGCTAGTAGTAGTTTTGAGAATTATTGAGTTCACTTCTTTCTTGTAATGATCGTGTTTTGTCAACTAGCATATGAGAATTGTACCAATTTTATTTTCCAGTCTATGATATCCATCCAGCTGAATAACTTAGATTACTCCTAAAACTTTGCAGTGGAAAACTCTTGTACGTTAGCAAGAACTCTCTGAGGAGTACCAGTATGCCAAGTATTGCACAATCATAAGGATTGGAAATGTCCAAGTCATGTATCAAAAATGTGAGCATTTGGAAATAGGTCACTTAAATTTGATCTTTAGAAAGTGTACAACTATTTTCAACTTCTCTAGTGAGTTTTTAGTCACTGTTATAAGGTTAGAGAGTCATTCTGATCTCCAAGATCCAATTTCTTATTAAATAAAAAAATATTTCCTGAATATTTTGGCCTGCTTTTTGTTGATTTTTAATAGACCTTATTTTTAGAGCAGTTTCAGTTTACAGCAATATTGAACAAATGGCAGAGAGATTTTCTGTATACTCACTGCCCCCACACATGCAATATCCCTTATTGTAAACATTCCCCACCAGAGTAGTACATTTGTTACAACTGATTGACACACCGATATCATCTAAAGTCTATAGTTTACATTGGGATTCACTCTTGGTGTTTTACACTCTATGTGTTTAGATAAATTTATAATAACATGTGTATATAACCATAGCATCATAAAGAGTAGTTTCATTGCCCTAAAAGCCCTCTGTGTTCTGCGTATTCATCACTCCCTTCCCACTAATCCATGGCAGGCACTGATCTTCTCACTGTCTCTATAGTTTTTTCTTTTTCCATAATATCATATAGTTATAATGATACAGTTAGATAGCCTTTTCAGATTGGCTTCTTTCACTTAGTAATATCCATTTAACTCTTCCCTACAACTTTTTTCTGGCTTGGCAGCTTATGTCTTTTTAGTGCTGAATAATACACCATTGTCCGGTTGTACCAGTTTATCCAGTCACCTACCAAAGGACATCTTGGCCGCTTCTAAGATTTGGCAGTTATGAATAAGCTGCTATACACATCCATGTGCAGGTTTTTGTGTGGACATATGTTTTCAGTTCCTTTGGGTAGATACCAAGAAGTGTGATTGCTGTATCGTATGTTTAGTTTCATAAGAAACTGTCAAACTATCTTCCAAAGTGGTTGTACCTTTTTTGCATTCCCACCAGCAATGAATGGGAGATCTTATTGCTTCACATCCTCTCCAGTATTTGGTGGTGTGAGTGTTCTGGATTTTGGTCATTCTAATAAGTGTAGAGGGGTATCTCATTGTTGTTTTACTTTTCATGTCACAGATAACTATGATTGGGACATCTTTCCATATGCCTATTTGCCTTTTATATATATTATTTGGTAAAGTGTCTGTTAATGTCTTGGCTTTTTTTTTTTTAATCTAGTACATTTCCTTATTGTTGAATTTTAAGAGTTCTTTGAATATTTTGAATAAAAATCCTTTATCATATATGTCTTTTGCAAATATTTTCTCCAAGTCTATGGCTTGTGTTTTTATTCTCTTGACATTGTCCTTCACATATCAGAAGTTAATTTTAATAAAGCTGAGCTTATTAATTATTTTGTTCATGGATTATGTCTTTGGTGTTGGATTTAAAAAATTATTGCAATGCCCAAGATCACCTAGTTTTTTTTTTAATCCTCACCTGAGGATATTTTTCCGTTGAATTTTTAGAGAGAATAGAAGAGAGAGGGAGACAAAAGACAGAGAGAAATATCGATGTGAGAGAAACATCGACTGGTTGCCTCCTTCACACACCCTGACCAGAGCCCGGGCCAGGGAGGAGCCTGAAACCAAGGAGCCCTTGACCAAAATCAATCCACAGGCTGACTCTCTATCTACTGAACCAAATCAGCTAGAACACCTAGGTTTTTAATATGTGTTATCTTCTATGAGTTTTATAGTTTTGCACTTTACATTGAGGTCTGTGATCTATTTTGAATTAACATTTGTGAAGGGTGTATGATCTATGTCTAGATTCATTTCCTGCATGTGAGTATCCAGTTGTTCTAGCACCATTTGTTGTCAAACTATATATGTTTCTCAAGCTATAGAAAGTCTTGCAATCAAGTACTGTCAGTCTTCCTACTTTATTATTCTCCTTCAATTTGGCTAATTTGGGTTCTTTCTCTCTTCATATAAATTTTAGAATCAGTTTATCAATATCCACAAAATATTTTTTTGGGATTTTGATTGGGATTTCATTGAATCTATAGATCAAGTTGGGAAGAACTGACATCTTGACAATATTGAGTCTTTCTAAATGTGAACACAGAATATCTCTCCATTTATTGAGTTCTTTTTAAATTTTTTTCTATCAGAGTTTTATAGTATTTCCTCATGTAGATCTTGTACATATTTTGTTAGGTTTATACCTAAGTATTTAATTTTTGGGGGTGCTAATGTAAATGTTATTTTTATTTTTAATGTGTTTTTATTTTTAAATTCCATTTATTCATTGTTAGTACATAGAAAAGTGGATGACTTTTGTACATTAACCTTATGGTATAGACTGAATGTCTGTGTTCCTCAAGATTCATATATTGAAAGCTAATTCTCAATGTGATGGGATTAGGAGGCAGGGCGTTGGGGAGATGATTAGGTCCCGAGAGCAGAGCTTCCATGTATGAGATTAGTGCCCTTATTAAAGAGATCCCAGAGAGCTCCCTTGGTCCTTTTGCGGACACAAGAGGAAGACAACCATCTACAATCCAGGAAGTGGGCACTCACCTGATAATCAACCTGCTGGTGCTTTCATCTTCAACTGCCCAGCCTCTAGAACTATGAGAAATAAATTTCTGTTGTATATAAGTCGCTCAGTCTATGGTATTTTGCTATACCAGCCCTAACAGACTAATACACCTTGTATCTTATAACTTTGCTGTAATATCAGTCCCAGGAGGTTAGTTTCCATTTGGAAATTGATCTGATCTACCTAGACCAGGCGTCCTCAAACTACGGCCTGCGGGCCACATGCGGGTGTTTTTGCTGTTTTGCTTTTTTACTTCAAAATAAGATATGTGCAGTGTGCATAAAAATTTGTTCATAGTTTTTTTTTTTAAACTATAGTCCAGCCCTCCAACGGTCTGAGGGACAGTGAATTGGCCCCCTGTTTAAAAAGTTTGAGGACCTCTGACCTAAACTAATTAAGAAAAGAATCATAAATTAGAACTAATGTTTATGGAGTGTCTACTTATATGTACAGTGTTGTATTAGGCACTAGGGAATACATCCATAAAAATAGGTAAATTCTCTACCTTCATGGTGCTTTCCTACTACTGGAGACAATCTAATCTAATAATAGACAAATATGCAAATTGACCGCACCTTCACTACGCCCAAGCCACGCCCACCAGCCAAGCCACGCCCACCAACCAATCAGGATGAATATGCAAATTATCCCAACAAAGATGGCGGCTAATTTGCATATCGCGACAGCGTAGAAAGAAGCCAAGAGCTGCAGAAGGGAGCAAAACTGCAGAGAAGCAAGCAAGTCGGGGGGAGGAGAAAGGAGGAGTGGAGGCGGGGTGGGGGAGAAGGAAGGAGTGGAGGCGGGATGGGGGGAGAAGGGAAGAGCGGAGGCGTGGCGGGGGAGAAGGGAAGAGCGGAGGCGGGGCCGGGGGAGAAGGGAAAAGCAGGCGGGCTGGCAGAGAAGGCGGGCCGGGGGAGATGGGAGGAGTGGAGGCAGGGCCAGGGGAGAAGGAAGGAGAGCGGGCTGGTGGAGAAGTTAGAAAAGCAGGGGGGCTGGCGGAGAACGCGGGGCGGGGGACAAGGGAGGAGAGCAGGCAGGGCGGGGTAGAGTGCAGCAGGAAACCCTATTGCAGGATTTTTCCTGCAACGGGAACGCTAGTAGATAACATATAAATAAACCTGCATTGTCTGGTATAAGTGTTCTGAAAGGAAAAAAGCAGGAAAGGGAAGTGAATGAGGTTTGCTCCTTTAGACAGGCTGAGAAGAGAAGGCTTTATGGGGAGGATATGACATTTCAGGAGGATCACACTTGAAATGAGGAAGCTGGACATCCAAGGATCTTAGAAAGAACATTCCAGGAGAAAGGAAGAGCAAGATCAAATAGTCTGAAAAGAGAAAGTACTTGCTATGTTCCAGAAACAGCAAGGAGCTTGAACAGGGTGAGCTAGGGCAGGTATATGGGTTGGGTAGGATAGAGTGGACTGGAGGAAATTACATTAGAGATAGTCAAGGCCAGATGAAGGGCACATTTTCAATTGAAAATATGACCATAGGTTGAATGGGTCAGGTTAAAAAAAAAAGAATGAGTGAAAGTAAATTAGATATTTTGAAAAATATAAGGATAAGATAGAAAAGAAATAGGAATTGAAAACACAAAGCTACTAGATCGTCTTGGCTAGATCTTTGCTTTCAGCTATTTCATGAGTAGACACTATGTGCTCAACATTCTGCACATATTCTGAACATACCTGGTGAGAAAAGAATTATTGGTTTTATTTTATATACTTAGATTAATGTATGTAGTGAAAGAGTATTAGCAATTATCCTATCTAATAATAGACAAATATGCAAATTGACCACACCTCCGACACACCCGCAAGCCACGCCCACAAGCCACGCCCACCATCCAATCAGAGCAAGTATGCAAATTAACCCAAACCAAGATGGCTACAGCCACAGAGAGCAAGGCTTCCTAGGTAACAGAGGAAGCCAAGCTTTCCGCCTGCCCTTGCCAGGCCTAATCCTCCACTCAAGCTACAAAGTTTCAATTATAGAAGGTAAACAAATTCAAACAAATGGCTGCAGAGTGGAGCTTGAGAGAGCAGGCCAGGGTTGCCGCCGGCAACAGGGGAAGCAAAGCTTTCCGCACACCCTGGCCGGGCCCACCCGCTTAAGGCAACAAAGTTTCAATTCTAACCCCAACACAAATGGCTGTGGGCCTCGGAGGGAGCCCTAGGCTTGGCTCTGCTCCAGGCTACAAAGTTTCAATTGTAGAAGGAAAATAAATTCCAGATACCAGGGCCTCCGCTTGCGTTGCCAGGGGGCGTGGCCCACCTGCAAACCACCACAGGCCCCTCGCTCAGGCCGTCCCACACCCAAAGGAACCCCCACCTGATCCGGGACGCCCTTCAGGGCAAACCAGCTGGCCCCCACCCCTGTACCAGGCCTCTATCCTATCTAATTAAAGAGTAATATGCAGATTGATCATCACTGCAACACACAATATAGCTGCCCCCATGTGGACACAAGATGGCCACCACAGATGGCCAGCAGGAGAGGGCAGTTGGGAGGCACCCGGCCTGCAAGGGAGGGCAGTTGAGAAGGACCAGGCCTGCAAGGGAGGGAAGTTGGAGGTGATCAACCCTGCAGGAGAGGGCAGTTAGGGGTGGCCAGGCCGGCAGAGGAGGGAAGTTGGGGGCAAACAGACTGGCAGCAGAGTGGTTAGGGGGTGATCAGGCTGGCAGGCAGAAGCGGTTAGGGGCAATCAGGAAGGCAGGCAGGCAAGCAGTTGGGAGCCAGCAGTCCTGGATTGTGAGAGGGATGTCCGACTGCCCGTTTAGGCTCGATCCCATTGGGCAGTCGGAAATCCTTCGAGGGGTCCCATATTGGCGAGGGTACAGGCTGGGCTGAGGGACAACCCCCCTCCATGCACGAATTTCATGCACCGGGCCTCTAGTAAATATAATAAAGCAGGTTCAGAGAGGTAAAGAACTTGATCAAAGTTACACAATTAAGTGACAGTATATTTTAATCAAGATTTGTCAGATTCAAAAGTTCATGTTGTTCTTTATTACTATGAATCATCAAAAATTGATTCTTACAATGCATCTTTTCCCCATGAAGCATCTGAGTTATGCCTTCAAGATGCTAGTTGTCCTCACTGCAGACATCACACCCAAGGCTCTTGTCCCTTTCCTGAAGCTCTGTGCCCAGCACCTTTGTGCCTCTACTACAAGGGATTTATCACCTTCCTCTTTGGCCACTTCTCAGGCCAGGAAACTCAATGACTTCCCCCAATGTCTCCTAATCCCTTGAGGAAAACTTTTGATGATTAAACTAACCCTTCAGAAGAAACCTGTTGGTTTAAAAAGAAGTGTGTTTGACAAAGGTGATAATGTGGGTCTCATATGAGCGGGACATCATTTCATTTCAAGAAATTAAGGTAGCCTGAAGACCCAGTCAAAGAAAGTAAAGGCAGAATGAGGAGAGGCACAGTTACTACAGAAGCAGGATTCTTCTTGGCACAGTTCTGTTACACTGTTAATCTAGATGCTGTCAGTTTCAAACATTTCCCTCTTGGCTGGCGTCTTCCAGTTTGTCCCAACACCATTGACTCATCTGTCAGTAACTTTTTCACTGAGGATGTTGACACTTTTTTTTTCACCCTTCCTTCTAATCGTTTTCCAACAACCATAATTAATTTCTATGTGTATGACTCTAGGTCCATTTCCTTGCTTTACTTACATTAATAACCTTCACCTATAACCATTCACATGGCTATCTACACTTACATCTTGAATCCTGTGGTTTCTCTCTCTCCGTGAGCTTCCTACCTCTTCTGTTTCCTCAATTTGCGTAAGTTTGGTTTTTGCTTTCATTACAGGATTTTCTTTTTCCCGATTTATTTATTATTAGCTTTTAGTTTATTAGAGTCTAGGCTTCGTTTTCTGCTTATCAGATCCACTTTCAATGCTATACATACCTTCCACGTTTGTTAAATCAGATCATTCCTCAATCTGTTCCAATTCCCTCAGATTTCTGAAATTATCACTAATATTCACATTTTATGGTATTTTATTACTCTCTCTGCTTGCAGTTCAGCACTGCACTTAGGTTTCTAACCATATTTTATATCTTGAATTGTGGGCTGGATTTTCCCTTGGTCTGTACTGCCTATAGGCATCTGGGCAAATATTCTCTCTGGAATTGTTCAATCCTGAATCGTATCCTTGCCACAGCCCTTATAGGTGAAGCTGTTACAGATTTCACCTTCACCCCCATATATAAGACCTAGATAGCTCCTACCCAGGCAGAATACCAGGTTCATATGTCATTTATATACTCACCAACCCACTTCATTCTCTTATTCAATTGATTCTTTAGTGGAGTACTGTATACTCCATTAATCCCTAAATCTGGATCACCCTACTGATTTATATTCTCTAATCCCATTCCAGGATTTCTAAACACTCTTAAAGAAAAGTGCATAATTATTTTGGTTGGGCTCCATTAATTATCCTCAATAAGATAAGCAATTCTTTCACTTATTTTTAGTCCCTCACACATTTTTTTCAGTAACAGTTAAAAAAGGTACCACCTCCCCCCAAAGCCACTCAAAACTTTATGGTTCTTCTCAAGCTCCTGATTCACACAGAAAAAATGATAACCTAGTTTTTATGAAACCTAGACTTTATATGTCTTATAAGAATACCCTCAATTTCAGTATTTACTCTTTCTTTCATCATCTTTCTCCATCTAACATTTTTGGCTAGAATGACACAATGGATTATCCTGAGGGGGGGGGGAATGGAATTTATTAGGAGGATATTATAAGATCATAGTATCAAAAAGAAGCCTGGAGATGTGGACTTGGAAATTTACAGGAACCAAGGAGGCCTCAAAGGAAATTATAAAAGTCTCTTTGATGGCAAAACAGCTTGGTGTTCCAGGTCTGCCTGACCTCTGGGATGAATCCAGTTGTTTCTAGTCCTTTGTCACTCTGCCCACTATTAGATCTTCAGGAAGAAAGCATCCAAGTTACTTAGCTTGGCTTACAGAGCCTGCCTCTTGGCTAAGTGGAAACAGGGCTTCCAGTTACACACCCATCAGACTGTAACCAATGGAGAAGCAATAGTTCCCCAAAGAGAATCAGTGTGGTATGAAGAAGGGAAGATGAATGTCATGCAATCAAAGCACAACAAGAATTCACCATATTTTCTCTCTAATAAAGAATTGGTTCTACTTTTTTTTTTCTTTTCTAATTCTCCCACAAGGTTCTTTATTGAATCCTTGAAAGATTTCTTCTTTTTTATATTTTTACTAGAGGCCCAGTGCATGATTGAATCATGCACGTGTAGGGTCCCCTACACGCTTTCACTTTTCGCGGTGGAGCTGGGTGCCTGTCCGGTGGTGCACCAGGCCTTTCAGAAACCTCTGGCTCGGCGGAGGCTTCTGAAAGGCCTGGTGCCGGAGCAGACAGGCACCCAGCTCCCCCACTTTTGATGGTCCGCGGCCGCTGAGGGGGGCTACCCTGCTGTTGAGAGGCGCAGGGGGCGAGACTCCTGCCCCCTGTGCCTCTCAACGGCTGCTGGGAGCTGCCGCGGACACCCAGCTGCACCTCTCAACGGCAGAGTAGCCAGGTGTCCGCGGCAGGCCCCCTCAGCGGCCGCGGATCTGGCCGTTGAGAGGTACAGGGGGCGGGAGTCCCGCCCCCTGCGCCTCTCAACAGCAGGGTAGTCCCCCTCAGTGGCAGCGGATCTGTGCCTCTCAATGGACAGATAGGCCACCCCAAGTCCCGCCCCCCAGCTCCCGCTGCCCAATCGTGGGCGTAGCAGAGTGATGGTAATTTACATGTTACCCTATTATTAGATAGGATTTTTTAAAAAAATCTTTATTGTTGAGAGTATTAGAGATGCTCCCCTTTCTCCCCCATTGCTCCCCTCCACCCAGTTCCCGCTCCACTCCAGGCCTTCATCACCCTATTGTCTGTGTCCATAGGTAATGCATATGTGTATATAGGATCTTTGGTTAATATCTTCCTGCCCCCACCCTCTTTCCCTCTGAGATGTGTCAGTCTGTTCCATGTTTCCATGCATCAGTTTATTTTGTTCATTCGATTTCTTATTCATTTATTTTGATTTTTAGATTGAATTGTTGATAGATATGTATTTGTAGCCATTTTATTGTTCATATTTTTTCTTCTTCTTCCTCCTCTTGAATACCCTTCAACATTTCATGTAATACTGGTTTGGTGGTGATGAATTCCTTTAACTTTTTTCTTTTTAACCTTCTTCTCTAATATACTCCTCTTAATCCTGGGTCTTCTTTTTTTTTTAAATTTTTTTCTCCAGTGGAAAATCATTTTACGTTATAGACTTCAGAGTCATCTTTGTCTCTTTCCTCTTATTTATTGCTACCACTTAGTTAACTGATTTGAAAATTTTATTGACATTATGTGAAAAATATTTCTTCAATTAAGTTTATTTCTCTTTGCCTCACTTCAAGCTGTCATGCTTGTCATGAATATTACAATAACATCTTAGAGGATATATTTTCCTACAAATGTTTCCAATTTTGTTTTTGATATTGCTTCCAGAATTATTTTTCTAAAGTAGTCAAAATACCTAAAAGAAAAACAATAATTTTATCAGGACATTTTCTTGCTTTAAAAAACTTCAATGGATTTCTAGCAGCTCCCCAATAAAGTGCAATCCTCACTGTTATGCAGTACCCCCTTTCCAGCATCAACTCTCTTCATTTTTCTTTAAGCATCCTTCTAAGAACACACAGTGCTCATCCCAATATTTTATGTTTGCTCCCACTATTTATTAGGGATATTATGATGGTTTTTCCAACAACTCTTTCACCCATTGGATAGTAATCATGGATTTGGAGGGAAAATGGCCCCATCCCCACATCCAATGGTGGCCCTGGTTATTTTACTCAACCATGACAATCCTTCTCTACTTGCCATTGTGATTGAGTCATATAAACCAGGCTTAAAACAGTTGGTCTATGGCATATCCAGGGCCAAAGTAACTAATTTAAAAGGGACCCACTCTTTTGAGAACTTTCTCCTTTCCTCTGGATATTATAGTGTAAGGGTTTGAATCTTGAAACCCCTTACAGCTGCTTTGCTCTGATGATGGAAGCCAGCCTGAAAACAAAGCCATTTCAGAGATGATGCATGAGAGAGAGAGAGAGAGAGAGAGAGAGAGAGAGAGAGAGAGAGAGAGCGCGCCATTGGATGGAGCCAGTCCTGTAGCCTGCCTGACTCATGACCTCCAGTTATGTGAGTCAATGTATCTTGTCATGCATGGACTGAGTCATTCTGAGTGAAGCTTCTTATTCTTTGTTGTTCCAAGCATCCTGATACACTGTTCTCTATGATTAGGATACCCTCTCCCTGCAGGTCTTTACTTGGAAAATATCTACTCTTTGTAAGCCAACCTAAATTGGCACAACCTTGATGAAGCTTTCTTTATCCCATGATTATGTAGGCTTTTATTCTCCCATTGCTCTTTGCTTTTACTTCCAGACGTTATTCATTCATTCAACATATGTATTTATTGAGTATTTTGTATGTACCAGATTCTTTTATAGCTACTGGTAATCCTATCTAATAATAGACAAATATGCAAATTGACCGCACTTTCGCCACACCCAAACCACGCCCACCAACCAATCAGGATGAGTATGCAAATCACCCCAACAAAGATGGCGGCTAATTTGCATATCAAGACAGCTTCGAAAGAAGCCAAGAGCTGCAGAAGGGAGTAAAGCTTCGAAGAAGCAAGCAAGCCGGCAGGGAGGAGAAGGGAGGAGTGAAGGCAGGGCCGGGGGCGAAGGGAAAAGCAGGCGGGCTGGCCGAGAAGGCAGGGCGGGCGACAAGGGAGGAGCGGAGGCGGGGTAGAGTGCAGCAGGAAATCCTATTGCAGGATTTTTCCTGCAACGGGAACGCTAGTATAGAAATAAGCAAGTTGACCAAAGTCTCAGCCCTCACAGAGCTTATATTCTATGGGGAAAGAGAAACTCATCGTAAAAAAAAGGTGAGAATTGGAAGGATAAAAGTACTATGGAGATAAATAAACCTTGGAAAATGGGAAAGGGAGTTCTAAGGAGAGACTGCAATGTACAATATGGTGGTCAGGGAAAGTCTCACTAAAAAGGTGGAATTTGAGCAAAGTTTTAAAAGAGGAAAGAAAGTAGGGGAATATCTGAGGTGGTGGAGTAAAGCTGGAGAGTACAGATCATGTTTAATATTAATGTATCATTGAAGAGCAAGTATACCAGTGTCATGGGACAGGAGGGAGAGATGATGAAAATGGAAGGAGAAAGGGTCAAATTAAAAACTGAGGTCAGATAATACAAGATCTTATAAGCCATTGAATAAAGAATTTGAGGAGAACCGATAGGATCTGACTTCTTTTCTTAACAACTCATTCTGGTCACTGGACTTAGATTCGACTTTGGGGAAACTGATCATATTATGTAATTATTATTATTTTTTATTTATCTCTGGCATCTCTTCCTCCTGTGATTTCAAAAGCTACAACTTGGTTTTTCTTAATACGCTTGTGTCTTGCAAGTGTTTGAGAGACTTAATGGACCATCATATATTTTTTTGAGTTAGTTCCATTTCCTTCATCAGGCATAAGAGAAATGTATGTATCAAACAAACCTGAAAAGGTGACATCAAGCTTAATTTCATAGAAGAGCAACACTAAATTGATAAAGGCGGTAGAGTGTAGAAAGGGAAAAAGAGAAAAAAATTAAACTTACACATAGGTAAATAAATATAGGGTACAGTTTTAAAATAAAACATAATTTGTTCCTAGATTTCTAAACAAATTAAGATCCCAGGGAGTATAAAATTCTAGCTTAATCCAGGGTATTAATTAAACATCTAAATTGACACCAGCTATGCTATAATGCTGTATGTCTCCATTAAAATTAAGATCTTGCTGAAACATTGGAAAGGTAGTCATTTCTCAAATGGTTATATAACTGTAGCACAGACAAGTTATCAGATAGGTATTCTGAGTTAAATAAACCCGTCCCCATAAACCCATCCCATGAATCTGAATCAAGTTGTATGTCTGAGGCATGTGTTACTTCAAAATACAAATTCACAACTTTATTGACTTGTCAGACAACTCAGGTTTCACTGAGCTCATTCTTTTGCAGCATCATTTGTCTGGCATTTGAAAAGCTGTATTCACGAGTTCAGCTAGAAAATATTTATAAGCCCTTTGGTGCCGGGCGTTGGCAAATGTCCTCCGGGACATTTGTGCTGAAGCGAACATACCACATAACGGTTCCCCTCCCACATAATCTCTCTGGCTCATTGGAATTGCATGACCTTCCTGGGAACTCTTAACTGTGGCCTCTGTGGGTGCCAAAAGCTTGCTGGGTTGTTCTCATTCAAACACTGAGCTTGCTGGGTTCTCATTCAGGCACCTTTAGACGCACTTCCTTCTTGCTCAGTGAAACTGCTAATTGGCACAGGAAATATCCATGCTTTGTCCATTTTCTATACAAGTTCAAAATGCTTCTACCCAACTGTGCTGACAGAATTATATTTTCAATAGCATGAGTGCCCCAGATATTTCAGCATAAAACAGCTTCATGCCACAGAATAAATGGTTACAAGTAAGAATCCTCTGAAATTGGGGGCTAAAAAAAATGGCATTTGAAATATAGTTATTTAAATTTGATCAATGCTGCACATAGTGCCTTTCTGTTCATATGCTCTTAAATTTAATTGGTCCATTTGCACTATTATATGTTTAATCTGTTTGCTACTTAGTTATACATAAGAGGGAATGTTGTGGTTGGTTTCCAAGGAATATTTTTCCATCAGCTCAAGAAAACATGTGATGTTTGCCAAAAATGGAGAAAATTGTCCTCATATTTGTCATTGGCAAAAAGCCTAACTCTTTGAAGGAAACACACACACACACACACACACACACACCTCTAATTCGTATTTTTAGGTCTTGCCTGCTTTTAATGGGCGTGTGTATAGTGACAGGCAAAGAGCACTTAGGCTGGGTATGTAAATTATTGAGACCTTTCAAAGCCACTCTTAACATTTTGAAAGTTTATGTCAAATTTCCAAAAGCTACCTTGAAGTCTTTGCACATGTATATGCATACGTGTCTTCTTTGAATTTAAGTGGATGCTTACAGGTTTCGTGAGTCTGTAAGGGATAATGTTCTCATTAGCTTTGATATTTCATGCTTTAGTTGGGATATTTCATATCAAATATATTGATGTGAGCAAAGTCCATTCAAAAATACTAAAAGAATAAGAGATTGTTTATATTTCTACTAGAGGCCCAGTGCATGATTGAATCATGCACGTTTAGTGGGGGAGCTGGGTGCCTGAGCGGACAGGCACCCAGCTCCCCCGCTTTTGATGGTCCGTGGTGGGACGTGAGCTCACTGCCTCAGAGGCCCCTTCTGTGCCGCAGCACAGCCATGGCGCAGACGCTGAGCTCCAGCCGCCGCTGGCGACGCAGCTCAGCGTCCCGCTGGCCCAATCGGCCACCCAGGCCACCCCGAGTCCTACCCCCCGGCGCCTCCTGGCCAATCGCAGGCATAGCGAAGGTACAGTCAATTTGCATATTTGTCTATTATTAGGTAGGATTTGTGTTTTTAATTGCATATTGTGTGGTTTTGGAGTATTCACTGAGAACAAGATAGCAATTCATGACATCACTGTCCTTGTGTTTAAAAGATCACGACAGGGTGACTGACCAGGCTGCTGGTTGTATCCAGAAAATCTGCTCGTCACCAGTCTTTCCTGCACTTCCTGTGTAAGAAGTTCATTCATGCTGCTCTGTTTCCAGTGTTAGGAAGTATGTGATTCATTGAAATTCTTTGTGTCCACACTATGCCTGGACCGGTGATAGCTGAATGGATAAAAAAAGAAGTCTCTTGGAGAACTTTTGTTTGGGTTCTCTTTAAAATGTGATTTCTAATTCTTGCCAAGTTGTTTTGTTGGAATTAACTTTCAAAGTATAGTTTCAAAGAGTGATATTTTATGCCTCCCCAAATTAAAGATCCATTAGTTGGTGAAACAAAACTAAAAACAATTTTCAAGATTGCAGGAAGTCAAAGGGTTCTTGCTTGAAAAGAAACAAAATGACAGATAAAACAGAATTGACAGTTCTATTTATAGAGCCAAAACACAGATCTGACAGAGGACTTGTATCTAAAATATACAAAGAACTCTTAAAATTCATCAATAAGAAAACAACACAATTCAAAAGGACAAAAGATTTGAATAGCCACATCTCAGGAAAGAAGATATACAGATGGCAAATAAGCATATGAAAAGATGCTCAATATCATTTGTCATTAGGAAAACTGCAAATTAAAGCAATAATGATATACTATTACCAGCCTATTAGAATGGCCAAAATCCAAAAAACTGACAATAACAATTGCTGCAAGGATGTGGAGCATCAAGACCTCTTACTCAGAGCTGCTGGGAATGCAAAATGGAACATCCACTTTCGAAGACAGATTAGCAGTTTCTTATAAATCTTGGCACAGTCTTACCATAGAGTCTAGGAATAGTGCTCCTAGGTATTTACCCAACTGATTTGAAAACTTATGGTCACAGAAAAATAAGTGTTTTATAGCAGTTTTATTCATAATCACCCCAAACTGGAAGCAATCAATATGTCCTTAATAGGTGCATGGATAAACAAACTGACACATCCATACAATGGAATTATTAGTTATTGATAAAAAGAAATGAGCTATCAAGCCATGAGAGACATAGATGAACCTTAAATACATATTGCTAAGTGAAAGAAGCTAGCCTAAACAGGCTATATACTGTAGGATTTAAATTATATGAAATTCTAGAAAAGATAACAACTGTAAAGATAATTACAAAATCTGTGTTTTCCAGAGGTTTAGGGGAGGTGGGGGAGAGAGGCATGTTGAATACACAAAGCACAATGGATTTTATTTTAGGACAATGAAACCATTCTGTATGTAACTACAATGGTGAATATACAACACTATGCATTTGGCAAGACCAATACATCGAGAAGCCTAAAACATGTGTCCTCACATATAGATTTTTTGTTGTTGTTCTATAAACAGCAAGTTTGTTAAATTCTATTGTTTCCTTAACATTAAGAGAAAAAATAAGGTTTGTTTATGATTATAAACTCTGCATTACTAAATATTTTTTGTTTTGGCCAGGTATACATGACACTTTCACTTACAATTTTGCACACTAGGTTACTGATGATTTTAAAAATTTTCCACAAAATTCTCGCTTATTTCAAACCTTGTTTCTCCTCCATCACCCACAGACTTCTGGTGCCAGATCCATAGGCGCTGCATCGTGATACAGCCTCTGGCTAAGCACCTTTGGGTCATGGTGTGCTAGTGAGCTGACACAGTGGGCAATGGGGGTGTTGCTGGAAGCTATTCCCACACCAGAACACCTACTAATACCTTAATGATAAACGGAAGTAGCTGTGAGTTTTTTAAAAAACATATGACTATGTGACCATATTGCCAGACTCCCTCCTAGGGCCTATCAAGGACCTCTCTAAGTGAGGGGCCCAGAGTTTTGGCTTCTTTAGCTTCACAGAAAATCAGCCTCTGGGGGCTAGGAGTCTTTAGAAGTTATCTTTTATTTTTTCAGTTTCCAAGGTGAAATAGCAATCAAGATGATCAGCTAGGAGTGAGAATGGAGAATGAGGTGGGCAGTTTGTGAGAAAAAATAATGTATGAGAATGAACAAGTGAATAGACTAGGGAGATATAATTGTTTTCAGCACTTAGAGAAACATATAAATACTGTATTTACAGATAAAATATTTTTAGGTATTTGTCATAAAATAGAGAGTAAAGGGTATAGATAGGAGACAGGTAAAACAAGATCATTCAGGAGTTGAGTGAGGTGGAAGATAGGTAGGTATGGTTACATGGGGGTTCATCACACTGCCCTGTCTATTTTGGTATATACAGGTGACCTTTGAATAATGCTGGTGTTAGGCGCACTGACCCCCCACCACTCAATCAAAAATCTGCATGTAACTTTAACTCCCAATAAACAGTTGTCCCTTGGAATCCTCAGGGGATTGGTTCCAGCAAAATCTGTGGATGCTCAAGCAAAATCTGTGGATGCTTGAGTCCCTTATATGAAATGGCATAGAACAATGCATATAGTCTGCCCTTAGCATCCACCGATCCCAACTGTGGAATCCATGTTTGGTTGAACCCATAGATGTGTAACCTGGGAATATGGGCTGACTGTATATTTATGGGAAAAAAATACATATATATGTGAACTTGTGTCCTTCAAGGGTCAACTGTATTTCAAAATGTCCATAATAAAAAGCTGCAATAGGTAATATCTATTCACAGCCTAAGTGCCCATCAGCAGATGAGTGGGTTAAAAACTATGGTACATCTACACAATGGAATACTACACTGTGGTAAAAAAGAAGGAATTCTTACCATTTGCAACAGCATGGATGGAACTGGAGAGCATTATACTAAGCGAAATAAGCCAGTCAGAGAAAGATAAATATCACATGATCTCACTCATTTGTGGAATATAGTGAACAACATAAACTGATGAACAAAAACAGATCCAGAGATAGAGAGAAGCATCGATCAGACTGTCAAACCTCAGAGGGAAGGTAGGGGATGGGAGGGCTAAGGGGGAAGAGATCAACCAAAGGACTTGTATGCTTGCATATAAGCCTAACCAATGGACACAGACACCAGGGGGGTGAGGGCATGAGTGGGGGGCATGGAGGGCCTATGGAGGGATAAGGACACATATGTAACACCTTAATCAATAAAGAAAATAAATAAATAAATAAAAAATATTCAAATCAAATTTTATTTCAGTTCTATACTTAATATTTGTATGAAATTTGGGGATGCAGTGGTATAAGTATCCTTGGTTCTAGCTCTCATGTTATTTATTACTTAAAGGGAAAAACAAATTAGCAATCCTCCAAACATATTATGGAGATGGATTGAGGAGGGCTTTGGAAGCCATATGGATGAGTTTGCGTTTTATCCTGAAAGGAATGAGAAACCAATGAAGTGTTTTAACCAGAGACAAATATCATTAGATGTTTCCATTCACTCTCTGTACAATCATTCTAATGTGAGGAACTGATTGAGGAAGGTCTGAATCATGGCGTGTGATCAGTTAGGAGGCTATTGTAGTTGGCTAGGCTTAATTGGTGGGAGTTAATATAAAGGGTGAGCTGAGGAGGGGCATCAGCAAAAAAATTGTAAAAAATGGTGTGTGAATTCAGTGTGATGTCAAAGAGTCAAATACCAACCCGAGATAAAGCAGGATGATCATTTATTGTCTAAATCACATAAGCCATAATGGTGTTTGATCTTGCCATTCCTCTTAGAAACATATACCGGCTTCCCATTGCCCCTAAGAAACATTTCTTCCCTCCTTGTTATGGCATTCAAGGCTCTGGTCTCATCTCTCTATAAGTTTCATTATGCTCTACTAGAGGCCCAGTGCACGAAATTCGTGCATGGGTAGGGTCTGTAGGCCTGGCCAGCAATCAGGTTCCACACCTCCTGGCCTCCCCGCCTACTCCATCCCTCGCTCCCTCAGCGCCCCACCACTACCGCTGGTCACCCGCCATGTTCCGTGCCACCCCCTGGTGGTCAGCACACGTCATAGCTAGCAATCGAACTCCCAGTGTCCTGGTCGAACTCCTGAGGGGACAATTTGCATATTAGCCTTTTATTATATAGGATAGGCTCAGGACACATTGGTTTGATTTCAGGAAATAAGCTGAGAAATTTTAGAAGTTCCTGCTCTCAAGAATACTGGGCATAATTTTCCTTCTCTATGAAAATTTGTTTCATCCTTGTGTTAGCCTATACACCAACTTCTACATGATCTTCCCTCTTCTGTGACCATTTCTCTTTCCTGCATACCCTAAGCATATTAATTGAACCTCACATTTACACTTAGGTAGTTACTTCAATGTGGCTTTATATCTACAGTGGTTTTCATATCTTCTCTCGAACTAAGTTAGAAACTTCTTGAGATCAAACAGTGTGTTAATTCAACTTTATCTTCCCTGATTAACTTACCTATTTTAGTGACCAATAAATAATTATTGAATTAAAATGATTTCTTATTCTCTTCTGTCCATATTACACTAAAATCTAAATTACTGACAGTTTCCATAGAAAATTTTGATTTTAGCTTAAATACTGAACCATGCTGTGAATATATGTGGTAACCTTAAAATAGCAAATGACAGGGCAAATTTATGAGAGTGCATAAAATTCTTTATTTAGAACAATAAAGTATATGTATATATAATGTAATTTCAAATTCAAACCTGTATAAAAAAGGTCAGGACATATACCTATTTTAAAAAGTACACATACAGTATATACACATACACATCACATTTTACAACCTTTTTTATTTAATTAAACTTCAGTCATAATAAAACTATTTAGAATAGTGTTGACATACATTTACATTACAATATGCAAACTCCAATCTGACTGAACTAGCAATATATCTTTGCATCCATCTACATGTCTGAATACTTTTCACGTCTACTGATTTAAAAAATTGTGGCAAGTGGGACACTATAATCACACATTAACCCTTAGAACACAGGAGAATAAGATATTTTGATTGGAAAATGTTATTTAGTGAGTCTTACAGCTCAGAAATCAGGTAACTGAAAATACTATGGTTTTTAGTTTAAACAGTTATCTTAATTTTATTTAAACAAAATCATAAGGATATAGTTGGAGACGGCAGTTGTCAGTTTATAATGCTTAGCGAACATTTTAGGATCATGAATACCATTTTAATATGGATTATTTCTAAAACAACAGCTTGTTAGGAAATGAAAGTACTATTACTTTATCTTTACAAACAAGGGCATTTCCAGGCTTGTTCATGGAAAGCAGCAACACCTCACATTGTGTGAGCTGATACTATATATGAACTAGTTAGAATTTCAATCTGAATGTTTATATTTTAATGCCAATTTAAAAATAATATTGTTTCAAAGACAAGCTAGCTTATTTTAAAATTATTTTCCCACTTTCCAATTTAAAATGAAATTTATGAATTTCCTCTTTCCAAATGGATTCTAAATTACCTTTTGGCATTCAAAAAACTATGAGCATCTTACATTTTCTGCTGTTAGCTTTTAAGAAAATGAGAATATTTAAATGCCTAATTTGGTACATTTCCAAATGTTACACACATCTTATAGTATCTCTTCCTGACTAAAATGCAGTAATGCTGTTCATTCTTCAGAACTGATCCAAAAACATTTGTTTAAGCAAAGCAAATGCCATCTCTTGTGTAAATGGTTATCCAATTCACTGTACATGAAACTGAATTTCACTTTTACTAATGGACCCTATTTACATTACAAACAAGAACAGCAATGACTTTTTATGGTCAAATTGCTTATTCACGGAGATCAGAGTTGGATATTTTTCATGGGACAGTTTCAGCTCTATTTTACCTTCATTGTCAGTCATATATCTATAAGCTTCTTACTTAATGTGAGCCCTCCGAGTTTGTCATATAGATAATTACAAAACTGAGACCCAATGAGGGAGGTGATTGACCTGTTTCAATTAATAGCAGAATTTCTTACAGTTTTTCCCAACATTTATCCTGTTATGCCAAGCTACCTTTTGGAAAAATAATTTTTAGTTAAAGAAGCATAGATATGGGATGGCTAAAAGCCTATATTGGAATTATATGTTGAAACCAAAACCTAGCTTCAGAAAAACATTAAGAAATATCCATGAATTCTGAATAATTTTTTTTTGTTAATTTAACTTTAATTGAACTAGAGTTTCAAAATATGCCACAAAATTTCTCCAAAGTATCTTAATGCTCAATGAAAGGTGTTTGTTACTAAAAACAAACACTTCATTATGGACACATACTTTTTCATACATTTTCGTTTTTCACATGCTTAATCCTTTCTAAAGAGGATAGGCTGCTTATTCTATTATTGTATTTTAAAACAACAAATTTGTCTCTGACTCTTTAAAAAGTGGCAGTGTGGTGAGCACCTTAGATAATAATACAAAATCCAGGAATACTTTGATATCACTGGGCAGGAACAGTTTATCACAGAGCCAGTTTCTTTCTTTTTTTTTTAAAAAAAATATATTTTTATTGATTTCAGAGAGGAAAGGAGAGGGAGACAGAGATAGAAACATCAATGATGAGAGAGAATCATTGATCGGCTGCCTCCTGCACACCCCACACTGGGGATTGAGCCTGCAACCCGGGGATGTGCCCTGACCCAGAATGAACCATGACCTCTTGGTTCATAGGTCAACACTCAACCACCGGGCCACGCTGGCTGGGCAAGCCAATTCTTTATAAACTTGGGTTCTACCAAAATGGTGCAAAGCTTTAGGTATAATTTAGAATCAGCAGACTTCGGAGATCATTTTAAAAGGCAATTTTGAAACCACTGATTTATGAAGAAGGATATTCAAACACATACCAGATAAGACAAAGCAAAAATATAGATAATATATATTTTTTTCTTACCTTAAAGCAGATATGACACAGTTAATGCCCAAGCAGCTAGCATCTAAAAATAATGTTCAGCATTTTTCTATTGTTCATAAATTTTATGAAACTTCAGTGTTTTAAAAATTGGTAATCCATGTACCTCTCAATGAACCAATACATTTAATTAGGCAGAATATAGCTCCCCTCGCAACTATGCCAGATTTCATAAGTTGCTGAATTTGTTTTTTTAACTCTATTGATTAGGACCCTGTCCTTGAATGTTAAAATCCAGCTACTGGCTGAGAACAAAAGTACACTTATTGTACTCTCAAGCTCATTAAACAGCAGTGTCACGTGCCTAAGAAAATCGAAACCATTGGTGAAACAAGTCGAACTATTACTTATCAGTTTTCTCCATCTACTTATGACCTATTCACACAACTCATATCCACCTATGTCTATTTTCCTCAAAACAATCATTGTCACATGCCTGAGACAGGTCCTTTCAGCAATTAAATTGATCTCTGGTTCTATTACTAATTGATTATACCACGGGATATCTGAGGGCCTAAATAAGGTAATGCAGCTTCCCAAAGCACTGGCTTGTATTTTAGAAAAAATGACTAGTGTTTGAGGAACCACAGAACTTTAAAGACGGAAGGGATTGTATAAATCATTTGGGCTCTTTGGTACAAAAAAAAGATCAAAGGCCACGTATTGAAGTTGTATTTGGATTAGCTTTGAACATAAGCTAAAATCCAACTACACTAGAAATTCTTAGACTTTAAAAATCAAAGGAAAGTAGCAGTTTTTCATGCCCTTTTGTATCACTACATTGAAGGTGGCCATCTGATGGTGGGAGTACATGGCATTAATGTTGTTATAAGAAGTAAGTTATAATGGCAAGCTTTGGATTCCTTTATGTGCATGTTCATGATATAGTAAGAGAACCTCCTTCAAAATAAGTCATCAGAAATCATTCTTTCACTTTAGTCAGATGTTTCTTTGACCATAAAAAAAAATTGGCAAGGGAAATTCACATGATGTCTCACAAGTCTAGTTTAAAAGCGCAATGTCCATCTTGGGAATTCCTGCCAAATTCACTTTTAATATGACAAATGCTGTCATACATTTTAAATAGCAAACTGACATGCATAACTACATAAAGCTCTCTTTTTATTTAATTCATAAACCTTAATGGATATAGAGTGCCTGATTTTAAATAAATGGATCCTTTAAAACAGATAATGGTGATTATACTATAAATAAGTAGAGTTTCCTGATTCCTTGCATTCTTATAAAAGCCAAGTAACCTAGTTTCAACACCCATATCAGCATGTGGGTATTGTGGTTTTCTAACCTTAGATACTAAATATCATAATTTATTTTTACTCTCTCCCATGGCGGAAATCGAAAACAGGACCTTCATATATTCAGCAATTTCTCCTAACTCTGTAATAGTTTTAGAATATAAACATTTTGTAATATATTTTGCAAGCATGATTTATACACCCAACAGTGGTCAAGGGAAAAGGCCGCCCTCACCAGGGGTGACAAATGTCCTCCTTGGCGACTGCCCTGCTGTTCAGTGTTCATAGCTTCTTCGCGCGATGACTCTTTGGGGGAGTCTCCCCTCTGCAAAGGCATCACTGTTCCAATTCGGTACCAGTCAACCATGCCCCTTTGTCTCGTGCGATGTGGGTGAGCATGGTTTATACCAGGAAGAGACCGAGATCAGACCCATATCATTAGCGGCTAAGAAGCTGACATGATACCTACTCCAATCACTTTTTCCTCCACTGCTTTGAATATGTGCAGTGGCTGATGCTATCGAGTTTTTGTCTTTAAAATTCTTCTAGATCCCTTTGAGAAAAATTATTACCGCAACTATCCAGCTTGAACGCTACTTGAAGGGACCAAGATAACTACAAACTGCAGGTTGTAACTAAAAATAAAGCGAGGTGGCTTTTCAGCAATTAGACATTTCTGGAGGCATGCAAAATGGGCGTGCAGTCTGGGACACGTGCTTTCTCTCCCAACATCAGTTGCAGGTTCTAAAATGACACTACAAGTCCCCCAGGTCCTTAAAATAGAGTCCTGCTCCATGCAAGTTCTTCTTTATAGATGATTAATTCAGTGCCAGTTTCACAGTAAAACACTTTGTTCCAATTTCTGAATCATCCATATAGAGTCATGGGTAGCAAGAACAGGAAAAGACGCGGTCTGTCACTCCAGACAGAATATGAATTTGTTTAAAGCGGCTTCATTTATGAAGCAAACATGAACTGTTACCCACCTAGAGAGAAAAGACAAAAAGAGAGATTATGGTAAATCTGCTTTCTGCCTCCTTTTCATTCTCAATACATGAACTCATGTGACTAGGGAATTAGTTTCAGTTTACAATGTATGTTTCACTTACACAGCCTAAAATGACTTGACAAATGTTTTCCTAGATGCAGTGATCAGTCACTCTCTATGCTCTCCCTGGTGATATTGAACATTATCTGAAATGATTTTATTGTTTATTGCTTGTCTGCTCCTATTGAATATACAGAGCTTTGTCTATCTTTGTTACTTACTGCCGTATTTCAATACCTAGTACAGTGCCTCACGTAAAATAATACTCAATAACTATTTCTTGTACGTAAGAAAGGATGAATGGATATCCTGTGGCTTTCATACCCAAAGCATCCCATAGTTTATCTCTATTATTTGTGGTAAGAGGGTTCTTATCCTATGTAGCCTTGACTTTCTCAGACAAGGCTATGGCAAGGTAGCAGACAGGTGGTGAGGGGAGAGGGCATGAAGGACAAAGGCAATGTTTAGAGAGAGGTGAAGTGGACTGAGATGGAGTAGCATGAAAGAGATAGCTGGGACAGGTGGAGAAGCTGGTCAGAGGCGCAGGCAGTCACAGCCTCCTGGTCACTGTGCAGTGCCAGTATCTGGACTGCCCGCCAGGTTCTAGCAATGGCTTCTCCCAACGGAGGAAACAGCAGCAGCAAGATCTCACTCAATCCTGTCAAACAGAAAACAGAAAGACAGAAACCCTGGCACCGCATCCTGACAAAACCGCTGGGAGGTTCATTTGCCTGGGCACAGCTTACTGTACTTGTCCAAGCATGAAAGCCAGGCTTTGTTTTAGTTCTTCTGCGCTGGTGTTAGACCACTGAGCTTTGGACACAGCTTTCAGATTTTGCAACTTTCGAGTGAAATATTTGTACTTCTTTGTTTATTTATTTTTATTATAGACAGTATCGTCAACCACAACCCTAAATAAATGTGCATTTGTGCATTTCTTTTCTTCTCTAGTCACTACTTTCCCCCTTATCTCTGTACTTATTTATCAATCCCAGAATCAGATCACTGGTTTTAAGCTATGTATGAAATTCAATAGTAGGAATGATAAGAAGTGCAGTATTTTTCCCAGTCTTCCTAAATGCAGTATACTAAAAACCATATTATATGACAATTTATCCAACAGAGAAATTTAGGAACTAGAGAACCTGTGTTTAGGAATGCAGAATTAAATCCTGAAGGAAAATTAAGAGGCATTAAAAGAAAACTTCAGAAATCTAAAATACACAGCAGATATTTTAAAAACAAAGTTTAGTTAGAAAAGCAAGAGGGAAGAGCAAAGATATCTATATCTACATCTATATCTACATCTACATCTATATCTATATCTATAATCTATATATCTGAATATATATATGTATATAGATATATATAAAAGCTATGAATAATTTAAAATTATAAACTTAAATATATAAAAGCAAGATTACAAATCTATTTCTTATTTCGTCCCTGGATTACTTAGCAAAGAAAAGAAACTTGAAAGCTGGCAACTGTTTTCCCAGAGAATAAAAATACAATTTTTATAATAATACTCTGGCTTTTTACAACAACCTCATGAAATAAGCAGGGTGAGTATTATTATCCCCTTGTTATCTGTGAAAAACTAGGGCTTAAGAGACAACTGACTCATTCAGGAACTTACAGCTAGTTAAATTTTCAGAGTCAAGGCTTGAACCCAAGTCTAATCCCTTCTAATCCTCGGCATTACAATGTGTCTATAGACAGAGAGCTCAAAAACAAAAACTCCAAAGCTCCAGAAATTCTGAGGAAATACCTGGTGAAGAGTCCTATTCTTGCCATTTGGTAACCAAACATTCCCAGGTCCTGTTTGCTCAATGGCCCTGCTTGCTTAACTCATGTCCATTTGCATTCCAATTCTAGGATCTGGCTTAGATCTATAGGAAACTTCCAGATTGGGTTTCTTTTAGGAAATCTCTCTACCTGCCTCATTATAATAAGAACTATTTTCTGCTCTTACCGTGCTGGGGGAAGTCAATAAGCACTGCTAACCCAGTGTCTACAAACTCGTGCTATTTACTGTCAACCACCCTGGGCCTTCTGGGTGACTATGCAGCCCTTCTACCAAGGTCTCAATTAAAATTCTTTGTAGATGACTCCCAAATGCAGCCCTGACTGTTCTCTGAATTCCAGTCTCACGTATTTGGCCACAAGTCAGCTCCTTCTATTTTCTTTTCACGGCACCACTATCTGGTTTGTCCCAAAGGCTCCATATCACCCTGAAGTCCTCCCTGTAACGTCGAGCCTTAGTAACTAGGAATTGTTGATTCCTTTACTGGAATGTCTCCAAAATGGCCCAGGCTTTCCTGTTTCCATGGCCCCAACCCTAGTTCAGGTCATCATTCTCTCACATCTGTTTAGAAGATGGGCCTCCTAAGTGGACCCCCGGACTCCAGTTCACCACTCGTGGTTATCTGGCCTCACTACATCTGATTCCTTTCCTAAAACTCTGCTTTGATTGTATCACTCACATCTCTTCTGAGCCCTCCAACAGCTCCTGATGTTACTCAATAGAGTGTAAGGCCCATGCTTGGAGTTTTTCAAACTGGTCCCCACACTTTCTCCTGTCCTTTAACGCTTTATTTTTTATTTATTTATTTATTTTTTATTTTTAATAAATATATTTTATTGATTTTTTACAGAGAGGAAGAGAGAGGGATAGAGAGTTAGAAACATCGATGAGAGAGAAACATCGATCAGCTGCCTCTTGCACACCCCCTACTAGGGATGTGCCTGCAACCAAGGTACATGCCCTTGACCGGAATCGAACCTGGGACCCTTGAGTCCGCAGGCCGACGCTCTATCTACTGAGCCAAACCGGTTTCAGCCCTTTAACGCTTTATGTGTGACCTCCACTGGAGCCCAATTGGACAAACTGACCCTGGAACACAGCCTATACTTTTGGTCTCTTGGAATTAGTTTGTACCATTTGGAGCATCCAGATTACCCCTCACCTAGTGCTAAGAAAATTTTACCAATCATTTAACATCTAACTCAGTACCAATGCTACCTCCATTACCTGCACAATGAAGCTTTTCTCTGATTGCTGGTGATTTTTCTCTCCCTTCAAATAAAGCAACTGTCTATGGGTTTGCATGGTACAATTCTAAGGGATTCCACCCAGACCAATATCTAGAGCTATGATGCAGGCACAGCCTATATAACCATTTGCAATGGCCTTACCTCGGGTCTCTTATTGCATTTTCCTTGTAAGCTCCTTTAGTTACTTTTTAAACTTTTTTCTAATAGGTTATTATGCATATGTCCTATTTCCTTTTGTAGGCTATAAGCAATTTGAGGATACAACTAGGTTATATTAAGCTTTGCATTGAAGAATGCAAAGAGTGAAGAACAAAGAGCAAAATCTTCCTATAATGTATTCCATTTCTCTCTCTTAAACTGTGCTGTACATAAACCAATAAATGAAAAATTATACAGGAGTGTTACATATGGATACTTGGCATCAGCTAATTGACCAAGTGGATTTTTAATTTTTCTTTAATTTTTCATGTCTGATGTCAAATAAACACAGTTTTAGTATATTTTCTCTTAGAGGCACTTCCTGTTTCTAGTTCATTATTTTATATTCCTTTTCTTGTATTTAAAATCTCAAACTCTTGCCCTAGATCAGTGGTCGGCAAACCGCGGCTTGCGAGCCACATGCGGCTCTTTGGCCCCTTGAGTGTGGCTCTTCCACAAAATACCACGTGTGGGTGTGCACATACAGTGCAATTGAAACTTCATGGCCCATGCGCAGAAGGTGGTTTTCGGCTCTCAAAAGAAATTTCAATCATTGTACTGTTGATATTTTGCTCGGTTGACTAATGAGTTTGCCGACCACTGCCCTAGATGGTTTGGCTCACTGGGTAGAGCACTGGCCCACAGACTGAAGGGGCCCAGGTTCAATTCCATGAAAGGGCACCACTATCTGGTTAGTCCCAAAGGCTCCATATCACCCTGAGCCTGGGGTTGCAGGCTCAATCCCAGTCCCTCTGCAGAAGGCAACCAATCGATGTGTCTCTCTCATATTGATGGATGTTTCTCTCTCTCTGTCTTTCCTACTCCCTTCCACTCTCTCTCTCTAAAAAAAAGAAAAAAAGTCAATGGAAAAATATCCAGTGCTGACTGCTTCTGCTCCAGACGTGGTTCCCCAGCACTGACAGCTGAGGGGCCGGGGAATCAGGGCCAGAGAGAGGCCTGAAGAGAGAAGCAGGGACTAATTCGTTGCCTCTATGGCAGCTTTTGATCAGCATTTGCCTCTCTCTTTCTCTCCCAGTCTTGCCAGCAGCTGCACCTCCATTTCTCTCCAGGCCTCCACTGGGGCTGCTGATCATCCTCGCCTTTCTGATCAGGCCCCGTTGATAGGCCCAGAGGCGCTGACTGGCATAGGAACTGACCAATCAGAACCAAATGTGGGTGCTGTGAAAAACCAATGGTTGCCTAGGAGGCAGAGCTTTTGACACTGCCTGGCATAGAAACCGACCAATCAGAACCAAATTGGCCAGCAGAGGAGGGCAGTTGGGGGCGAGATCAGGCCAGCAGGGGAGGGCAGTTGGGGGCAACCAGGCAGGCAGGCAGAGGCAGTTAGGGGCAACCAGGCTGGCAGGGGAGGGCAGTTAGGGGTGATCATGTTGGCAGGCAGAGGCAGTTAGGGGCGGTCAGGCAGGCAGGCAGGGAGCAGTTAGGAGCCAGCAGTCCCAGATTGTGAGAGGGATGTCCAACTGCCAGCTTAGGCCTGATCCCTGTGGGGTCCCCAATTGGGGAGGGTGCAGGCTGGGCTGAGGGAACCCCACTCCGTGCACGAATTTCGTGCACTGGGCCTTTAGTATAATTATAACTCCCCATTTAATTTCTATCTTGGTATTTTTTACTACTGTTATTCTAAGTTTACAGCAGATTTCTTCTCCCATGTCATAGTCTGCTCTTCCAAACCTTTCCCTGCATCACATCCTTTTCCCCAAATTATACTCAAAGTTCCTCGGAAGTTTTAAACTTGTGTTGGTATAGGGGCAAGCAAAAGGCTTTCCTCTATACAGTGGGTACTCAATAAATGATTACAAATGGTACACATTTTGACTTTGGAGTATGCAGATTCATGATAATGAGCTGCCCCTTTTTTCTTCCTTTTTCCTATCTTCAGCATTTGACTTACTTACTTTGACATATAAAAGTCTACTTTTGTTCCTATTTCCAGAATTTTTTTTTAATGTTAATCCTCACCAAGTACATTTTTTCTATTGATTTTTTTTTCTTTTTAGAGAGGGTGGAAGAGAGGAAAGGAGGGGGAGAGGGAGAAAAAGGGAGAAAGGGAGGGAGGGAGAGGGGGGAAGGGAAGGAGGGGGAAAGAGGGAGAGAGAGAGAGAGAGAGAGAGAGAGAGAGAGAGGGAGATGTGAGACAAATAGAGAGACACATCAATTGGTTGCCTCCCCTACCAGGGCCGGGGTTCAACCTGCAACTCAGGGCACATGCCCTTGACTGGAAATCGAACCCGCAACCCTTCGGTGATTGGGCCGACACTCTAACCCCTTAGCAACACCCTCTAGGGCTTATTTCCATCAATTTTATTCTCATATTATTGCAATACTCTGAGATACTCATTCATATCTCCATTTATTTACTGAACAAATTCTTACTCATCACTTACATGCCCAGAGAGTTTGGTGGGATTCCAAAATGAAATTTAGAAACAAATCCTGCCTTCTAAAAGCTTGTCATTTTGGAAGAGAACACAAAATGTCTGTGTAAGTAACTGCTAATATATCAGTATTAAAGGTCATATGGAAAGTAACAAAACACAGAGGGACATCATGAGGGATTACTTTCATGAAGGTGGTCAGCGTTTTGGAGCTTGTGGTATCTGAGCTGAGTCTTAAGGGAGTTTGGCAGAGATGAGGAGGAAGGTACCTTATGAAGGATTATGCCACCCCTTCATGTTATACTGACTACTGGATATGCAGTAAGTTTATTTCTAAAAAATCCAGGGCTTAGTTTTTAACCTGTCAACTTTAATTTGTTTTATACATGGATAATAGTTTATATTTTAGGAAACATAAATTAGTAATTTCCCATATAAGTATTGCACATTTTACTGTTCTAGTGACCAAAGTCAACAATTAAAATTTTTTATCTTATTGAGGCAAGAACACCTAATGTGAGATCTCCCCTTAACACACTTTTATTTTATGTACACACTATAGCATTGTTAACTGCAGATATAATGTGCAGCAGATCTCATGGTCCTCTCCTTACTTGGTAAACTTTCACTCGGGGTTTATTCATTCACTCAGCTGTTCATTCAGCAAACACTTACTGAGTGTCTACAATGTACTGGCAACAAGTGAGGAGCTACAGCGAGAACCGGACAGGCTTGTTCCTGTCCTTAAGGCTCCCCGGCTAGTAGACTGATGCAAAAGTTGCTTGACTACAATTGCTTTAAAATGCCATGTTTTTTCCTCTTAAACAAGTGCCCTGGGTTTTCCTATCACATAGTCAACTCTCCAAATGTCACAGGACAAAGGCTACAATTAAAAACACACGACTAAAGACCCGTGTGCCAGAACAGGGTCCCAGCAGTGCAATCCAAAGCCAAATAGCAGAGGACATTGCTTGCGCTTTTACGACTCAATTAACTGTTTAATGTGTGATTTGGGATGTCTGGCTTAGGGGACTGAAACGGCAGACAGGGAAGATACAGTGAGTCTTGTGTTGGGGTTGAGGGACAGAGAAATAGATTTCTAGGCAAAGACAATGACTTCATCTTGGGGAGTATGACTCCGGAAAATAAAAAGAGTTGCACTAAGGTTGTATTCATTTACATCCTATCACAGGAAAAATGAGCCTAGGAAGAAGCTAGGATTCATGCTTTGGACACAGTGATCAAGAGCATGTTTATAGGCAAAGATGAAGTCTGTGCAGTAGAAGGTTAAAGTGTTAGAGAAATGTGGGGCATCATTATTATTATTTTTTTTATTGATTTTTTTTTTTTTTTTTACAGAGAGGAAAGGAGAGGGACAGAGAGCTAGAAACATCGATGAGAGAGAAACATCGACCAGCTGCCTCTTGCACACCCCCTACTGGGGATGTGCCCGCAACCAATGTACATGCCCTTGACCGGAATCGAACCTGGGACCCTTCAGTCCGCAGACCGACACTCTATCCACTGAGCCAAACCGGTTTCGGCCATCATTATTATTGTATTATGTGATTTTGGATTGTTGAAAATGATGTTCTATACCTATAAAAGTGAGAGCACCTGGAGGAGGCAAATGTGACCCAGTTTTCCTGGTGAGGTTTCAATCTAGAGCTAAATGTCGGGATCTGGGACAGAAGTGCAAGTTGGAAGGACAGTGACCTGTAAGGAAAAGGCCAGGATCACCACTGACTGTCTATACCAGGGATGGGCAACCTTTTGAGCTTGGTGTGTCAAACTTCGCCAAAAAACTGAGCATAACTCGGGTAGTGTGTCACTTTGAGGAAAAAACATTATTTCGCAAATGTTTCATCCTCAGGAGCAGCAAATGTTTCATCCTCGGCATGCGGCCGCCTCAGCGGCCGCGTGTCATCAGAAATGGCTACGCGTGTCAGTGCTGACACGCGTGTCATAGGTTCGCCATCACTGGTCTATACCATCTAGGAGAGTTAGTGATCATGAGAGAGTATGGGAAGAACTAAGGGACATGAGAGAACACTCAGACCCCACGGTCATAAATGCACTCAGGACTCCATGGGCGTAACAAGATTAAGAGCCAGTCGGCAGAAGTGAAAGTGAAAAGAGCATGAATCCATCCATGCTGGACCAGGTTAGTGCTATTTAGGGTGCTCCCCAATAGTGTCTGGAGTTGGAACACCCGTGCCTCCTGGACGTGTTTTCTCACTTCCCCATCCTCCAAGCCCTCTGCAGACCTACACAACCACAGCAGGTATCTGTCACTGGCTTATATTCAGTGCCTCCTGCACTCTGTACTGTGATGAGGCACAATGATCACCAGTCATGTGACAGGTGGCACTTTACCTTGACAGTTTCCCTCTCCTGACTCTAAGATATTTTGACCTTTTCTCCTTCTCCTTAAAATGGCAAGGAAGTGTTTTTAGTTTTCGCTCTTTTCAGCATCTAACAAATGAAATGCTCTTTCTATCGTTACAGTAGTTACACCTAATTGAAAAATTGATTTTATTTTTTCTTCCTCTATTAATAATATTTTATTTTAGTCCTAATTTACTCTATTCCCTTGTATAATTTATTTTCTGGCCTCAAAAACAGTAAACACTTATCTGTTGATTTTTTACATATCTCCCATATCAGATGAATCCACTGGTCAGGGCTAGCACTGCTCTGCCTTTCAAAGCTTCAGAATGACAATGGATTTGAAATGCACAGTTCAAATATAACAGAGCTTTTGAGTTAACATACTGATATCAGCTTAATAGAAGACAATACATTTTGTTTCTAAATTTTGGCTGTGTAATTTTTGTTAAATATTTCAGCTTGAATTTGAAAAACTTACCAATATACGAAAGTAACAGTGTAGATACAAGCCACAATTAGACTTCTTGAAACTCTCTCTCTTTTTCTTGCAACATACTGAAAAACAACAAGAAAAATGCTTATTTGCTTTTGGACAGAAATTCTGAAATGATCTAAGCATTTTAAAAGGCAGATTTTTTCCGCCCTGTAAATACAGTAACAAAAGGTGGCAAAGTTGAGTAGGAAGCTTACCTTCATAAGTATAACTATAAGGATGAGGGAAGAATTTATCTGCCTCAATATAGTTTCCCCAAGTAGATTTTTAAATTCTCTATGCATATACACATACTAAAAATGCTTATATGTATTTAACATGTGAATCTGTATATACAGGCATGATCTGAGAGAAAGTAACATGACAAATGAAAATCAAACCTGAACATAAAATCAAAGTATCAGTACTGGGCAATATGGTATAAGATAAACAAGTGATCAGGGTCAGCTACAGTAAATGGAAAGGTATCTTAAAATAATTTTTATATTTGGCTTTGGAGAAAATAATAGGTTGGGAAAAGTTAAGGGCTCTAAAAACTAGGATGATGGCAAACATATTAAGTGTGCAAGAGAAAAGTAACAAAGTATCTTGACTTGGAAATGATATTATGAGCCAAAGTTTAAGGAAGAATGAGACAAATGTAGAGTTTAGAGGGACTAAGAAAAAGAAACATTCTGCGGCAGCAATTCAGCCAAAACATAATAAAGATTTGGATGAAGATGATCCCTATGGCCAAACGAAAAGCTAAGCTTGTGAGAGATTTGAGAGAGGAATCAGTATGTCTTGGCAACAGTGTGGAAAAGAAGAATAAGTAAACGTGCCTACCGAGCTCCATGACCAGGAGTCTGAGCAAGAAATGAAGTAGAGAGGACCACTGCTGACACGGGGGGTTGTGAAGGTATTCTACAGCCGAATGGAGATGTAGGCTTGAAGAAGGAGTGAGGGGTTAGAGGTGTGGACAAAGCCTTGGAGGGCACTGGTTGGGGGATGCTATTATAAGAGCGAACCACTTCTTATCGGTATTCTGAGCATGTGTATGGTACATGAAATGCCAATGCCAAGCTTACTTGTGCACATATTTAGTAAAACAAAATACCTTATCTCATTATCCTCTTCATTAATCTGTATATTTTCAACTGCCCTTGTAAGATTTGGTTGTTTCTTCTGGAAAAAGAACAGTGATACATATCATAAAATTATCAGTGCATAATATACTATTTCAGAGGTTAGTGGTCTCTACCTTTATCTTTTGTCAATAACTCCAATAACAGTTGTCTTCAGCATGCAGTATGTAAGATATTTTTCCATTAAGAAATGATAAGAAATGCACGGTATTATCGACTCAACATTTTTAGAATAGTGGAGGCATAAACGTAATAAAGAAACTGAAAGATTTAAATAGTAATCAAATTCAAAAGACATTTCAAAAAGCTGAGTCACAATGATTTAGCACATTTTAAACTTTTAGACAGGCTTCAATAAGAAGAGAACAAAGGAGTAGAAATCCAAATTAGCAGATAATACAAATGACATTTCTGTTTGGCTTTATAAGATTTTCAGCATATTCTCCTTCCATTTTATATTTAGTTAAAGCTATTAAAACCAGTTGCATTTCTTCAGTCTGCATTCTCGGCCAGAGGAGTGGTCTCCTAAGCATAATAGGTAATGCGAAGAAACCTTTCTAAGATTTTAATTTTGTTGTAACTAAGTTAAGGTTGAACTTCACTTATTTTATCATTTTCTTGGTGAGATCCTTTCTCAGAAAAGGGCAGTTTGTTTGTTAATCATTTATGTAAATATAGTAAGAACAAATAAATATATAAAGTTCAGAAAGTTTCTGATCAAGGAAAATAAAAACAACACTTACCTTCCAGTATAAGGCTCCAAAACCAAAGCCAATTAAAAGAGAGAAGAATGCTGGTAATGTCATGGCTGCCCATTGCAGCTTGGAGTCGCCAATGGAATTCAAGGCCTTCCCTGTAATTTAAATAGTACAGCGGTGAGCACAGCATATCCATGCTGGAGGTTCTGCTCTATCGCTCTGGTAGCTCCCATCTGTTTCTGTAACACGCTCTTGACCTATCTCTGTTTAAAATATTTAAACCACTGATTTTTCTGCTGAGTATTGTTTGGGAATGGCAATATAAATCCATGTAGTCTCCAAAAGGTAAATATATTGAAAAAGAGAAAAAACCCACAGACAAAAGGAAATTTGACGTGGTTAATGTTGATGCATAGGGAATGCAGACGGGATGTATTCCTGGGTTTGGGGGTGGGAGGGTGATTTATACTACCAAGCAAATCCATCTTCTGTGGCTTTATCTTCTAATATCTTTCACTTTCTCATTCTTGATATCTACCCAAGCAATTTTGTGAAGATGACATTTTGTAATCCAGATCAAGGTCTGCAAGCACTGTCATTCTGCATGCATTGTGTTAGAATACTTTTCGGTACCTTATGCTTAGAATCATGGTGTCTCCTCATTGCATCTTCAACACACAGTTACGGAATGCCTGGAAGTAATTGGCACTGTGCTATGGGCTAAAGCAGGGGTGGGGAACCCTTTTCCTGCCAAGGGCCATTTGAATATTTATAACATGATTCACAGGCCATATAAATTTATTAACTTAAAAATCAGCCTGCTATATTTGGTCAAACCTTTAATTAACTCATCCCTAATGCCTTGGCAGGGCCAGACCAAATGATTTTGCAGGCCTTATATGGCCCTTGGGCCGGGTGTCCCCCACCTCTAGCCGCTAAGGCTTGATTTCTCAGACTTTTTATTTTGAAAAGCCTGAGACTATTGAATATTAACAAATGGCTGAAAGCACCAGTGTCTCCCATTGCTTACTCTAAATAATAACTTAGTGAGAGAAAAGACCTATATTAGCATGGAACACCTTCCTTGTTCCTGCTTTGCTCTTCCAATAGAAGCAGGATGATTCATAATTTACACAAAACACTTCTCCCACAAGGGTCTCTACCTCCCAACACAAAGCTTAGCATTTTGACAGAATTTTCTCAGTTTCTTGACAGGGAACAGCTTTGTTGTTTGGAAACACCGACACGTGCCATTTTGGAAGTTAAAAATCTCAGTTTTCTTTTAAAGATGCAATACGTTTGGAAAGTGTACAGTTTCAATGATTGATCAAAATGTAAACTAATCCAAGATAAAGCAACTGCTTTCGCTACGGTATTTTACCATGTTATCTGAGTTACTGTCAGCCTACACTCACCTATTTAACATATAAAGTACCTAAATATAGAACATAATACAAAAGAACTCAATCACTGTAGATGTAGCAACATTTAGGAAAAAATAAACTCATAAATTTAACCTGAGAGGCAAGAAACAAATCTTAACTACTCCAGTGAGAACAGGAATTGCCTATTTTCCCATCATTTAGAAAGTGAAAGTAGAAAATTTGCCAAATTTATGATCCTTGTTTCCAAAGAGGCTCCGGTAATAGGATGTGCGTGCGCGCGCATATTGGGGGGCAGTGAGTGGTGGTGGGTATGCAGTGTAAGGGACAGTGGGACTGGGTAGGGAAGTGGGGTCTTCCATTCACAAAACAATGAATCGCTTCCTTAAGACTTGATTAGCAGTTTTTCTGGTCCAGCCCACATCCTACAATCCCCATGGGAAATACAGTTTAGGCATCTTAAATTGGAGCTCAACGTGAATTCTCTCACCAAAATAAGTCTGAGTTAAAAAATGGGATTCAAAGTGTTACTATTGTTACAATAATAGCTACTTTAAGGGTTATGGGCACTAATTTGGGATTTCACCACCATTTTTATAAAAGTGTTTCCTAAAAGAAAATGGGTTCAGAATTTTACATGCAATTCCTACCATTTTAGGAATTTTATTTTACTGTCTACAAATGATTACACTCTTTGTGTGTGTACTCCAGTAACGTGTTTGAATTTTCCTTAGTAGTCAACCTGCTGTGACCCACACTTGATACTGGGATTGCTGGAGTGTAATTTTGATAAATTTGACCAGGTCACCTCCTTGAGAAGCCCTGACCAATGTCTAAAGGAAGCTGTTGACTTTTGCCCCCCAGCCCCCATGGAAAACCAATGAGCTAGGATGGTGCTATGTAGAATCCCATGAGCTACGTTTGGGCAGCCACATGCCCTGGAATCAAGGCAGCCAAATGCCCTGTTTGCCCTGTTTTATCCAAAGGCCAAATCTTGAACTGCACCATTCAGACCAGAGCAGAGACCACACCCACTAGCCAAAAAGCATAAGGAACTTACTAGAGAGTGAGGTCTTCTGGGATTCCCCACTTAAAATCTTTCTCAGGTAGAAGGACAAGCCCCTAAAGGAGGTGTTCCAAACAAAGCCCCAACAAGGAAACCTAACAAGGACATCTTACTTCTCTCTCTGGGTTCTGTGGCTTTTTAACCACTTGGCAAATCCCACCCCAGGACTCTGGCCCCAAGCAAAGCCCCGAAAACTGCCTATCCCTCCAGCAGCAGCCTGGTGAAGACTGAGAGGGAATGGGACCATGGGAACTGAACTTCACCTCCCATAGGTCTAGAGGTCAAGGTTTCCTCAATTTTGTTATTGCTTTTGTTAATTCAAGCAGCTTAATATCCAAGCCTTTGGTTCTGTCTAATGACACTGCCATATCTCTTGCAGGGAGAGAAAAAAAATGTTATCAGAAAAGGCTTGCTTGCACTTCTAGGGCCTGACTCCCAACACTTGCTCCTGGTGCTTTCCAAGGATCAATAAGGTTTGAATCAGGCGCCTCAAGGCCTACATAAGGGTGTTTGGGGCCAAAGCCCAAGCCAGTAACAAAGCTTTGCTTTCAAGTAAAGGTTGCTCCAAGAAACCTTATGGAGCCAGGGAGCTCATCTGGATAGGATTTGAGTAATCCCAAATTCTTGGGTTGTTAACATATTAACTGTATCTCAGTATTACAAAAACTTTCCACTGTCCAAAATTCGTGGGAACTGACTTGTTTGGTTTGACTAATAATACCCAACATCTGTACAAATACAGAACACAAAAACTATGCTTCAAATTTGTGGAGCTCCTTTTTAGAGTGAGTCTGTAAGTACCACGCCTGTGAACAGGGATCTCTTGGTGCTTAGCAAACATGCTACTCAGTGCTGCTCCTTGGTTCAGACCCAAAGCTCACCCAATTACTGACCCACAGCCTCAGTGCATCCAGTTGTTCTGATAATTAATGATGAACACATACTACACGTCAGCCATGGCTCCAAGTATATGTGTGCTAACATTTGAAATTCACAGAAACCCTATGAAGGATGCATTATGCTCCATTTGACTGGGGAGTCCAGAGGGATTAAGTACCTTGCTCAAGGTCACACAGCTAGGCAGGGGCTGGGATACAACCCCAAGGCAGTCTGACTTAAGACTATATTTCTTGAAGATGTATACGTTAATGTCAAAGTAAGGATATCTCTCTACATCACTTAAATACTGTCTGCAAGGATCTCAAACATTTTTAGATATCCTTTTAGCCTGGTACAAAGATGTTACTATGACTTTGAAAATACAACTCCTTTGGATAACTTGGATCGCCTTTACAAGCTACAGAGAGGACACGCACATCTCTGGACTACTCCTTCATATGGCCCAGTCCTCTGCTTAACACGGTCACATTTTGGTTGTTATCCCTGAAAACTAGCGAGCTTTCTTCATATTTCCCTGAGCCTGTTTCCAAAACAGTCTTCCCTCCTTTATGCTATGATTAAAACAGTTGCATATGTCTATTATTATATATATTATAATATAAAGTTGGCCCTTGAATGCAGGGATTAGGGGAACCAACCCCCATGCAGTCGAAAATCCGAGTATAACTTTTAACTCCCCCAAAACTTAACTATCCTTGGTATCCAAGGGGGACAGGTCGACAGGGAGGGGTTCTAGGACTCCCTGTGGATACAAAAATCTGGGGATGCTCAAGTCCCCTTTGTAAAATGGCATAGATCAATTAATACAGTTTACCTTCCCATCCATGAACTCCCAACTGCAGATCAAAAATAGTACAAGTATTTATTGGAAAAAAAAATCCATGTATACTATATGTGGATCTGCACATTTCAAATCCGTGTTGTTCAAGGGTCAACTGTGTATTTTATATGTATGACAAAATTCTAAGTATTTCATTTATGTCTGTTTTTCTTATGAGAATGCAAGCTTCCTAAGAGCTGGTCTTGTGCATGGGGATCTAAGTGCCACATTTGTGAGTGACATCACCTAGCCAAAAGCTGCTTATTATGTAAGACCCATACTTTTTACAAAAAGGAAGAAAAAAGAAAGCAAAACAAATAAACAAAAAGACTGGCCATTCCTTTTGCAATTTAAAAAGCACCTTCAAACTCAGAAGCATAGGACTGAATGGGTGTTTTGCATTGTTTGTCTTTTAAAGTAAGTAGAAAGACTTTTGCTTCCAACCATGATGGTAGCAGATTAGCCTTCCCAAGCTAAAGAATTACTATACTAGAAAAATTATCTCAGGCAACTGTTTCAGACATTAGCCAACAGGCCACACAAGAAAGATCAAAATCACACACAATGAAACCCCAAATGGTCCTGATTTTCTGGCCGGGAGGCACCTTTAGACCGAGACATGGAAGACAGGACCCAAGTAGGACTCAGAATTCTCACTGAGACAGGGACTCAGACTGAAGTTCAGGGTTGCTGATGTGGCTGGAGTTTGTGGAGCAGGGTGAGTTGCAGGAAAGGAGCTGAGCAGAGGAGTGCCAGAAATCTCCAGGAGAGTCTGCTTAAGTCATCGGTCAAATAATAGGCTGCACATGCACAGGGAGAGACTTCACAGAGCCTGCTGATACACTGAATGATGCCTGGGAAACTATGACTTTATCAGAGACCCTAACAGTCACTCAGATACAATGGAGTTCTGAGAGCAAGAATGGAGAGATTTTCTGGCTACTAAGTGATTTAAAAGGCAGGTAGTATGTATAGAATGGACACAGGATGTCTCAGTGGGATGAAGAAGGAAGTTAGAGATTTTATAATGCTACTCAGAACAGACTAATTAAAATACAATGAACATATATACATACACGCTTTAACCTAAAAGAGAGCTGGAAAGGAAGGACAGCGGATCAATAAACAGGGCAAACAGGAAACAAATAACAAAATGGTAAACCCATATCCAACCATACCAATAATTGTATCAAATATAAATTAATGAAAAAAACTCTAATTAAAAGTCAGAAAAACTAGATACAATAGCAAGGCCCAACCAAATCCTGTCTACCAGAGATAATGCTTTTTTTAAAAAAAAAAGTCAAATCTACAATGAAAGGAAAGATTTTTTAATTTCCCTCTCTCAGTAAATGATAAAAAAGTTAGATTAAAAATATGATATAAAAAATCTGAATAACACTAATCTGAATCTGAATCAACCACTCTGATTAAATCTGAGAATGCTACACATCATATCTGAATAACAGACATAAAATAAGTCAAATTTCAAAATATTACAATGTATGTTCTCCAACAATAATAGAATTAATTTAGAAACCGGTAACAATAAGACATCTAGAGAAAACCCATTTTTAGACTTCAAACAACACGTGAATCAAAGAGGAAATCACAAGGAGAAATTAAAATATTGTTAAAGAAATGACAGTGGAAACACAGCATATCAACATGTGTGGGGTGCAGCTAAAGCTGCTTACAAAGACATTTATATCTTTAAGGCGCTTCTATTAGAAAAGAATGATTTTAACATCAGCGATCTAATTTTTCCACCTTGAGACGTTAAGAAGCTAGAACAAGTGGAGCAAATTAAACCCATAGCAGAATTAAGGAAATAATAAGGATTAGAAATCAATGAAATATAAAATATAATTTAAGATGCCAAAAGTTGCTTCTTTGAAAAGATGAATAAAATCCATAATTAGTAGGAAAGGCCTTAATTGACTAACACACATACAATCCCTTTACAAAACTTTCCAGATCTGAAGTATCCTGTAATTCAGAATTTTAGGTTTTAGAAGGTTCTGTCCTGCATATATTGTGTATTATATGATTTCCTCAGAGAGGTCTGGATAGCAACCTGCAACCAAACACATTAATATTTCTACAGTGAAATGCATAGTCACTTTAAGAAGAACAAAGACTATAAATAGCCTCATCTCAACTTAGGTCAGGTTTTGGTGGCAAAAATTCCAAAACAAACTGGATATTAGAGGGTCTTTTTAAAAATTTATGAAATGTAGAATTGCTATTGTGGATTTGTAATTAATAGATTACTTCTTTTTACAGATAGGTCTTCTATGTCCCTACACATATGACAGTGCTATTAATAAATTTTAAGGAATGACTTTCTTAGCTAAGATCACAGGATGATGTTTTTCCTCTTACATGAGACTTGAGGGTCAAAATATTTAGTAAATCTAATAATCTTTGGCTAGATTTAAAAAGAGGATATTAGACTTCCAGGAAACTAAGCTCTTGGTCAAAGAGGACAGGAATTGCAGGGGGGAAAGCATATTCTCTTCTAATATATAATTTTATAGTGAAATAACAAAATCATCAAATTTCCAAACACACAATAGTAAATAGTGATATATACAAAACTGAAAATATCCTTGGAATTCCACACAACTAGCATTTGTACTTTCTGTTGTAAAACTCAGGCAAATTCTACACGGAATATATTTTATGTCAACAATGAAAAAAGCTTAAATCATATTTATAAAAGTAATTTCATGCCTTATTTAAAATAATCTTAGCAAAAAAGTTATTGGCTCAATTCTCTCATTGTCATCTCAAACTGTAGGGAAACCCAATTCTACAAGCCTAATCCTTAATTCTCAGGAAGACCATAATAGGAAGAACAGTAATGGAACAGTATTCACAGCAATAATTGCAGAATTTCCTTTAAAGCCCATGCAATACTCCCAGAGGTGCTAATTGGAGCCATGCATGCATTAAATCAGATATATGTACTTACTATTACTGCTACTGCTGTCATTCCTAAGGGAGTTGGCTGCAACAGGGGGTAACATAAATGGTTTTGTGACACTGACTCTGGAATCTAAATAGAAAGCAATAATGGGTCAGTGTTGCACGGTGATTTACATAAATTACAGAGTCCCCAAAAGGTCGAGTGCAATACCAGAGTATTTTTCAGATTTACAAATCTCGATGATTCATATCCTATTTATTTCATCCTGGGTCTTGCTGTTCTATTTTTATTAAGAAATTCACCAGTCACCTTATAGAACAAAAATTCATTGCCTATACAGGCCGATAAATGTAAAATTACAAATTGTTCATAATTGGCCATTTAAAAGAAAAGCACTGTAATTAAGATTTTGTATTATAGGAACCCCAGGGAAGGGGGTGGGGGAGAAAGAGTCTCAAGACAGAGTAACTAGTGAAGACCAGAATTCATGCCTCAGAGTTAGATCCTTTAGAAAAGATTTGAGAAGGGGACATAAGAAGATGGGAGGTGAAGAATAACAGAATTGTAAATTACTGGCAAATAGCAGGTAAGAAAAATATGAGTGACGATCTCATTCATTGTTTACTCACACATAATTCTTTAATGTGCCGATCATTAGTTGTTTTGGCTTGAAAAACAAATCTATAACCATTTCTTTTATGCTTGACATTTGCTTTAATATTAGACAAAACACACATACATCTTTCTCTAACTACACATATATTTGATTCCGAGGTAGATTCTTACCTACACATACGAGAATCAAGCTTGTTTTTATAGTTAAATTAGAAATTCTTATATGCCTTACCATTGTTAGGACTTAATGTT
Organism: Cnephaeus nilssonii; assembly: GCF_951640355.1. Classification (NCBI taxonomy): domain Eukaryota; kingdom Metazoa; phylum Chordata; class Mammalia; order Chiroptera; family Vespertilionidae; genus Cnephaeus; species Cnephaeus nilssonii. The sequence continues at coordinate 81,230,432 of NC_137077.1, forward strand.
GAAGAAAACACACATTCGCTAGTTTTAGATGACACCATCTCCAAGTCCTTGAAGGCATTGATGGATCTATTAAAAATTCTAAAGAATTCTTCAGGAGTAAACATCTTGGGTTCTAGGCTGTTAGATGACTTTTTTACATTCTAGAAGAAGACAAAAACAGGATTATATTTTTCAAAGAGTCTACAGATTTTAACTGATGGCAAAGTAAAAGACTATGTCCTTCAATGATTCAAGGAAAATGAACTCTCTTAGACAATTCTGTTAATATACATAATTCACATAGGTACAGCACAATAGTGATCCTGTCCAGTTTAGTCTGAGGCTCAACTCCAGATAAAAGGAATAGGGTGGGCAGGTGAATTCAACATCATAACAATAAAACAATCCTAACAACAAATGAGAGATATTGCTCTTTTAAGATGCTCATTAAAATCATTATTCCTTCAGTTAAAGGCATAAATTTAAGGCATGAAAATCATTATTCCTTACTAAAAAAATAACAGACCTCTATAACACAGTTGATGCTAAATATTGGCAAGGACATGGATGAAGCTAAGGGACTCTTACACATTGATGGAATGATGTAAATTGGCATGTTTGATACTAGCTGATAAAGTTGGACATGTGCCAATCCTGTGACCCAGAAATTCCACTCCTAGGTAAGGCCTCTAGTGAAGCTTTTGCATTTCTGTACCATGAAACATACAGGAAAGTTCTTACCAGCAGTGTCTATAAATATGTACATCAATCAACAGAAGAGTGGTTTAATCAATAGTGGTATGTTCAATCAATGGGATATTATATAAGCAGTAAAAATGTAACCACAGCTATATACATCAAAGTGTGTAAATCTTTTAAGCATGATGCTCAGTGAAAGAAGTCACAAAAGAATAAAGAATATGAGTAAGTTCTAAAGTCCTGCTAAAAGCAAATCAAAGCTATATTTTAGGAATTCAGAAATGCATGATCCTTCCTAATAAAATAGTAATATGCAAATTGACCACACCTTCGCTACGCCCAAGCCACGCCCACCAGCCAAAGCCATGCCCACCAGCCAATCAGGGCGAGTATGCAAATTACCCAACAAAGATGGCGGTTAATTTGCATACGCTGAGGGAGGGAGGAGTGAAGACTGAAGACAACTTAGAAGGAAGAGGGAGGAAAAGCGGAAAGCAAGGAGGCTGCCAGAGGGAAAGCTCTGGAGGGGCGGAGCGGGGCGGAGCGGGGGCGGGGCGGGTGGCAGCGGCGCGTGGGTGCAGGCACAGCGGCCGCTTGCAGGATTCTTCCTGCAAATGGGCTACTAGTTATCTATAAAGAAAACCAGGCAATAATACAAGTTAACACTTATGTAGCACTTACTATGTACCTCTCTAAATGCTTTATATATGTTTACTCAATCTCCAAAACAACTGAGAAATACCACCTGGTACGAATCTCCTGGGTTCCAGCCAAAGCGTCATGATCATTAAAGGCACATTCTTTGGTATTTGGAATGTTCTTCCTGACATCACCATTTACTGAACACCTAACTCATCTTTCAAGCTCCACTGCATGTATTATTTCCTTTATGACACCTTGTCTGATATACTCTACTTTTTATCAATGCCATCAGCACATGATACTAATATGATGTAAAAAGAGATGTTAACTCTAAGATGTCATATAAGACTAGAGGCCCAGTGCACGAATACTTGCACGGGTAGGGTCCTGCTGGCCTGCCCCGATTGGGGCAAATCAGGCCAGGCCAGCAGGGAGAAGGGGATGCAGGAGGTTGGCTGTCCAGCCCTCCCCCCGATTGGGTTGGGGGGGGCCCAACTGGGGGCGGGGCTAGTTGGGGGGAGGGGCCACAGGCAGTTGGCCAGCCAGCCCCACCCCCTGGTCAAACTACCAGTTGAGGGGACAATTTGCATATTAGCCTTTTATTATATGGGAATAGAGGCTGGTGCATGGATTTGTGCACTGGTGGGATCCCTCAGCGTGGCCTAAGGGATTGGGCTGAAACCGGCAGTCCGACATCCCCCGAGGGATGCAGTAGTGCGCAAAGTGGCAGGCGGCCAGGGAGGAGCCTGAGCCCAGGGCGGGTGCCATGCCACTCCTAACATCCTGGCCCCTCTGCGCCTGCCATTGCTGTTGCTCAGTAGGCTCGCTGCCACTCCACTGCGGTCTCTGCGTGCCCGACCTAGGGTGATACCAGCGCACCCATGACCGACAAGAGGCTGCGGTCTTGCGCCCAGTCAGTCCCAATGCCGATCCTGATCCTGATCCAGTCCAGATGAGGGAGGGAAATGCAGGGGGAGTGTCTGCGGGAGAGGCTCATGCCCCCGCAGCTGTGCTTGCCAGCTGTGAGCCCGGCATCTGGTGCCCATCGGTCAGCTGAGCAGCACTCCCACTGTGGGAGCACACTGACCACCAGGGGGCAGCTCCTGCATTGCGTGTCTGCCCCCCTACTGGTCAGTATGCGTCATAGCAACCAGAAGAACAGCTGAGCGGTCACTTATGCTTTTATATATATAAATACATTCTGGCTCAGAAATGAGAAGTGAATAAATATAGTGATTAGGTTTACTAGCATGACAAGAATTCTGAGATTGGAGAATACAAATAGGACTGATATTGGGCCTTACAGTGTAACTGGAATTTCGATGAGGAGGAAGTATTTGAACATTGTGGTACAAAATCATATTTAAAATCTTAGGTTTAAACTTCTAAAAGGCCTGTAGGCTAAACCTGGGCTTGTGAACTCTATGCCCAAGCATGTCTCCCAAATCCTATTCTATTATAGACCCAAAGTTATAATATCATCATCATAAAAATATTTATTAATCTTTATTTTGCCAGATACAGTGCTAAAGCGCTCATCACAAACCATCTCATGTCAACTCTACTAAAGTTCACAGAGCTAATAAGTGACCAAGTCAGGATCTGAACTCCAACACCTTGTACTGTACTTAATCCTAGTGTCTCTTCAATATGCTTAGATCCCAAACCACTGACATGCCCATATTCTGAAGTTGACAACAACTAGTCAGAAAATGACTTGGAGATACTAAAATGTACTTCTTTGAAATGACATGATCACTATGGATAAGAGGTCAAGTTTAAGTGTTCATTACAGACAATTTCCCATTTAAAGGTAAATGAACATTTGTAACCTAATAGAAAAGTTACGATAATTTCATTCACCTATGAAATAAAGATAAAATTAGGGCTGGTCTTACACTGTAGTGTAAATCAACTTTTACATTAAATGACAACTTTTAAGTTTTAATGTACATTTCAACACTGCAGTATAACTACAAACATGTATATCTGTACTCATGTTTCAAAATATTTTTAAATTACAAATTTATACATTAAGAATCACACAAGCAAAGATGCCGCCCGTGCCCCCCTCCCCCCCATCAATATAGGCTTTAGAGAAGAGTAGTAGAAACCAATCCCAGTGAATGTAAGGTTACCTCCAATGGCTGTCCTTCCATGCACTCCACAAGGTCATCTACTATTTTCACAAGTTTGTCTATGATAGAATAATTACTCAAGCCTTCAGAAATATTTGAAAACTTGTCCAGAAGATCAGTCAAGCTGACTGACAATTGCTCCACCATTTCACTTATCCAGCAATGACTTGGCTGCAAGAAATTGAAAGAGAGGAAGATAAAGCATCCGTTTAAATACAGTCAACTAGGAGTATCCTTCAAAGACATAAATGCTGCAGTCATTGACTGCCAGATAAAAGATTTCCTTATATTAGAACAGGTCAGTTCTTGTGTTCTATTTAATTTAGATCTAAAATCTATTTCAAAATTTACAAATGTATATAGATTAGAGGAAAGTGTTGATGGTAAACATTTTTCTCTTTCATGGAATTAAAATGAGACAGAGCCAACTCTTACCCTTGACAAAATTCAGATAGTAATGGAATTAACATTACACCAAGCATGAAGCCCCACTGAAAAATATTTATTCTGTAGTCAATGTGTTCTTAAAAGAGCTTTAGGTACAGCGGGACTTAACAAAACACTATTGTATGAGAGAGTCCTAGTCCTTAAGGAACTTCTAGTCTTTTGGTGAGCTGGAAGATAAAACAACCTATAATAATAAAAACATAATATGCTAATTAGACAGGACAGCTGAACGACCTATCAGACGTCATTCTGGACAAAGCTGCGGCGGCGGGGGCCGAGGCAGAGGCGGTTAGGGGCGATCAGGCAGGCAGGTGAGTGGTTAGAGGCAATGAGGCAGGCAGGCGAGTGGTTCAGGATGATGAGGAAGGCAGGCAGGCCAGCGTTTAGGAGCCAGCAGTCCCAGATTGCAAGAGGGATGTCCAACTGCCGGTTTAGGCCCGATCCCAAGGATCGGGCCTAAACCGGCAGTTGGACATCCCTTGAGGGGTCTTGGATTGCGAGAGGGTGCAAGCTGGGCTGAGGGGACGCCCCTATTTAAGAATTTGTGCACTGGGCCTCTAGTAGACTAATAAGAGCTGATTTTCCTAGAGTGATAGATTTCAAGCCTCCTTCATAGATGAGTTCCTTTTTTAGAAAAGAAAAACAGTTTGGTAGAAATGTGAACTGAGAGAGAAGCACTTTTGCCTTAGTGGAAGGGCCAACTACATAGTTTTGAGGGCCAAGGGCAAAATGAAAATTTATTTATTATTCAAAAACTTGTCTAAAAAATGATTAAGAATTTTAAGATGGTGACAGAAGAACATTACACCAAGCATGGAGCCCCACCCGTGAGGCCAGCCAACCCACTGGTCAAAGGCTCAAGCCTTGGAGTCAGGCATAACTGGGTTCAATTCAGCCGAGAGACTCCAGGTAAGCTACACAAATTTTCTGAACCTCAATTTGCCTATATATGGAATGGGAATAATGGAACAGGGCAGTAGTGAGGTGATAATGTATATAATTTGAATATAAGTTTCATGAGGGCAGGATTTTTATCAAATCTTGTTCCCAACTGTGTCTCAAGGGGTAGAACAGTGTCTGGCATATGGGAGTTGCTCAGAAACTATTTGCTGATTTGATGCATGAATGACTAAAAAAATAAATGAAAGAGAAAAAATGGATCAGGGGGCCACACCTTCTGCAAAGGGCTAGATAGTTAATATTTTAGACTCTGCATGTCAAGAGGCAAAAATCAAGGCTATTATTCAGGTATGTTTATACAGTAGGAAACAAATTTCCACAAAAAATTATCACAAAATTAAAAATGTAATAATTGAATATGACTTCTTTTGCATAATAATTTAATTTAATTTTCTGAGTAATACAGGTGTACCAACAAGAAGAATAGGATTCTCTTTTTGGGGTCAACATTTTGCTTATTTGGGGATCAAAAGTCAGCATTCTCTATCATCATATAGACCACAAGTGTTCATCTATAAAAACCAATCTCAGCTGGCTGGCTATGTATGCAGAATCAAGCAGCAGACGGGATCTGGGCTACATGGTATAGTTGCTGTAAATGGCTGGGGATCATTAGAGGTTTAGATTATTAGGAAAAACTTCTCAGTATATTAGAATGGATTTTTATAGTTCTTAAATTGATGTGGTGTTATTTAAAATTAGTAATTGATCATAAGTTCAGGTATTTCACATATTTTAAGATTACATTTTCTGTAAGTAGAGGCTCTGAATTCTTTTTTTAATTCTGCTAAAATATTACAGTGAGGCAAATAAGGCAATGATTGGAGATAGCTAAAACTGACTTGGCTTATTAAGATCCTAAATAATTTACTATATCTTCTAGAACCTATTGTATTGGAATGATATAGAGTAACTGAAGCCATGTAAAATGAATCAAACCACTAACCTTTATTTTTCTATTTACCAGCAAAGTATCTCTGTGGAGGAAAGTCAAGTAATTTATTTATTCTAAATTAGATATTGGGGCCATTTTAGACTTATTTAACAGAACAATTTCAATTAATATAATGCAGACAAAAAAGAAACTGGTTTATCTATAGATAGTTAAGCTCCAATTCCTGGAAGCATTAAATGTCATTTAAAAGTTTGGGGGTTGAAAGTTGGGGGGTCAGGGGGATGGAGGAATTGAATTAGAAAAAGAAAAAATGAGAAAAAGCTCATGAATTTGGATAACAGTGCGGTTATTGCAGGGGTGGGGATTTGGGGGAGGTGGAGTAGGGTATAGGGGGTATAAATGGTGATGGACAGAGACTTGACTGGGGTGGTGAACACACAATTCAGTGTACAGAAGATGTGTTGTGGAGTTGTGCACCTGAAACCTATATGATTTTGTTAACCAGCGTCACCCCAATAAAATCAATAATAATAAAAAAAATCTCACATTTAACATGTCCTGACTCTACTCTTCCTCTTCTACATCACATCTCAGCTTAATCGCAATCAGTTTCCAAATCCTGTCAGCTCTACCATTTTAAAGTCTCCCAGATCTATGCCTTGTTCTGCCTGCTTTAGGGCTAGATTACAACCTCCTTTCCTTTCTTACCCCTGTCACAAAACAAACAAACAAATAAAAACTTAGGATCATTGTCTCTGGCTTCATTTAAGTAGAATAAACAAACCACCAGTGTGCATTAATTCAATTAGGCCGTTTCATTCAACTCATCAACCAAGTTCTTAAAGACTATGTGTTTCCAAGAATGTTCAGAATGGATTCTTTGTTTTGTTGAATCAATGCTTATGCTTATCTCAAGCATCTGCAAGTTCATATTTGCACCATTTACAAGTCACTTTCCAAGCTGTTAGTCTTTCCTTTGGGGCTGAACTGCTCTCCAAGTTTCTCTCCATGTAGGCAGTGACAACTACCTTAATATAGTCAGCCCTATCAGCAAGGGTTGGAATTCCTAACATATGGAATACAGCACATACTATGAGTATAGTTTGAATAGTATTTACATGGCAGAACAGCCTTTACCAATTAGTTCACTCCATTGTAATTGTGCAATTTTTTTTTTTTTTTGGCAAGCAAAATCCACATATTAATATCTTAAACTCCTTTGCTCTACTGTCTGAATACACTCTGCCTATCCTTCTCTTGGATCTTCTGACATGTAGGAACCAAAATTAAGTTCCCTTGTTTTGAATTGATCTAAGGGCCTCCTTTTGTTACTGTGGTCTTTTTTGTTTTGTTTTTGTGGTTAAAGTAAAAAATATTTTGTATCTATGAATCTTATTTTTACACTGGGGAATGCCAGTGCTTACTGACACTTCTGTTTATCTCTCTTTTCATCTGAACTCCATGTTTACATTCTGTATTCAAGTTCTCATTTATCTATAACTACACTTCCCATTTTTCACATACCTAATCAACAGTCCAAACAATCAACTTTTTCCAGTAAAATGTTCAATTCTAAAGCTGTAATTTTTTGCAGTTCAATCATGAAACGCCCACTACCTACTCCTACCCCAGTATCCGTCCTTTTAAAGTAATGAACAATTCGTTGCTAGCTGATAAGATATGAACTTCTGGACTATACTGCTGAAAAATATATTTCTAAAAGTTTTGCAATTGTATTTCATTCATTATTAATTCTTGCCACAATTTCATTGGAAAAGGTTGTCTAATAAAGGTTGTAAAAGTTGTATCTTTCCCTTGATTTGTTTAAATAGTTACATTTTAGCTTTTCAAGATTCTTGGATTTATTAAAACTAAAACTGAGACAAATAAATAATATTAAATATCAGCCAGTTTTGACCTGTCTGCCTGCAGGAGAGGTAACCAGTTTTTACTAGAATGTCAAGCAGTTTCGTATTTTCTTTTTAATTAAATATAGTTAATGATTTGCAAAGAGAACAAAACATGACCAACTGAATATTTCATTTGTGAGGAAATAGGTCTTTCTATTTTTCAACTCTTTCAAGATTATGATTAAGAAATGGGTGATTAAAGGTTGTGAAGTTCACAGATGTAATTTTTTCTTTGCCTTAATCACAGACATCATGGTAACTCTTATATTTCAGAGGCAATTTTAAATGTAAATAGTTCTTTATAAATATGAACTCACAGCATTCATTAGAAGAATGTATGATATAAATACCATTCTTTCACAAGTAGAAGAATGTGAAGGCTTAGGAAAGTTGATAAAGCCATGTAGGATGTCATAGCAGTGATGTAAAGACTACCCTTCAAATCCCTGAAGTACATATAACTGAGTTTTATTCAGCCATATACATACAAAAAGAAATATAATCTTTGCTTTGAAAGGGAAAACATGTCTGGATTTTCCCTAACTCCATAGTCTCAATTTCTTACCTTCTTTCTTCGTGGCTTCTGTCTTACATTTTCTGGGTTAATTATAGCAGTTCTAGCTAGGACTACTAAAATAACATATTATATATATATATATATATATATATATATATATATATATATGACATGTATCATTCTAGAATGCTTACTGAATCAATATCTTTGAACTGCTAGCATGCCCCTACCACTGAAGATTTGGTTAAAAACTGTGAATTTCCTAAGGAATTAAAAAATGCATATTTATTTATTTGGAGGGGAGTGGGGAGAAAGGAGGAGAAAGAGAGAAACATCAATTTATTGTTCCACTCAAAATATATATATATATATTTTATTGATTTCAGAGAGGAAGAGAGAGGGAGAGCTAGAAACATCAATGATGAGATAGAGCAGTGGTCGGCAAACTCATTAGTCAACAGAGCTAAATATCAACAGTACAACGATTGAAATTTCTTTTGAGAGCCAAATTTTTTAAACTTAAACTTCTTCTAATGCCACTTCTTCAAAATAGACTCGCCCAGGCCGTGGTATTTTGTGGAAGAGCCACACTGAAGGGGCAAAAGAGCCGCATGTGGCTCCCGAGCCATGGTTTGCCGACCACTGAGATAGAGAATTATTGATTGGCTGTCTCCTGCATGACCCACACTAGGGATCGAGCCTACAACCCGGGCATGCGCGCTGACTGGAAATCTAACGGTGACCTCCTGGTTCAGAGGTTGACACTCAATTACTGAGCCAGGCCGGCTGGGCTATTGTTCTGCTTATTGATACATTCATTGGTTGATTCTTGTATGCGCCCTGACTGGGGATGGAACTGCGAACTTGGTGTTTCGGGACCACACTCCAACAACTGAGGTACTGGTCCAGGGTGAGCTTCCTAAGGGATTTTTAAAGTACCATGAGCACCAAATTAATGATTTAACAAAATGGTATTTTTTAAAGATATAAAAACTACTATAAATAAAGGCATTCTAAACATAACTAGGAATATGACTGCTTCCTAAAACCAACAAAGAAAATATCGATGCAGCCCTGTCTGGTTTGGCTCAGTGGATAGAGTGTCTGCCTGTGGACTAAAGGTTCCCAGGTTCAATTCTGGCCAAGAGCACATTCCTGAGTTGTTGGCTCGATCCCCAGTAGGGGCATGCAGGAAACAGCCAATCAATGATTCTCTCTCATTGATGTTTCTGTCTCTCTCTCCCTCTCTCTTCCTCTCTGAAATCGATAAAAATATATTTATAAAAAAGAAAATATCCATGCACATTCTAAAAATACACATAAATTTAAAATAGATATTATATGAATTTCATAAGACATGTGATAGAACACTTCTGCAGTCTCAGAACTAGTTGAAATACAGTGTGTGCTTTGAAAACATCGTGGGAACTTGCTGATTTGGGCATGCTTTCTCCTTCCCACCTTCCTGCTTCTTCCAAGAAACTGTCCTGGTTTATTAGTTGAAAGAATCTGACACTTTATGACACTAAGCACCAGGCTCAGATGCAGAGTCACCACAGCTCTATGGAAATAGGAGCTGAAAGTGGGCAAGACGTGCTAACAGTAAGTCCTCAACTTTGTCCATAGGGTCTACAACTTTAAGCAAAATGGCATATAATGAAGCCAATTTTATGACAGGCTAATTGATTTACCTATTTATATTTAATAAGAGTTAAGTTGCTATGGCATCTCATCAATATTTTTAGTAACAAAACAGCATAAAATGAAATGACATTATTCAAGGACCTGCTCGATAACACTTCTTTGTGGATGCCCCTGGCACCACTTCTGATTTGGTAGCTGTTCCTACAGATATCTGTGTGCCTCCTTAGTGGGTCTAAGGTAGGTGTCTACACGGTGAGACTCCTCCACAAAGGAGTTGAGGTAAAATCCCCATTAGAGATTCTGAGGGAGAAAAGCCCTGGCTCACACGCTGTGAGGCTTCTGAGAAACAGTGGTGTTCACCCAGTCTTCTAATCCAACTAATCGAATTACCAGCATTACCGTCCAGTTTGAGTGCTTTTGTCTCCTTTTCTTTAATATGTGTCAAACCTCAGTCTTGCCAGAATTAGAGGTATGAGTGCCCAGGGCACAAAGCATTCCCTTTCTTTCCTCTCATGCTTCCAGCATTTACCCCCTAATTGAGCAATCCATCGGATCTAGAGCCATGCCATTAGAAGCACAATAGTTTAAATCCAGAAGGAATACTAAAGACCATGTGGCCCAGTTGTTCCAATATCATAAATGAGAAAACCAGTGATGTGGTTTGTCCAAGGTTACACCAAGAACTTAAACAGAAATATGAGAAACCAAGACTAGAACACCTGCTAGTTCTTTCATCAATGAGTACAGTCAAAGTACATAAACTATTTTTTCTGCCAGGTTTACCAGGACTCTGCTTGCACATCTGGATCAGGTGCACTGGTCCTTAGGCTCAATTAAGAGATCTCTGGGTAATGGCATGGCTCATTCTGTCTCATTCCAATGAATCCAGTGTCATTCTGATGAAAGAAACTTTCTCTGAGCAACTGTCACAACCAAATAGCAGATGTCAATTGCCATGAGTCAACCTTCTTTCCTCTCCTTCTGGTTTTTATTCTTAGGGCTAGAAAGCAGACAGGACACCATCCTGCCACTCTCAAACATCCCATGGATAGGCAAAGTGAGAACACTCCTATAAAAGTACTTTGCAAAATACTGTGTGCTCCCATTTCTAGTGTAGAGTCTCCAAAATCTTAATTCCCTTTTGGATGAGCTGGGTTTTGTCAGGATTTATTTTAGTCCTCTCCCTAAACAATTAATTTGGGTCTTCAGAGTTCACTTTAGGCTTTGTACCTTTGCATTTTCTTGTTTGAGTTAGAGTGATGTAGAAACCTCAATCTGATTAAGATGGTAATCAGCCCAAACACTATAAATATGTGTTGTTTCCCAGAGCAGGTCTATAAATGGCTCCCGAGGCAGACACAAAATAGCACAGTGAGGAGGGAACAGCATGAGGAGGGGAGGGGAGGGCAGCAAGGATGACCCACAGGCTCAACTCCAGTCCCAACTCTGCTGACACAGTTTGGAATTTTAGACAAGTCTATTCAGAACTTCAGTTTCTCTGTCTTTGAAAAAAGGGTCTGTCTAATCTGTGGTAGCCAAAATGGGGCCAATACTCAATATGTGGCCAGTGTGACTACAATCTTAAGTTCACTTAATTTTAGTTTTTTAAATTTAAAAATCAGTACCTGATTCAGTGACTAGAAAGCTTTTAAGTATGTTTGGAAAAGCCAGGTATGTGAACCTATATTTTCATGAAAATCTAAATATGGACTAAATATTTCTGATGAAAACTTAGTGCCTGAACTAGAATGTGCTGTAGGTGGGTTCTGAATAATATAAAACAATGTAAAACATTCCATTAATAATTTTATATAGATTGTAAGGTAAAATGATATTTTAGACCACATGAAATTTATTATTATAGTTACACCTTTCCCTTGTAACTTTTTTTTAATGTAATGACTGGACAATTTAAGATTACATATGTGGCTTCTATTATATTTCTTTCAGACAGTAATGGGATAGGTGTCCTGAGCAGTGCCTTAGTATAATCACTTATTTATTAAGATGGACCCTGTAGATTAAATACACAAAAGAGCCATTTAAAAATACTATTTGATGTATTTTATTCATTTAACTAACATTTATACTTAATCATTTAAAAAATACTTATTATATGAGAGGTAGAGGTAGATAATTACCGTGTCTACTTGGCTGACTTCTCTTTCTATAGTAAGTACTCCAAATCTGAGGGTCAACCCTCAGGAGCTGTACTTACAATTAGTGAACTTGCTCTGTGGCCACAGCTGATTGGACAATGGTGGACCCTGAGCTTGATGGGCCAATCAAAAAGTCCCTCCCCCAAACTAGTAGTGGTGATAGGAACTAATAACCAGTCTCTGCAGGGCTGAAACTGTAACATGAAAATTTGGGAGCGCTGGGGAAGTTACAATCTACCAGGTGACTGGGACAGAGGAGACAAATTCTGTCAGACAGAATAGAATGAGGCAGAGATGCAGAAATGGAGAAAGGAAAATCCAGTTTTTGTGTCTTCATCATTTTTTTCACAATACTTTGAGGCAAATATATAACACATGCAATTTTAAACAGTTGGGTAAGCAATATATGATCAGGTTCCCAAAATGAAGAGTTTCTGGAAAAATTCTATAGAAATTCAGAGAAACCATGTCAGTATTATGTAGCAGCACCAAGAAAAAGCACAGTAGGTATGATGTCCAAATGATACAGGGAAGAAAGAGCATGATATGAACAGTAGGGAATGGCCTGGTGAGAAGGCCTGGTGAGAAAGAAGGATCTTAGGCTGACCTTGGAGGAAATGACCATTAAGATGCTTTCAGCCCCAGGATAACTGCATGATTCTGTGGGGAGAATTTGAATGGGTAGACGGGAGGGAGAAAGGCATCCCTGGCAAAGGGAAGTAGCACTCAATAGTCTTGAAGTTTAGAATAAGCACAGCAATTTTAGAAGGCAGGGACTCATCTGGCTGGGGTGGTGAGTTTGTGTTGGGGAATATGGGTCTTAAGGTGAGGTAGTTAGGGTGGGGCAAGATTGTGGAGAGTCCTGAGCAAGCATCAGATTCAGGAATTTGGCTTTCAGCCTTCAGTCACTGGGAACAAAGAGAAAGTTCTTGAATATGGAAATGACTCAATAATAAGTAGTATAATAGAAGGCTCAAGGAAACCATGATTCCTCAAAATTTGCATAATATAACTCTCACACTGAAGATCTTTTACAAAATGAACACCTACCTAAAAAAAGACAAGAGTAATATTGCAGAGCAGATATTATGTGTTGTTATAGGCATTCACCTCACCTCATCATATTAATCGTGTGAAGTCTATTCAGGTCAAATTTGTACCTCAGGGAAATTACAAGTGATTACATGTTGGGGAACTTTCCTCCTTCCTTCCGTCTTCACTTTCTTTCAGCAGATATTTATTAAGTGCCTATCACCCATTAGGCAGTGAGGATATTAAAAAGCAAACATACAATTCCTGCCCTCATGAAGTTCACAAGTGGACAATTATTGATAAAATAATTCCACAAATAAATGGAAAACTACTACTCTGAGGCGCGCTGGGGAAAAACTTTCTAATAGGAGGATTTGGTGTCATCAAGGAGAGGGAAGGCTTCCTTAAAGAAGTGAGATTGACTCTGGAAGAGTCAGCAGTTACCTACACAAGAGGACAGACCAGATTCCAGGTACAGAGAAAGCCATGCGCAGAGGTGCCTCGCAGTGGGGAACATGTGCGGATGAGGGCCGGAGCAGGATATGGAAAGGTGCCAGATCAAACAGCTCTTGGAGGCCTTGTTTAAGGAGCTCCTTTTCCTGTTTCCCAAGAGCAATTAAGAGCCGTTCAAAGTACATGAAGGAGGAGTTAAATGATCGCTTGAAATTTTTCTTTTTTAATCAGTATCGACTAAAAAAAATGGAAACCTTCAATGATGAATTCTGAAATGGCCAGGGAGATTGGAGGAGCCCAGAAGCAGCCGAAGAAGGGGAGACTAGTCCAGAAGTGAAATCATGCATACCTGAGGAAGGGTGTTGCAGAGGGAAGATGGCTGGGAGGCATATGGTTAGAGTAACGTTACATATTGCCAATAACTTGTTCAACCCTGCTTAATTTAACTTAATTAAAAATTGACATGATAGTCAAGACTGGTTCAGGTAAGAATCATCAATGGCTGCTAAACTTACAGGAGGAACTTTGATGAGGAATTGGACATCATCTGAAAGTGTCTCCCCAAAGATTACTTATCAGTTGCCAATGAGTAAATACACAGAAACAGTGGAACACCTGCACCAGGTGATCACACAACGAGCACCAGGAAGGGGAGATGGACAATATGTGCCTCTAGATGTGATAACCTGAGGCATCATCACTTATGTCACATAGAGGCTGGCCATGCCTAAACTGAATATAGCCATTCAGAAACTGTACTACTGGGGAGGGCTGTATTACTGAAAACTTTCACTCTCATAAATACAAACAGCTAGGAGCTCTTAAAGGAGACTAATGAGACATGATGTATTCGTTTCCATAAACTTAGTGCACTTGAAAAAATTTATTAGTTTATAGTCCCTGAGGTCAGGAGTCCAAATAGGTCTTAGTAGGTGCAAATCAAGGTGTTCGATGGGGCTGTTTCTTTTAAAGGCTCTACAGGATAACCCCTTTCCTTGCCCTTTCCAGCTTTAGAGGATGTCTGCATTCCTTGGCTTATGGCCCCTTCCTCCATCTTCAAAGCCAGCAATGTAATATCTTCAAATCACTCTCTCTGGCTCTGACACTCCTGCCTCCCTCTTATAATGATGCAAGTCATTAGATTTGGCCTGCCTCGGTAATCCAGAATACTCTCCCCATCTCAAAATCCTTAACTTAGTTATATCTGCAAAGTCCTTTTTGCCTTGTCAGGCAATACTAGATTCACAGCAGGAGACATGTGTGGGGAGCCATTATTCTGCCTATCACACTTGATATAAAAATATAAATTATAATCCTAGATCGCTTCTTGTATTGGAGAAAAAGAAATGCCCCCCCCCCAAAAGTTGTTAAAATTGAAATACAGCCAGTGGATTGAAATATTCTACTTATTCCTAAACTTATTGAAGTTGACAGCTTACAATGTTGTTATGTAAGAGAAAATAATTTACTTTAGGAAGTATACACTGAAGTGTGTAGGGGTAAACAGACATTATGTATACAACTTATTCAGCAGGTTTAGAAAAATAATAAAACACACATGTGTGCAAAGAAAGCAAGCATTTAGGAAATTAAATAATGGAAAATATTAAAAGTTGATGAATCTGGATTAAAGAGTATATGGGTGTTCTTTGAGTAATAGTCTTGCAAACTTTTCTGTAAATTTGAAGTGATCCCCAAATAAAAAGTTAAAAGAAAACTGATGAATACATAATTTACTTTTATTGAAAACAGATAAAGAGTTTTTAACTTAAATACCATAAGCAACTCACAGTCTATATCATTTTATAAACATGAAAATGACCGAAGATGTGTGGCACAGATTCAGCGACTTAATATTTGTCCTTTCTATAGTAACATTACTAGTAAATGGAAAGGCTGGGAAATGTTTAAGACTTTTAAGGTTAGGAACTTAAAGGACATCTTAAGCCTGGCAGTATTACAGCTTTAGGAAGTTTAAAATAGAATAGGTAACTATCCTAAATATCAAACTGTTGACCACACCCTGCTATTTGTGAGAGAGAACCTACTAGGCAATTTTCTAGGAAGGCCCTTAGAAAAGCAAGCTCTCCTTCTCAGGTGTATTTATCTGATTTTTAAAACAAAAGCAAATAATAATAATAATAATAATAATAATAATAATAATAATGTGTATTCTATTCTAGCGCTTTCTTCTGCCCGGTGCTGCAGGCAGAATTTTATTGCTTTGGCCCCAGAGAAGTTTTTGGTGCCCATTTTGATTCCCACTCCACCCTTTATTGTTTAAACACAAAAGATAAGGCAGCTGGGACTCTGACCACAGACAAATAATCAGGGGCCTGTCCACTGGGAAACTCCTCTGATCTTGGCAGCAACTCCGGTTTTAAAAGGAAGGTAAAAAGAACGCTTAAGACCGGTTTCTGCGCACAGCCCTATGTGTGGGCTTGTTTTCCTTGCCAACTGTGGTAGCCAAAAACAGAGTTACTCCCCAGCTATGCCAGGATGGAGTGCCAAGATCAAATAATAGTGGACTTTTCTCAATTACAGAAACAGAAAGAAAACATGTGGCAAAGAGCTGGCTTTATTTTTACAAGTTTGGCTCTCGCTATCACCAGCCAGTACCAAAATGTGTGATTGAGAGTAATCGATGATTATACCGTACACAATAATCTATTCCCGTTATTTTCAGTGTAACCTTGCTTTTCAAAGAGCCGCCTGATGTCTTTGAGTGAGTTCGGCAATCAGAGGCCCAGAGTGCTTCTCCAGCCCAGAGCAGGGTGTGTCTTTACCACGTAGGTGCTTCACTTAGAACACTTTCCCTCACCGGTGTAATTATTTAGATAACCGCATTCTGTAACCCAGGGGTAAGTCACGTGACCCCAGGATTCTTTTTAAGATGGGTCACTCTCTAGTTGTGCAACCCTGGGCAAAATACTTCTGGGTTGCAAACCACAGTGTGTCATTTGTAAAAGAGGAGTCACCTTAGCTATCCTGCTGCCCTCACAGGTTTTTTCCGTAACCATCCAAGGAGACAAATATGTGAATTCATTGTGAAAAAGGCCAGGTAATTTCTCCCCAGTTTTTTTAACATAAGACTAAATTGACATGTATTTGTTTCTTAAAGTGTCTGGTGAAATGCTGTTTCCATAGTTTTTCCTAAACAAATACTTGCTGCCTGAGTGACTGAATGATGACATTAATTAACTTTTGGGATGCTGTGGTTTTACATTCCTATCTCTAGAGAACTCCCCCTAATCCAATAGGCTTTGACCTAGGCTCAAGGATAACTGGTTCCGCATGAAGGTACATGTTCAAAGGTGTTCTAAGGAACATTAGACAGTTCATGCTAAAAGGTTTACTAAGGAAAAGAAATGTGCCTTTGACCTTCTCTTGTAATGATAACCTTATAGTCTTTGAAACACGTTTTAAGCACAAGCCCTTAGTGATGTACTTAACACACTTAAACTGGTAATGATTTTGATTGAATCAAAGCCTCAGACAATTTGCACAAGGTGGGTGTATAGTATTTGGTAATTTAAGGAAAGATGTCTACTTGCAGAGTAGAGTACCCCAAATGGTTTCAAATTAACTCAACACAATATGTTAGTTAGAATGAATCAATATGGAGCAACACATTATATCTCAAAGGCATGTTGCAATCATAAGCAACCTGCATAGTGGTACATGCAGTATAATGGCATTAACATAAATATGAAAACATGCAAAAAAACCCAATATATTATGTATGGATGCAGAGTTTGCAGTAATAAAACTATAAGAGCACAAGGGCTACTGTGTTCTATTGTGCTCGACACAACTCCAGGGGAGGCTTACCTCACGCCAAGTCTTAAAAACATGCCTTGGAATAAAATATTCCAGTTCAGAATACTTGTTCATAAGAGACAATTGTCCCTAAGAGACAAAGTGGGAACTAATGGAGATAGGAAAAGGGAATACAGGGGACTTAGTATATGTAGAATGCCTCATTATTAAAAAACATATTTGAAGCAAATATTGCACAGTGCAAGGTTTGACAAGCTATGTGATGGATACATGGGCATTACATTTCCTATGCTTGAAATATTTCTTCATATATGAATTCTTCAAATATTTCTTCCCAATGAAAAATCATTAAAATTTCTTGGTTGCAGTAACAAAGGAGTATTTATAATCATAACCTCATATTTTTATTATAAGGTTCTAAGAATCTATTGTAAGGTTCTAATAAATTCTAAGATAAAATATTTTGTGTTCTCAAATTAAATAGAAAAGAGACTTATATAGGACCTTTTTAAGTATAGAAAAAATTTACATAATTTTACACTGAAGCCTTTTTGGGGAGAGGCTAAAGGAAAAAGAGAAATTTGTGGTTAGTTCCAAATTTGGGAGTAGAGGTTTAGGAGACAACTTGCAAACTTCTAAATGTCAGATAATTTTCTATCTTAATAAGGTGATACCATCTCATTTTTCAGCTACCAAAATGAAACTCTGAAAACTACAGTTTACATACCAAAACGTCCATTCCGGGGACATACTTGAGGCCTATCTTATAGTCTTTTGGAAGATTTGCCACCTACAGAGACAAAAAAAAAGAAAAGAAAGAAAAAAAAAACACTGTAAGAAAATCCATACATAACAATTAATATGCTATTTTTAGTAGTTTGGAGAAACACACATACAAACCTGTTATGTTTTTAAGTTACACAGAATTTCAATATTTACACATAAAATGACTTTCATTCTTGATTTCCCTTTGTAATGAAAGGCAATCTCCAAAAAAATAAAGTCATAATACAAATCCTTTGGACTATAAATTTACTTATGGAAACATGATCTGAACTGCAATTTCCATCTGTGGTCTTGGAAATTCCCTTCCGGGATTATTCTCCTATGATTCCTCCCTATAATCAGGAATACAACATGTTTTCCTTATCAGTAGTTCACAAAGTAATATGTCAACATCACTAGGGCACCTGGTAGGAATGCAAGTTCCCGGTCACACCAGACCTGCAGACTCTCACTCCACAAGTCCCAGGCCATTCTGATGGGTGCTCAAGTCTGAGAACTACTGTTCTATGTTGTTCTTAGGAAAAACGTCAGCAAAACTTCTAAAGGATGCTAATTATGGGATGGAGATGCTTTATAACTTAAATAATTTAGAAAAGTCCAATTCATCCACTTTCCTAGGGCTGAACATCTGAGATGCCTCAAATATTTCCCTAATTTCTTTTAAAGGCTTTAAAAATAGATCTAACACATTGCCATCAGTCATTGTGGCATAAATTGAACAAGCACCTGATTTGGAACCAGGGAATTTGAAACAAATCTAAATTCTGCACTTTGGTGTCTCTCACATATAAAATGGAGATAAAGATACTCAGGCCAAGTAGTCATGAACTGAGGTAAGGGAATGTGTCAAACACATCATAAACACTCAATCTATGTTGAAAGCTATACTGGCAACTGACTTCCAAGCACACAGAGTTCTGGGTTCTCTCATATCCTTTCTTACATATAGCACCAGCTCTGCCTCCCCACCCTTCAAGCTTTGTTAAAATTTCCATCTGAATAATACAGCCAACAATTGATTTAGCCCACTGGCTCTTAAAACAATATATAATGTGAAAATGTGGTTTTGCACTGTTACATCTTCAATGGATCTACCCTGCTTTTGCAGACTTATCTTCCTCTCATCCTGTCTCTAAAATCTTTACTGTTCCCCAAAGTAAGCTGGGACCTTGTACATATTTGCTGGACTATGTCATCTCTGACAGGTGATGACCTAGTCAGGGTGTCCTATAACACAACCCATGTTTCTTCTTGGCCTTGCCAATAGCTTCTAGAATCTGAGAACAATTTGGTGAGAAAATAATCCAGGCAAAGGCATACTAGTAAGTACAGGTGACCCTGGAACAATGCAAGGGTTAGGGGCATCGACCCCCATGAAGTTGAAGATCCATGTGTAACTACAGGTCAGCCTTCCAAATACATAGATTCCCAACTGCAGATAGAAAATACGTAGTCGAGGGGGAGCCACTGTGCTCACTACAATTCTACCTCCAGTGGTACCTCCGCACACTCCCATCTCAGCCTCCAGCTTAACATTTACCACATATTTACTGGGTGTCAGGCACTGTGCTCATTAAGGACTTACGCTGCATGATTGTATCCAATCCCCAGATCCCTGTGACATATTATCTGTATTTCACAAATGAACAACTTGAGGCTCAGAGAGGTGAAGGAACCTGAGTAAGGTCACACTATTCAGTGTTAAGTCTGCACTGGAACTCAGCTCTCTGACAGCAAGGCCTCCCTTGCCTCTTGGCTCCCCTGCACGTTTTCATCTACTTTCTGCCTGTTTGTCCTGGGCATTTTCCACTCATGAGGCCACCATCATCTCTCCTCATGCCATCCCCACCAAATTAATAATATAATGGGCACCCTGCTGCTTGTTGAAAATGTGTCTGGGCTGCCACAGAGGCAGTATTTTTAATTGTTAATTTAGGAGTTACACTCTTGCCTTTTACACTTAATTTTCTTCCTCTCCCACCATACTTCCGTAACTTCTTTTGTCTTTAGGATCTTCATCCCCATCTTTGGAAAGCAAAGTGACTTAGTCGTGTTCTGTCAGCCCTGACACAGCTGACGCCTTTGCAGGTATAAAAGCTGGAATCAGACTGAGCAGCAACATTTTTTCATCATGAACCAACCATGTACATTAAAGCCATTCCAGATGGAGAGACATGGCAAGCTGCTCTGAACACAAGTTGCTTGACAATCTGGCCCTTCTTTATATATAACTTACATAACCAAAAATATAGAACTGGTCAAGTCAGTATTCAGAAACTCAGGATCTGAGTATACACACCTAAAGTGCAGAGAAAATGGAAGAAATATGCTGGCCAATTCCATTTTATTAGTAATTTATCTATTAAAAAATTGTTTAAGAAAGTTAAAGAAACCTCATAAAAAGTTATCTGGCCAACACACTAAAATCTCTATACCTTACCACTTGAAGGATGGATAATAATAAAGACAATTCTCCATTAAACTGATTTAATATTTAATTTCTGATGGGGCTTAAAAGTAATGATACTTTTGAAAAATGCTATACAACTAATAAAAAGTTTTTATACACGGTCTCTACCACAGCCCCATGAGGTGTATATCATTAAACCTAGTTTACGGATGAAGGCCTGGAGGCTCAGGGAAGTTAAGTGGCACCTGGAGGTCACAGGCACCAGGAGTTCCTAGTGGGGATGGGATGCAAATCCTGGCTCTGTGTGCTGCTCTCAGCACAGTTCTCTCTCTCCTTCGTGACTTTCTTGGTGTGCACCGATTCCTTTCCAATTACATTTGGGAGAGAATTTAGGAAGTCAAGTTGTAGATTTTTATGGTCAGTTCGTGAATTATTATATTACTTTCTAAGCATTAAGGTTTGTTGAACAGCATTCAAAAAGCACAGAAAACCCTGTGATAAATTCAGCTTCTCTGAGCAGAGGGAGCCTATGGCCTGGAACTGGAAGATGTTCCTTTGAAGCAGTTAGTTTTTGGGGGACACACAGCCCGGGTTGGATCCAGGCCCTGCCACATGCTAACTCTTCAGCAAGTAATCTACTTTAGTTTTAATTTCCACATGTGTAAAATGGAAATCATAATAGAATATTACTAGTGGATTTATAAAGACTAATTTAGAATTAAAGACCACATTTTAAATACTTAGTGCTCCAGCATGGCATATGAATGAGTATGTCACAAGGGAATGGGGCATTAGACTAGACAGAGGAAGGGTCACAGGCAAAGACAAAGCGGTGGGAAAGCACATAGTGTCTTTGGGAGACCAGAGACAGAAAAATCAGGCTTCTGCAGATGAGAGGGCAGGAAATACACCGGAAGCCACCTTAGAAAGCCCCTGAATGTTGGGCTAAGGAGGCCCAATGGGAGGCCGAGAAGTTTCAGTGGGACCAGGTCTGCCACCAGAGCCCACAGCAAGTCACTTCTGCCTGAGGGACATCACTTCCTCTCTGGGGAACTTCTACTTCTCGTCTGTAAAATGAAGAGGGTGAACTAGATAATTACTAAAAATCAGTCTGATTTAACTCTCATGTAAGCAGGAGTATTGCACTGAATGTTTAAGAGGGAACAGGATAGTAAACTTAGGAAGATCAGTCTGGAAGGATGGATTGGAGCAAGGAGAGAACAGAGATGGGAAACAGTTTAGAAGACCACTGGGCAAGTGCTGAGCATGTGTTCAATATTTATATAGAGACTGGGAGCTGAAAAAGCAGAAATGTGGTTTAGACTCCAGGGAAGTATCCTGTTGGTAGGTTAAGTGGATAAGTAACCAAGGCTACAGATTTTGAAAATAAATATATTGTAGTAAAATAAGCTCAGGGCAAAATTAAATAAAGTCGAGCCTAATTGATGGAAAATTTTACCAAAGGCCAGATTATCCCAATGAACTTTGTAGTTTGGTGTCCCAAGATGTCAATACTATACCAGACTGTAAAATGCATAAAACTGCAAAAACAAGTCACTTGATAATGGGCTGGCTTTACTATGTGGGCTCATATACTATCTTTTTTGAAATGTGTTAAGAATTGATCATACTCAGTGACACTGGGGGAGGGTAGAGTATAAAGGAACAGCATGCAAAACTGCTGGATACTGAGCCAAAAAAAAAAATCATTGCAAGCCAGATAGACACTGGCTGCATACCATGCCCTGCAGGTATCTGGACTCAGTAGAAATATTCAACTCAGAATATTTAACTCCCTCTGTATGTCATGGATCTGAAAACCTTTGGATCTTCAAATGTCACTGAGGTCCCCAAATGTCCCTAACTCAGTGTTTGCTTAGACATCCTTGTCAAGACACTTATTTATCTCAGTTGTTTCTCCCAAGTTCTAGGTAAGAATGAAAATGCAATAGTAGTAGCTCCTGACCCCTTTGACATTGTACATAAAATGTGGTGCAAATGCGGCCCTTTTATGGGGAAGGGTCCACAATTTTCAGAGTCTCATCAGATCCAAATCACTGCTGTAGAGGGAAAACAAGCAAACTGTACTCCTGTAATTAAATGTCATAGTTCACTCATGTACAACAGCTTAGAGTGATGTTGGCTGTTGAGTCTTCAGAAATAAACAGGAGAAAGCTTTTTGCTTTTTAAAATTCTCCTTATAAGTCATCTTCTATTAATATTGATAAAAAATCTAAGTAACCAGGTCAATTACCTTTAGTTTTCAAAGGTATTCAGATTATTTTTAATAATACCTTAATTAATTATTTAAAAAATTCGATGACAACTTCACGAGACTTTTCTGGATCATATTTTCTCAGTGAAGAATACAGAAAAAGTTAGGTGACCCTTGTCTTCTTTCAAACAGAAGAGATAACAAATTCTGTTTCACAGACACACCTTATGACTTCAGTTAGGTAGTACTAATTGCACTTCTATAATATGACGGCTTCCTAATCATAAAATAGGTGACTACTACCTAGAAAATAAAACTCAATAGGTTACAATGATAATTCTTACAGTACAGTTGAGATTTACATCTTAAATTAAGACCTTGTAAATTAAGAACTGGGTTCTTGTGCTTCAGACCAGAGACAGAGACAGGAAATGATGGGTTCAAATCTCTACTCAGCTTCCTCTTTACAAGAGAGGATAGTCAACTGACATACTATCAGTAGGCCTCAGCTTCTTAACCAATTAACTGGTGCTAAAAAAAAATGACCTCCTAGGGTCGTGAAAATTAAAGGAAAGAATCCATACCGGGTGCTTTGCATGGTGTCTGGGTACTCAGACAAGAACTACTGCTTTAACAAGTCAAGGAGTGGGAGACATAGAATGTAAGTGGTTTATTCCATAAAGAAAGAACTCACAATGTTTTCTTCATCATAAAACTGACATGCTTGGCAATATAGCAAGCCATCACATATATCATTTCCAGTACACTTCTGTCCTTTCTTTGAGTACTAAAAGTCCTAACTTTATTTTTAAATAAAGACATTTCTACTGACCACAGGAACAGAAATTAATGCTAAGTATTGCAAACTAATAAAAATAAACTTTAAAAACACTCCAGCTACAGAATCATTGTTTTTCAAGGGTCAAACAGTATGTGAGACCTCTGCTTTTAAAGAGAACATATGCTTAGAATTCACCTAGAAATGGAAAGACTCAAAAAATTCCAATCCTCCATTTTAATGCAGTGGTAATTCTATTTGAAAGAAATTGTATTTGAAGAAGAATAAAACCCAGAATTATCCAAAACTGTCCATTCAAAGTGTGAAAATTTGTTATCTGAGGAAATTTTTATAATTTTCCACTATGTGAAACTCCAAGAGTTACATAATATTAATGTAACCTACTTAAAATAAGTGGCTACCACAAGACCAGGAAAACCATGCATTCTTGAGTTTCAATTCTTTCTACTGATTTGTACCCTGACCTTGAAAAGGCAGAGTAATTTCACGTCTACAAGATGCAGATGGGATAGCCACCTGCCTTAAAGCATTTTGAGAAAGACAAATAACCACTCAATAGATATTTAAAGATAAAAAGGGTTTTTAAAAGAGCAAAGTCACATTTAATTAAATTCCCCAGATGAAGGAAAAACATCACGAATGAAGGCAACAGTAGGAAGAAGTAAGATGGAAACTAATTTGAACTATTTCAATATTTGGATTCCTCCCATTAACACAGCCACTAAAAGCTGGAGCCTAACTGTCCTCTAAGATGTAAGCTTTTAAAGTTCCATTCATCCTCTTCCCAGATACTTGACCCTTTCCTTAGGTAGGTCTGAGTGTGCCATTTAAAACAAGTCTTGCAACATTTTTTAGAAACAAAGCAAAACGTTCTGTAAATAGATGAACTATTATCCCGAGTAAACATGCCAGAAGGATTTCAAATGAAAACCTTGGGGACTGTAGGGGAAGAACAAAGTGTCCAAGAAGAAATCTGAAGCGAAAAAAAAATGACAGTCAAGTCATAAGTCATGTGCTTCTCTGACATGAGAATGACCCAAGCAAAGAAACCTAAGGTTTGTGGGCACAGTACAAGTTGCCACCTAATGTAAAGGCAGAACTGGCAGAGACTGCAAAGGAATGATTCCAGTTGAAGTGATTGTGAGGCACAGAGCAAAAATGTACTATCAACTCACTTTCCCTCAAATCGGACTTAACAAGGTTATGCCTGAAAAACCGATTTCTCTCATTCTATACAACTTCCTTTAGGTAAGACATTACTGAATTTCTCCAAAAGATGCATTTTGAGGAAGTATCCTTATGTACTAAAAGGACTTCAAAGCTAAAAAGGGCCTCCAAGTTTATCTGAGTAGTTCTTATCTTTTTGAGGGGTCAGGAACTTCCCAGGGAAACAGATGAACGCTAGGCACCCTTTTCTCGGAAATTCACATAGGGCCTGCAGAGGCGTCATTTGGAGTTCCATTTTGCAAAGGTTTGAAGTGGATGAATCCTAGATTAAGACTATTTGTCCCAGGTCACACAGCTAGGTGATAGCAGCCTTGGTAACTGGGGTCAAGGTACTTAGCCCCACAGTTCTTTAGAGAGAGGTTTCGATGATCTATGTTCATAAAGCTCAAGTCACTCATGTTGCTGTTTGAATTAGTGAAATTAATGAATTTTTTTTTAATATATTTTATTGATTTTTACAGGGAGGAAGGGAGAGGGATAGAGAGCTAGAAACGTCGATGAGAGAGAAACATCGACCAGCTGCCTCCTGCACACCCCCTACTGGGGATGTGCCCGCAACCAAGGTACATGCCCTTGACCGGAATCGAACCTGGGACCTTCCAGTCCGCAGGCCGACGCTCTATCCACTGAGCCAAACCGGTTTCAGCGAAATTAATGAATTTTAGTTTAAGGATGGGAAACACAGCTTTTCAAACATGAAAAAAAACACACAAAACAACATTATCAGTATTATGACCTAAGCAGTCCTGGTACTTCTAGGCAAATAACGATCACCTGGCATGCTGGTCCCTGGTGGTCAGTGCGCATCACAGCGACCGGTCGTTCCAGTAGTTCTGGTTGTTCCGTCGTAAGGGTCGCTTAGGCTTTTATATATATAGATTATACTGATGAGGAAACTGAGGCACAAGGAGGTTATGGGATAATAACTGGGGTAAAGATTTATACAGACAGTCCTCAGGTTACTTCGGACTCGATGTACATCATTTTGTGGTTACGTCGCCATCTCCCATTTATTTATATATAAAAAAAAAAGTTCCGTCATTTCGATGTATGTACATATGTGCTTTATGTTTTTTATTATTTATTTACCACAAGTAAAGGTCAGGAATTGTTATCTTTCTTTTAAATTTTTTTTACTGTTTCACTTCATTACTGCTGTGTATGTGCTCCATGTGAGTGACGTAGGTGCTTATGTAGGTGGGTTCCGACTTACAGCGAAAATCGCATTACATCACACTGTAGGAACGGATCTCCGACGTAACCCAAGGACCTACTGTATATACATTCTCTTATTTAATCTAACCCACAAAATTGGTCCAAGGTCAAATAACTGATATTTAAAATTCAGGTTTTCTGGATTCCAAAATCCATTCTCTTAACCAATATATAGAGTGTACCCCAAAAGTGTGTACACACTTTGAATAATTATAAAGGCAGTGTTCATTAAAATATATTTCATTTTCAAAATTGAGTTAAAGTGTGTGTATACATATTTTTGGGACACCCTGTATTCACTCAGGTTGGGTCCCATGTTATACCATGAAATCTTTTAAATGGCATCCATTTTTGTGTTGTTTCTGTGATGTTAGTGATATGCATTCATATATTCATAGAGATGGCTTATCTTCCACTTTGATATCAGAAATTATTTTATATTTTTATGTTTTCTACTCTATGAAATACAGGCTGTGCATTATGGAGGTCTTTATTCAATTAGAAGTGATCTTCTGAGTTCTATTTTTTATTAACTTGATTTTTTTAAGTAATCTGAAATAAACTTGCTAATTTCACTAGATCAATACTTGAAATTAAAAATTTTTTCATGAGTCAGTTGCTAGAAGGGAGATAAAACCCTTTCCAGTTTAATGATTTCACACTTGTCCTTGAGGGGAGGAATTATATTTTAATGTCAATATTAATAACTATCCCTTTCTGGCACTTCTTTCTTTTTAGCTTCTTACCATTTTCCATTTTATGAACAGATAGGTAACAGGTTGAAAATAAGCGAATTGTTAAAGACAAGACTGGAAAATCTTGGAAGGTTCTTATAATACCTACTAGAGGCCCGACGCACGAAATTCATGCCAGAGTAGGCCTTCCTTCCCCCAGCTGCCAGCACAGACTTCCCTCTGACACCCGGGACCCAGGCTTCCCTCGTAGCCCTGGCTTCGTCTGGAAGGTCGTCCAGTCTAATTAGCATATTATGCTTTTATTATTATACTAGTGGCCCAGAGCATGAAATTCGTGCGGGGGTGGGGGGGTCCCTCAGCCCGGCCTGCACCCTCTCCAATCTGGGACTCCTCAGGGGATGTTCAACTGCAGGTTTAGGCCCGAACCCTGTGGACATCCCTCTTGCAATCCGGGACTGCTGGCTCCTAACTGCTCACCTGCCTGCCTGCATGATCACCCCTAACCACTCTGCCTGCTGGCCTGCTCACCCCCAACTGCACCCTTCTGCCGGGCTGATCGCCCCCAACTGCCCCCCCTGCTGGCCTGCTCACCCCCAACTGACCCCCCCTGCTGGCCTGCTCACTCCCAACTGACCCCCCTTGCCAGCCTGCTTGCCCCCAACTGACCCCCCCTGCCAGGCTGATCGCCCCCAACTGCCCCCCCTGCCGGCTTGCTCGCCCCCAACTTCCCTCCTCTCCACCTCCGCTGGCCTGATCACTCCCAACTGCCCTCCCCTCCTGGCCTGATCGCCCCTAACCGCCTCTGCCTCGGCCCCACCACCATGGCTTTGTCCAGAAGGACGTCCAGAAGGTTTCCCGGTCTAATTAGCATACTACCCTTTTATTAGTATAGAAATGTATGCCATTTGAAAACACCGATTTGACATTTCACAGGAAGTGGTGGTCACTAAGTAGTATCCTCAAACACTTAGCAAAAAATAATGTTAATGACCCTGGCCATGGTTGCATCAGCTCCCAGACTCGAAGGGTCCCAGGTTCGACTCCCCGTCAAGGGCATGTAACCTGGGTTGCAGGTTCGATCCCCTGCTCAGCCGGGGCACATGCAGGAGGCAACCAATGGATGTGTCTCTCACATCGATGTTTCTCTCTCTCTCCCCACTTCTCTCCCTCCCTTTCACCCCCTCTACAAGTCAATGAAAAAAATATCTCAGGTAAGGATTAATACACACACACACACACACACACACACACACACAACTTGGACAGGTAATTTTTCTTAAATACCATGTTAATCTTGGATATGCTTGGCCTGTGGTCAGATACACCATCATCTCCCAACTATGATTCATTGCCCACATATTTGAAAATTGCTCCCCAGGACCCCTGCAGATCGCCCGAGCTCATTCTCAGCTTCACAGCTCTACCAGCAGCCCCTTGAATTACCACCTTTAGCATATACTGGGGACACATATGTATCTGACATCCATATAAATCTAAATAACAACGATAAAACTAGCCATAAAAAAAACTGAGATTAAATAAAAGTTAAGACATTTTGGTCTTTAAAATTTGACAGAACAGACCATCTAGAGCAGTAAACCTCCTTTCAGAAATGTCCTAAAAATGTAAATACCCTGAGCCCTCCTTCAGACCTACGAATCAGTAGAACCGTGACAGCTGTAACTTTAATAAGCACCACAGGTGACTATAATTCTCACCTCAGTGGAGTATATCCTTAATTCTTTCAACAACAAACATTTAATGAGTGTCTTCTACTAATACAAAATAAAAATAAATGTACTCCACCCTTATCCCCACCACTATACTCAGTACCTAGCTGGGTATATGGTAGGAAAATGATGCATTGCTTTGGTCACCATCCCCTCAAATAACACATGTTACTACATCTTCAGGTACTGCATCAAGAATACTTTTAAACCTGTACCCTCTTAAGTACTATATTAATCTTGGATATGCTCAGCCTATCTTCATACACTTTGTGTGTGTGCCTGTGGGTGTGGGTGTGGGTGTGGGTGTGTGTTGCTAATTCTGCACTGAGGCTAAGCTAGCAAAACTCTGATCATAGCATTAAACTTCTGTTTTAATGAACCCAAAATCATATAAACAAGAAAATGTATATCTAGAGTAGGAAAGATAAATATCTCCACAAATGTACTTTTCTTTCTTTTGTACATATTACAACAACTCTCATTTCTTTTTTCATCTCACATATTTCTGTTCTCTAGACAACAGTCAAATAACTAACTGTCCTCAACTATTTTGAACCAGAAATTTACAAAAATGCCTTTCAAATGCTGTTCATCCTGAAATCACACTCCGTAACTCAAATGAGCATGTACAATCTCCCCTAGATCGTCAGAGCTGGGAAAAATGCATTCCAGATGTGGTATTATGCCCCCTGCCTCTGTGGTCTGCATTTTAAGAGAAGCATGGCATGAAGCTGGCATTGCCAAACAGCATGAGTGTGAAATGGCTTTTGCTGAGGGAAGAGTTCCACTGACAAATGTAAGTGAGTCTGGTCAACATCTGGGCAACTAGCCACTCCTCCAAGTATGTTCACTGAGGGAACAAATACACACCCATATGGGACAGGGTCTCCCAGCTGTTGGAAAGGGGAGAATGGCCATCTCAGATCTCCACTGGGTAGGCTTGATAGAGAAAGGTAGGAAGGCATGTGGAGGGAAATAAGACATGCTGAGGAACCCACTAAAGAGCTAATGGGGAAGTAGCCAGGGCTGGCACATCAGCACACAGGGAGGGACCTCGCTTCACAGCCTGTGAATGAGATGAAAAGACCAGCAAAAAAACAAAGTCAATACAGCAGTGTGCCATGGGCCCATCTTATCAACAGATTCTCTATGACCTTGAGTGTCTTCCCACCTGCTCTCCCTATAAGCCCTTTAGATAACTCAATGATTTCCTTGTCTTAGAAAAATGCCTATTTGGAGCAAGGAAAAATGAAATATTTTTCAAAAAGCACAAGAAAAAGGGTCACAGCTATTGAAAGCATTCTTTACTCACCAATTTTGTAACGTCTTTCACATCATCAGTGACACGGTTCGTGCAGATCCCTGTAGTTCTGACGAGAGGATTAAAGAGGAGCAGTTGAAGATAAATGCAAGTGATAATCCAAGTCTAAACAAAAAGAGAAAAACTGCTGGTGACCATCAGTTAACATCTGTAACCACTTACACTATTAACATTTTACCCCTTAATGTGGAAAAATGCAATCTGCTGATTTTTTAAATACTATTGGCCTAAATACTACAATTAAGCGCTGATCTTTCAAACTATGCTGGCTGAAGTTTTTAAAAATTCTCAGTTAAATGCCGTTTGGATTTTTCATTTCAATGACATTATTGTTAACTTTTGTCAAAAGCTTTCTACAGCCTATTGCTAATGGCAATTAGGAATAACTTGTAGCAACATGTAAAGGATTTATCACTTAAGGTGTTCTCTAAAAACCAGGGAATGCATTAAATTCATACCTTAAGGCACCAAATAAAACTTTCTGTACTTTAAAGGTGGACTGTTTGGCAAGTAGCAGCATAACCCTGAGCCGTGTTTTAATCTAATAGTCCACAATAATACTCCAAGTTAAAGCGAAGGAGAGAGACATTTTTTGGATCTAGAATAAAATTTAACCTAATTTGTGACACATCAAAAGAAACATAGTTTTGAATCACAGCTTTTGAGCTATTTAATAAGGAAGACTATTTCCCTAGTCAATAAGAAGACATTCTTGAACCCCAGCAGGAAGCAATCACACACAACTCTCTTTGAAAATAACACTTCAAACCATGCATTGCAGTTACTTTTACACATGACTTATTTTTTCCTTACTACACTATATTTTAAGTTCCTAAGAAATTGGGCATCTGATTTTTTTTTTCAGTACCTTTACAACATAAGACACAGCACCTTGCCTATAAATACTTCTTAATACATATTTTGTTGGATGAATCAGTGACCAAGGAAAACATCGTCTAATGCTTCAAACTGAATATTTATTTATTGAACATGTATTCGGAGACAGGGACTGTACCAGTCACTAGAGAAATAAAGGTGACAGAGACACCCTTGAAACTCAGAGGCTTTGGGAAAACAAAAGAGGAAACAATTAATCCATCAATTTTAAGGGGAGAATCTGTGCAGGAAGACAGCGCCAAGAAAAGCCAGAGAGGAAATATGACTCTGGCTGGATTCTGGAGGACCAGGAGGGGTTTGACAAGGAAGGGAGGATAATTCCAGGAAAAATAAACAGCATGAGTGAAGGCATGGAGATGTGAAGATATGATGTCTTAAAATTGCACAAAAACCCATCTGCACATGGCTAGAAATCCTTCCTATTTTATGTAGCTAGCCAGGTGTTAAAAGGAACTAGATTATTATTTTTAATTAACATCTGCAAGCTAACTAGATATTACACTATTACACTGGACCAAATGATGATTATCATTACTAAAATTTCTAAGACTACAATGCTGCCTACATAAGTAATAGTGGCTTGTAAACGAAATTAAAATGCTTTTATTGTTTTACTATTGTGATCTTTTAGCAGTAATCCTACTTAATTTTTTTTAAGGCTATTTTAAAGCAATATAGAGTCACACTCTTCATAGCACCATCTCCTTTTGGAGCAAAATGAAGAGGAAGTTGTGTAAGTGATTTCTGTTTGGAGGATTCTACTACTGGGCAATGCCAACATATAAAATCTCTTCTAATAACTTAGCCTTCCTTTGTATATGTAAGTATAATTGGTGAAACTCAAGCTTTCTTTTACATTATAATTGCTAAGACCCAACCCTTCTAATATATATATATATATATATATATATATATATATATATATATGTATAAAAACCCTAATATGCAAATAGACCAAATGGCGGAACAACCGAACAACCAGTCACTATGTGCACTGACCACCAGAGGGTGCACGCAGAACATGGCGGCCATTGGCTGCAGCAGGATGGTAGAGCAGGTGAGCGGGGGCACCAGCCCAAGGCGGGCACCGACTGCCATCATCAGGGCAAGCCTCTGGTGGTTACTGAAAACTCTTTGCTCCTGCATGCACTGCAGTCCTGCCCAGTGCTCGCACCCGCTGCCGGCACTGGAGCCACCACTCACACCCACTGCCAGTGCCCGGCACCATCAGCAGGTGTGAGTGGTGGCTGCTGGCCCCAATCGCCCTTCAGGGCTTCTCCACCTCCCCCTGCTCCTGAGGGACAATTGGGGCCGGCAGCCGCCTCTCGGACCCGCTGCCACCGACAGCCCCACTCGCACCTGCTGCCAGTGCCAGAGCCGCCTGGTGCCAGTCCCGATCGCTCAGCACCATCAGTGGGTGCGAGGGGCGGCTGCTGGCCCCAATTGCTCCTGAGGGCTTCTCCACCTCCCCCTGCTCCTGAGGGGCAATTAGGGCAGCAGCCGCCTCTCGCACCAGTTGACAGTGCCGACCCCAATTGCTCCGCGCTGTCAGTGAGTGCAAGCAGGGCCAGCGCTGTCAGCAGTGGCGGCAGGAGTGGGGCTGCCAGCAGAGAAGGGACCAGGGGCCATGGTGGGAGGGGCTAGGCAGGCACGCAGAGGATGGGCCGAGACCCGTCCCTGTGCCCACTGCAGCCTTGCAGCCTACAGTTTCTTTCAAGGTGCATGAATTCATGCACTGGGCCCCTAGTATATATATAATATATAATATATAATATATAATATATAATATATAATATATAATATATAATATATAATATATAATATATAATATATAATATATCTCACCTGTGATATGACTTGGGAAACCCCCCAAAGGGTCTCTGTAAATGGCCAGTCTCACTAATGATCATATTCATAGTCTAGGCTCTAAGAAATAAAATTCTGTTACTCTGTTTCTTCTCTTCACCATGCCCTATTCCTGGCATTGAAGAAACACTAAACAAACATTTGTTTGTTCACTTATTCATTCATAAAATATTTACTGAGCACCTAGTGGGTACCAAGCACTGTTCTAGATGCTTGGGACATATTAGTAAAATAGGAGGGGAAGGGGCAAAAATCCCCGCCCTCATGAGGCTTATCTTCTAGTGAGAGAAGGCAGACAATAACCAAAAAATATAATAAGCTTATACAGAATGTCAAAAGGTGTTTCATGCCATGGAAAAATAAAAATTAGATCAAGGTAAAGAAATTTGGGATTAAAATGCCTACTCTGCTCTACTGGCACCAGCAGTCTTAGGTTCAAGTTGACAATCACACTCACGAGGCATCAGAGGCTTCCCTCAGCACCAAGCTTTAAAAATGAAGCAGGGCAAACAACAGGAGCATGCCCAGCACCAGCAGAGCCCAGTCTCAGGACCCTGGCAGGCAGTCTCTAATGTCTGCATAGCACTGTACTTGGGCCGTGTATGCCAGCGACAGATGATATCGGGTGGGCAGGGCCACTTTGGGGGCTTATACCTTGCTAGTTGAGCAGCCCCATCAGGGGCATGTGATGAACTACCATTCATTCTCCATCACAGCTACCTCCCACTAGTAAATCTCAACAATAAAGCACATACAGGTGTTTGTTCTGCGACCTAGAAATGCCAGCAGGATTCTCCTCAAGTATAGCCCTATTCCTATGCATTGCTTGAGTTCTTGTTGTAAGGAGGATGATAGAGACGGCCAAATCCCCAGGCATCCCTGAGTCTAGAGAAAAGGCCCCATTTCTTTCCAGGACTGCAGAATGTGGGGATACGGCTTGAAATTGTAAGCAGGATGATACCCGGCGTGCCTCACTGAGAGGGCTCTGCTTTGTCACAGCTTGGCTGCAGCTGAGGGAGTGACCCAGGCGGGTGTCTGTGGGAAGAGTGCCACAGAGAGGAAAGTGGTGCGAAGGCCCCAAGGTCTATTAGCGGTGTCTGCTGTGTTTACGGAGCAGCAACAGTAAATGGGGGCAGTGGGAGACACTGTCCGAGAGAACGGAGAGGCCAGATCATACAGCATCTGGTACCCCACTGTGTCCACTTCTGTCATACTCCGACCCTCCCGTCATGTGTAAACCTCTGTGCAAAACAAAACTCAACCCTCTCATATATTCATGCACATGTATACTTATGTATATGTATCTATATGTATGTATAGGTATGTAAATATACATATGTAAAAAAGACTGTTTGGCAGTTTCTGACTAAATTAAACATGGTTGTACCATACGATCCAGCAATCACACTCCTTGGTATCGACCCCAAGATGCTGAACACTTGTGTCCACACAAAAACCTGCACGGTGACTTTGTAGCAGCTTATTCATAGTTGCTAAAACTTGAAAGCAACCATGATGTCCTTCGGCAGGTGAATGGCTAAATAAACCATTCAGGTGGAGTACACCCAGACAAGGAATTATTATTCAGTGATAAAACAAACAGAGCTATCAAGACATGAAAGACATGGAGTAACCTTAAACACATATTACTCAGTGAAATATGCCACATACTTGTGATTCCAACGACAATGACTTTATGGAAAAGGCAAAATTATGGAGACAGTAAAACGATCAGAGGTTGCCAGGGTTTGGAGGGGGCAGTGATGAACAGGCAGAACACGGAGAACTTCAGGGTAGTAAATATGCTCTGTATTAGTAGATACATGTCATTACCCATTTGTCCAAATCACAGAATGTTCACCAAGAGTAAAGACTAACCTAAACTAACTTTGGGAGACTAAGATGGGCCAATGTAGGCTCATCAGTTGTAACAAATTTATCACCTTGGTGGGGACTATTGATAAAAGGGAAAGCTATGCATGTGTGGGGACAGGGGGCATATAGAAAATGTCTCTACCTTCCTCCCAATTTTGCTGTGAACCTAAAACTACTCTAAAAAAAAATAAAGTCTTAAAAAAAAGATTACTTTGATTACTGTGGCAAGAGCATTTAGGTTAACAAAGTAGAAACAAAGAAACTAGTTAGCGGTTATTGCTCTAATCCAGCAATTTTCAACCCTTTTTCTCTCATGGCACACATAACTAATTACTAAAATTCTGCAGCACACCAAAAAAAAAAAAAAATCTATATATTTTTGCCAATCTGACAAAAATTAGGTATAATTTTGATTTGTTCACACCGGACAGCTATTGTTGTGTTGGATGTTGTTCTTTTTTTATTTGACAATTTAAGGGAAAAGAGGTCAGTACTCCTGATTAAATAGTTGGGCATTACATGTTTTAAAAATTCTTGAGGCATACCATTGAAAATCGCTGCTCTCATCCAAGCAAGAAAGGACTATAGCAGTGCATTTGTTGACCAGAAGTGGTTAGATTCTGGATGTCTCATCAAGGCTGAGCCAGTAGCATTTCCTGACAGATGGAATATGATTTGACAGAGACAAAGATGACTGCAATGATTCTGGCCTGAACAACTGAAAAAAGGTGGTGTTTCCATCAGCTGATATGGAAAAGGCTGAGGATAGAGAAGGTTTGGAGGGCAGATCAGAAGTTGAGTTTTGGGTGTGTTAAGTTTGAAATGTCTTTGAGATATCCCACTGATGCTACTGGATCAGGAGGAGGGAAGGTTGGGCTGGATATATCAATACGATAGCCCTTGCTATAGAAATAGAATTTTAAGCAAAAGAGTAGATGAGATCAAGTATTAAGTACGAATAGAAAAAAGAACTAAGGATGGAGTCCCAAGTGCTGTATCCTTAAGAGATCTGGCAAAAGATTGAGAACTTACAAAGGAGCCTGAAAAAGAAACCAAAAAGTAGGAGGAGGCCAAGTGGGAAAAAAAATAAAGAACCGAAGGCCAAACTGTCAAACTTCGTTAAATACAACAGGTCAAGTAAGATGAGGGCTGAGAACTGACCGCTTGGATTTAGCAGAACAGACATCATTGGTGACATTAACAAGAACATTTTTATTGAAGTAGTTATGGGAAAAAGCCAGTGTGGAGTGGATTTAAGAGAACATGAGAGGAGAGTAATTACACGCAGTGAATATAGACAGGTCTTTTAAAGGGTGTCCTTCAAAGGAGAGCAAACAAACGAAAACAAAGTGGGGTGACAGTTGGCAAGAAATACCAGGATGTCCCTATGTCTATGGGGATGACCCCAGAGGAGGGTGCAATTGGAAATGCAGGTCAGAGGAGGGGACTGGTTGAGCAATGTCCTTAGGAAGGCAAGAAGGGGCGAGATCTAGGTCTCAAGTAGAGGGCAGCTTCAATATTGTTTTTTGCAGCAGCTATATACAGACATCTGTAAAGATAGGATTTAGCTCACTGTATACAATGTACTTTGTAACTTAATACACTCAAATATCCCAGACAAACCTATATTTCTTGAAGCACTTTATTTTAAAGCATTAAATAAACTCAAATTGTAATTTAATTCTGTATATACTTTGCTACCAATAAGGAATATTCACCTTTTGTAAAATTCAATAACTCACTCTGGCATAAGTAAACATTAGGAAGGAGAAGCAGTGAAGGCAGAAATATATGGAGAACTCTGCAGAGCCATAGTAACTTACTTCTTTTGTCAGAATTCCTGGGAGAGGGCTAAAATGCGGAGCCTACTTCTTTATATGGAAAAGTAATTTTTCAGTATTACTTATTCTATACAGAGACCTTTCTAATATATAGTACAAACACTTCCCTGATTTCTTAAACAGTGGGTAGAAATATTAAACTGCTTTTCTTCGACGAGTCAAGTTCATCATATAAAGGGAAGGCTAAGTGAAATAAGCCAGATACAGAAAGACAAATATCGCATGATCTCACTTATATGTGGAACCTAAAAAAAAAAAAAAGTTGAACTCACAGTAACAGACAGCAGAATAGAACAGTGGTTACCAGAGGCGAAGGGATGAGAGGAAAGGGAAAATATTGATCAAAGGGTACAAACTTTCCGTTATAAGACGAGTAAGTTCTGGAGACTAATGTACAGCATGGCGACTGTAATTGATTCACTAAGAGAGTAGATCTCAGATGTACTCGGTAACTCTGTGAGGTAATGGATATGATATGCTAATTAAATTGGGGTAATCATTTCACAATGTATGCATACATTAAAACATTATATTGTACACCTTAAATATCTATAACTTCTATTTGTCAATCACACCTCCATAAAGCGGGGCGGGAGCATCGCAGTTACAAAGCTGTGCCTGTCATCCTCCAAGTGGCTCTAAATGACTGCTTGTTTAAGTGACTGTTTTAAAATTTTTCTTTTAGTTTTGGTCAATTTGTTTCTCAGTTTACCTGTTAACAATGCCTATTTCTAGCCGACAGAGTCTTGATGGCAAACACGGCACATGGCCCACGTATGGTGGGTGTTTTGTGGTAGGCGGAATAAGGGCAAAAGGATGGCCCTGTCCTAATTCTGGGAATTTATGAATATATGGCCTTATCTGGCAAAATGGACTTTGCAGATGAGATTAGATCAAGGATCTTGAGATAAAGAAATTACCCCGAGTTCTCTAAGCCCCATCCTTCGAATCAGCCAGGTCCTTACAGACACAGAACCTTTCTCAGCTCTGGCCAGAGAGCAGCAGGGACGGGAGAAGGGTCCGGAAGCTGTGGCATAAGGACTTGACCTTGCTGGCACTGAGCAGAAAGGCGGGGCCAGGAGCCCAGGAATGCAAGCGGCTTCTAGAAGCTGAAAAGGGGCAAGGAACCGGCCGGTCTCCCTAAGAGCCTTCAGCAAGGAACACAGTCCCACCGACACCTCAATTTTAGCTCAGTAAACCCCACTTTGGACTTCCGAATCTCCAAAACTGTAATATAATAAATTTGTATTATTTAAGTCACTAAATTTGCGATGGTTTGTTACAGCAGCAACAGAAAAATAAGTCAGAGCTCAATAAACTTATTTTCCGAATGAATGAATGAATGAGCGGAGTAGTTGCCCAATGTCCAAGCTGTTCCTCGTAAGAAAAATAAACTGCCCACGTCTGTGTTCCGGGCCCCCCGCCCCTGCTTCAAGCAAAGCAGCTCACCCTTTTTTCTGTTTTATTTGTTCATGCTTCTGGGTAAGATTTTGTTTGAACAAAGGTTTCCAAGGGCAAGAAAGGGAAGAAAAAACACACAAAAACACAGGCTTTTGAAAACCGCTGGTGTGATGGGAGAGTACAGAACATGTATCCAGGAAAACCTCCCAGTCGCTTATCGTGGGACCTCAAACAAGCCAGTTAATCCCTCTGAGTAGCTGTTTATCAGCCTCTCCAATGAGAATAAGGGTAACTTTCCCCTCACCCACCTCATGGAGTGCTGATAGGAATCAAATCAAAACTTTTCAAACTACAGGTGCTGTGCAATTATTTGTTGTGTGGTTTCTGGGTTTGGGAGTGCTAGGAAACCAGGGAAACAGGTGCTTCAAAACCATTGGAATGAAACTGTCAGAGAAAGGAGGTGGTAAGTCAATCCATGAACAAAGAGTGTGACCTTTACTGGAGGGTGTTTTGACACTCATTTTGGGTTCAGATGCATTTTTTTTCCTCAATTTATTTATTGGTTCTGTGGGTAGAGTAGCTTCGGTTAATAGACTACCGATTCCCAATTAAGTGAGGTGTTCCAATATATCAGAAAAAGTAATTATGTCTGTTTTCTTTCTCTTCCACTTTCTCTAAGTTCTGGAAACTCCAACAAGGCATACAGGTTGTCTAAACACGTGGGCGTGTGCGCACACACACCCTTGGAGATAGGAGGATGAAACTAAATGTCCCTGAGTTTGTGACTTCTCTCAAATGTATCTTTTCAGTTTGCGTAATCATCGCACTGTTGTTGTTTTTCTCTAACAGTCTCTGCTTCTGCACATTAATTTTTCTTTGGCTACTTTGTTTAGCATCGTACAACTTTTTTTTCTGTAGGTCACGCTCATTGTGTGATAACCTTTCATTTCATGATAACCTTTCGTTACACAGACATAGTAAACTAATCTTATTGTCGACCGTTCTAGATTTTATTTTTTATTTAGAGACATCTGTTAAGTGTCCTCCCATATACTCCCCATGGCACACAAAATTCCAATAACCTTTTCATTGCTAAAATTTGCCTTCAAGTTATTTACTTGATGAAAAAAAAAACGAATGAGAAATCTGTACGCATTGTTAGGACTGCAACAGAAACAGTCCTGGGGAAGGGACGCAATAGTGACTAAAATTCATACTCAATTGTGAATGACAGAGATAGCAGGTCTGCTGGGGGGAGCAGGTTTCAACACTGGCAGATCGTACTGGAAAGGTACTTTAGAGGGGCCTGGGGGAAAAGTTACAGGAAGATGAGGCTGGAGACCCTGAAGGCAAAGGTCTTGCCTAAATCTCATTTTTGTTGAGAATCAATCTCATCAGACCCCAGTGGAATATTCACTCAATTATCGCTTCTTCCTGAACCTAAGAGCCTTCCTTACAGTAAAACGCCGCCTGCCAGGAAAAGGAGCTGCAGTGTCCCTAAAGCCGACTATTTACTTGATCTGAACATGTGTTAGAACACAGAGGTGACTTTGCAGACTTCTTTCCTCCGGTAGAAATGAACATGTGTGCAGCCCAAGAACATTGGGGGAACATATGCTGTTCAAGAAACCAGAAGATTCCAATCTCCTAAACTTGGAAAAAACCCAGACTTTTCTATAAGTGCGAGAAGCGGTTTTCAAATATGCACTGCTAGCGTCCACATTACAGACTCCTCCGAGTCAAAAAGGTAGTGAGTAGTCCGTGTAGCCCGTTTTCTGTATGCACAGACTTACAAAATGGTATTAAGACGGCCCCGAACAAAACAGCAGCTGCTGCCAAAAACAACATCCATCTTCTCTTTAATCTCAAATGCCAGCTAGTGAAGCAGGCAGTTGCCTTGCGGCCCAAATGTGCTTTGGAGGAGAGCCAACTGGCTCGGCTACCCAGAGCCAGGAAAGCAAGTTACCAAGACACAGGTAGAGTAATCAGTCCCGAGTTCAGGTCTTCTGAGTTCATAAGAACCATAGCCTTCAAAAATGATCTTGAGGGAAACTCATGACAGATTCCTGTTCAGTGAATAACCATTCAATTCCATATGACCTTGTCCTTCAGGTTTTTATTTTTTATTTTTTTTGTAAACTTACCATTAAACACTAAGAGAAAATACCTAATCATCCCACACAGATTCTTCTCTCGTGACTGTCCAGTAATCCCAAAGGGGCAAAGGAACACTTAGTAGCTTTGTGTCTTTTTTAAACATTATTGCTATCAGGAAAGCTGATGCTGATAGTAGAGCTGAGTGAAAATTCAAACCAGCTGGAAATCCAAATTGGCACACAGAAATCTTGTGAACATACTCTTCACCCTCTTTCCATGTAGGTCATTTTGTGAGGAAGTTAAGTAAAAATATTTTAAAATATTGGTGATCAATAAAATATGTGGTGCGTATGCCCTATAACAAGAACAAAACATCCTAGAAAGGAATTGCTTAACATAAAAAGGCAGACAGGAAGTGGCTTTAATGTGAAAGACGAATTTAAGGATTTCAAGATATTCCATCTACAGGAAAATCACTCCATGATAGTCAGTACTCACTCTAAATGTAAATGGTATTAAAGTGTAAATCACTTGCATATATTGATTCCAACTAAGGGCCACACATAGGATGAGCAGTTTGCTGATATTATTTCATACTAGTGGCCCAGTGCACGAAATTTGTGCACAGAGCGGGGGTTCCCTCAGCACAGCCTGCACCCTTTCCAATCGGACATCCCTCTCACAATCTGGGACTGCTGGCTCCTAACCACTCACCTGCCTGCCTGCCCCTAACTGCCTCTGCCTGCCTGCCTGATTGCCCCTAACCCCTCTGCCTGCCTGCCAGAACACCCCTAACTGCCTCTGCCTGCCTGCCTGATCGCCCCTAACTGCCCTCCCCTGCTGGCCTGATCTCCCCCAAACTGCTCTCCCCTGCTGGCCTGATCAAGCCCTCAGCTGCCTCTGCCTGCCTGATCACCCCTAACTGCTCCCCCCTGCCAGCCTGATCTCGCCCCCAACTGCCCTCCCCTGCTGGCCTGATCTTGCCCCCAACTGCCCTCCCCTACTGGCCTGATCTCCCCCAAACTGCTCTCCCCTGCTGGCCTCATCAAGCCCTCAACTGCCTCTGCCTGCCTGATCACCCCTAACTGCCCTCCCCTGCTGGCCTGATCTCCCCCAAACTGCTCTCCCCTGCTGGCCTGATCAAGCCCTCAGCTGCCTCTGCCTGCCTGATCACCCCTAACTGCCCCCCCCTGCTGGCCTGATCTCGCCCCCAACTGCCCTCCCCTGCTGGCCTGATTTTCCCCCCAACTGCCCTCCCCTGCTGGCCTGATCTCCCCCAAACTGCTCTCCCCTGCTGGCCTCATCAAGCCCTCAACTGCCTCTGCCTGCCTGATCACCCCTAACTGCCCTCCCCTGCTGGCCTGATCTTACCCCCAACTGCCCTCCCCTGCTGGCCTGATCTCGCCCCCAACTGCCCTCCCCTGCTGGCCTGATCTTGCCCCCAACTGCCCTCCCCTGCTGGCCTGGTTGTCCCCAACTACCCTCCCCTGCCAGCCTGGTTGCCCCCAACTGCCCTCCCCTGCAGGCTTGATCTCACCCCCAACTACCCTCCCTTGCCAACCAATTTGGTTCTGATTGGTCAGTTTCAATGCCAGTCAGCATCAAAAGCTCTGCCTCCTAGGCAGTCATTGGCTCCTCACAGTTCACCCAGATTTGGTTCTGATTGGTCAGTTTCTATGCCTCAGCATCA
This sequence comes from Cnephaeus nilssonii, assembly GCF_951640355.1. Classification (NCBI taxonomy): domain Eukaryota; kingdom Metazoa; phylum Chordata; class Mammalia; order Chiroptera; family Vespertilionidae; genus Cnephaeus; species Cnephaeus nilssonii. Next base: position 81,271,752 of record NC_137077.1, read on the forward strand.
AAAGCTTGCCTCTTAGGCAGCCATTGGTTCCTCACAGTTCACCCAGATTTGGTTCTGATTGGTCGGTTTCTATGCCAGTCAGTGTCTTCAGGTCTATCTCCAGGCCTTATCAGAGAGGCAGGGCTGATCAACAGCCCCCACGGAGGCCTGGAGAGAAACAGAGGCATGGCTCCTGGTGAAGCCCGGAGAGAAAGAGAGAGGCAACGGCTGATCAACAGCTGCCATAGAGGCTGCGGATCAGACCCTGCCTCTCTCTTCAGGCCTCTCTCTCTGGGCCTGATCCGCAGCCCCCTCGGCAGTCAGTGCTGGGTCGCTGCGCCCACATTGGTGGCAGTCAGTGCTGGGTCGCCACGGCAACCCAGCACTGATTGCAGGACTGACTTCCAGAGTTTGGTCAAGCCTTCAGTCGGTCGTTACAGACCCTAGGTTTTTATATATTAGGATAACCTCCCATTGACCATGTGGATGTTATTATCCTATTTTGCTGGTGAGTAAAATAGGATTCAATGAGACTGAGTAACTTTCTCATGCCACTCTGATAGTAAATCCCCAAACTGAGTTTAAAGGAAGACCTACACAGCACTGGAAATAAAACTGCCGGGCCAGTCAGACATAAAGCTGATTTCATCTACATTTAATGAACTATTTAGTTTTATTTAAAATGCCTATGCCTTGGAAGGCACATAGGCCCCTTAATCTAAATCAGTTTCTAATTGAAACCGCAGTGCCAAGTTACTATTAGGCTGGGTAAACAAGTAAATCAAGTTACATTTTGCTGTAGTTTAAAGAAAATCACATAGCTAGAGGGAGGGGAGAAACCCAAGAAATACAGTGTTAAGTTGTTTCTGCTGATAAATACAAAATCAAGTGCTTTCAGATGTTTAAGAAGAGCTACTTATTCATTCAACAAACTTGTCTAAGTACCTGATAAGTACATAAGATAAAGACATACAAGATATGGACTTTGGCCTCTGAAAGTTCAAACTGCTAGGGACCACAGCAGGGCCATAGACTGTGAGGGGGAAGGGTCCAGGATGGACAGATAAACCTGACTTTTGGGCCTGGGGGTGGAAATTGAGGGAGGGGCTCAGTGATAGCTCCTGGGAGGAGGTGACACACTCTTCAAAGGAAAGTAGGAAGGAGCCAGATAGAGCAAAGGCAACTGGGTGAAGACCCCTGACAGAGAAGTGGCAGGTGCCCAGAGAAGTGAAGGTACATTTTCATAGAACTTCAGGTTTATGATACTATTGAAAAGTAAGTTTCAAGGTATAAGCAACAATAGAAGAGGCCAGGGAAATGTGCAGAGGCCCTCCCAATTTTGCTAATCGAGTTGTTTTTCTATTTTAAAGGCACTGCTTGGGAGCTCTTGAAGGACTGTAAGCAGGGGAATATCAAAATCTGATTTATTGCCTGGCCCGCGTGGCTCAGTGGTTGGGCATCAACCGATAGACCAGGAGGTCATGGTTCGATTCCCAGTCAGGGCACATGCTGGGTTTCGGGCTCGATCAGGAAGCAGCTGATTCTTTCTCATCACTGATGTTTCTATCTCTCCATTCCTCTCTGAAGTCAATAAAAATATATATTTTTTAAAAATCTGATTTATTTTTGAAAGGCTTATCAGACATCAGAATAAAGGATAGCCCAGGGGAGGCAACAAGCCTGGGGGATAGGAGGCCAGTTAGGAGGTCGCTGGAGTCATCCAGAGTTGAAGTGAGGGGAGCCCCACCTATGTGAGTGGCTGTTGGAATGGAGAGAGATAAGTTCAATAGGATATGAAAGTGGAATGGAAGGGACTTGGTGGCTTACAGAAAGTGAGGGGGGTTAAAAGGAGAGGAGTCTCAAATGACTTCCAGGTACCAGTTTGGGTGACAGGAAAAAGTGGTGCTTTTCACTGAGCCAGGATATTTAGGAGGAGAGGTGGCAGCTGGCAACTGCAAGTTATCACCAAAACCCCTGAAGAATAGCACTGTACTGGTATAAGGAGAAAGAACTATCTTCGTGGGAGATGAGAGGGTGAGAAGCAAATACAGGAGAGACAGATCGGTTGATTGTGGGGCACTGTGGCCGATGGAAAAGAACGTACAAAACAGAGAGAACGATCAATAAAGCAAGCACTACAAGATGTCAACCTGATAGTTGCTGAGGGGTACCTAGTGGAGTTGACCTTGATGAAGACAGTTTCCATAGTGAGTCAGGCCGTAGTGGATGGACCACAGGGATAAATGAGTGTGGGGAATTTCAAGGATATACTACACCAGCTTGCCTAGAGAGTGAGGAAGACAGTGGGTAATATCTGGAAGGGCTAGAAAGTTAACTTCAGTCTGTAGAAGGGAAGATAGCTCTAAAAGAGTGGGGCTAAAAAGATCAACTAAGCCTTCCTCTTTCTTACATGGTCTTGCAGGAGGAACAACTCTTCTGTGGTTAATGACAGCCAGGTGAGCTCAGAGGCTTTGCCATTGCATGACAATCACTGCGAATGACTTCTAGCTCAGACTAGAATCTAGGGCCTAGGTGTTCAAGTTTTGCTATTATTTTTGATAGAGATACATGTGATAGAATAAGGATTTGTGCCAGCAGTGGAGATTCCATTAGAAACAACAATAATATATAGGTCTTTAGCAGTTAAATAAAAGCAAAGGGGAAAAATCCCCTTAAACAGTATAAACCCAATGGATTTTAGGGAGATGCTAGACAAGGACTAATTCTAATCAATTTTATGAGGATGATGATATGCAACAAACCAAACAAGTCTAGAAAACTGGTGGATGCTAGCTCAATGTTGAACCTAGATGAACATATCCATTGCAAATATTTTTGCTATATGAATATACACTGAGTGGCCAGATTATTATGATCTCTAAACGCATAATATTCTGGCAACTATATATATATATTATATATTAGAGGCCCGGTGCATGAATTCGTGCATGGGTGGGGTCTGGCCAGCCTGGCCACGGGAAGGGGACATGGGCGGTTGGCCAGCCTGCCTGCTGGTCGAACTCCTGGTCGAGGGGACAATTTGTATATTAGCCTTTTATTATATAGGATATACACTGAGTGGGCAGATTAATATGTGTTCAGAGATCATAATAATCTGGCCACTCAGATTCTCTATTCAAAGAAATAAGAGATACAGACCCCCAACATTGGCCAAGGTATAGGAACACAACAAAAATAAAAAAAATAAAAAAATTCATGACAGTTCTTAAATCCGCATACTGACTTTCAGCACTCCATGGGCACCTGTTCTTGTTGGATGGCATTGCTCACTGTCATGTCAAATAGTTGCTCTTAACATTGAACCACCATGATAAGCTTTCCAAAAACAGCTACAAAAACATAAACCATAATTCACACTCTTCCAAGTCTGTGACTCACTTCTGAAATTGTAATCTCAGGAAAATAAAAAACCCTGCAATTCTTCAAAATCTGTAGAATCTTTTGATCTCCAAACAACTGAGAGCTAAAAAATAAGTGCAGAGCTCCAGTTGCTATCTGATCCTATGTGTTGAATTTGGACTGAATGCCTGAACTCTCTCGAACTTCTCATGTATTTTCCCTACAGTTGAAATTAAATGTGTTCAGATGTCTTGTCAGATCAGCTACTGGTAGTCTGACAAGTCTGGTCACATAGGGCCTTTAAATTAGAAGAAAACACTGTCAGGAAGCAGCTCAGGAAACTGCCAATAAGGTGTTGTTCCCCACCTGGGTTTCTGACTACATTAAAATAAATCAAATCTTTGTACCCTGCTTTAACTACCTCTAAACAGCATGAAAACCAATGGGGCTAAAGGGCATGAGTTCAAAAACACCCACAATCTTGATCATTTTCTTTATCACATCAGACAAGTCCAATCTGCAAAGGTCCCGGCATGAGTTTTCCCAATTACGCAATGTACGCCGGATGCACCAATTGCCTTTGGTTGAACTGAATAAAATGTTGACATGTCCCCCCTTTCATGGAACAAGGGAAGATGACCACCTTAGGTTTAGATCCAAGTGCTATTATTAGGGTATTTACTTAGGATGCAGATTTACTTAGGGTGTAGTGAGGTATCCAATTTTCTGAAGGTGTATCTCAGGAATGTGCACTTTTAACTAGCCCTTCATGTAATTCTTGGGTACTCTCTCAGGTCTGAGTCAGGCTATTTAGGCTGTACTTGTTCTGGATGCTATATTATTAAGAAAAACAAACAAAAAGTCTCAAAAGTATATATACAAGGTGGCACTAGGGTTCAAGGGCTACATAGCAGATGCTCCCGATTTAGAGTAATCTCAAAAAGAAAAGTTAAATGTAGCGAGTATGGTGGATACTGTGGATGGTTCTTTCAATTCCCATTCCAGCTCTCTCCTAGCATATCCTTCTACACCTTAGTGGTTGCAAAACTGAAATCTGTATTTCTTGGACTCCTTTGCATTTAGCTCTAGCTGCAGGTGAGGTTAGGTTTTGCCCATCAGGCACCACACTGCAGGGTTTGATATAGGAAGAAAATCCTTGACATGAGAAGTTGGGGGCTAGACATGCATTTTGATGACTTGTGTGGTGTTGGGGCAACTAGACCATGCAATCTGAAGCAGTAACAGCTTCCGGCACTGGCTGTAGCAGCTACACAGAGCAGTGGACTTAACTGGGTTCTCGGTGCTGCAGTATTCTGGAAGCATACTCTTTTAGGCCTGCTGGTGGTTTTATAAGCCACCAATACATTTCAATCCATCTCTTTTTGACTAATTAGAGTGGATTATACTGTCTGCAACTAAACCTGAAGCAATACTAGGAGTAAAGAACCCAAGTTATTAAGCATTTATGTCTCATAAAGGCTAGTCTAGATGTTCCTTGGGAATTTTCCATTCGTATTTCAAAATTCAAATTGTAAAATAAGAGTCATATAAAATTTTTTTTTTTATGAAGAGCCCTTTTTGATTGGCAATCCATGAGAATGTTAATGCAATTCTACCACTAGAAGCACCACAAAGCAATTTACCTCTGATACGCCCAGGACATGTTCCTCTGGATATCTATCTGCCACCTGAAGCACAGTAAATTGCAAGTTCACTGCTTACGAAAGAGGTGATGTTCAGAATAGAGCAACATCAGCAAAAGTGAGACCTAGATGCAAATCAGGGTTCCATAACTTGCATGCTGTTACCTAAAGAGATTATGGAAACTCTCCTAAGCTCATTTTTCTTGGGATGATCACATTTCTTTGACTTTTTGAAAGATTAAATAAGACAGTTATGTAAAGCACCCACAACAGGAACAGCACAATGCAGATCATGACATGACTTGTTAATGCTATAGTTATTATTTTATCTTCCTTACTAATGCTTTCAGTGTTGACTTCAGAATTAAAGCTATACTAACAGTGAATGTCCCAATCCCACTTATGCTCTGCCTCCCCATAGAGTAAAGATCAGCACAGGAAAGTGATAAAAAGAGGTTGTGAAACTGCCCCCTGCGCTTGGATTGGATCAACTCCCCCAAAGCAGGCAGGCTCCTCTCCACCTGGTGCAAAAGGGAGGCCCAGTTGTTTGGGCAATGGGTGAATGTTAACCTAAACTGCAGAGTTTCAAAAGTCAACTTTAGCTTCAGCAGGAATCCAAGACAGTTTTAGAAAACAGTGTGTTTAACCCATGCATGGAAAAAAAAGAACAGTAGAGAGTAGGGGGCTGGGCGGCAGTGATTCTAGAACTAGGCTGCCAATTTTTTAATCTCCTGCCACTGACTAGCCTGGTGGCCTTTGCAAAATTATTTCCTTGTCCTGTGCTTTAGTTGGCCCACCTGTAACACGTGCATAATACAGAACCCACCTCACAGCCTTGTCGAGGATTAAATGGAGCTACGTGTGTTAAAGCACTTAGTATAGTACCTGAAAATAGCACACCTTCATAGATGTCCACTACAGTTATCATCACTGATGTCTTTTCAACCGTATCTAGAACCATCATCCCCAGGAATGTCATTTCCAGACTGGGAGCATGGTGGTTCAAGGCAAAAATCAGGGTGCCAGCCTCGATTCTCTCCATTACTCGGTTTCTACATGCAGTCTGTCAGGTCCTCTCAGTTCTAGCAGTAAAATGAATCCTGAACCATTCCCTTCTCTCTATCAACTCCTGCCTGGAAGACTGACAGCACCCTCTAAATAGCCTTCTTTGCTTGTACACTTTTCCTTCCAATAGTGTGGTCTGCTGGGAATATAAAACACCGCTGTCTGCTTAAACTCTCTGAATGCCTTTCCATTACATTTACAATCAAGTGTGAACTCCTGACCAGGCCGACAGGGTGGTAAGTAACGCAGCCTTGCCCGCCTCCATGCCCACACATTACCAGGCCCTCTCCCCGCACCATACTCCAGCCACACTGGCCTCCTTTCCGTTCCTCAAACACTTGAAATGTATTACTGCTTTACGCCCTTTGCACTTGGTGCTGTAAGCTTTTCCCCTCTTGGGCTCTGCAAGAGGCAAGTCCTTCTTTTCATTCAGGATTCAGTTCAAATATCACCTTCTCAGATAAGCCTTTCCAGGTAACCTAAGTACTGGCAGCTTCAACTTTCATATTACTGTTTTATTTCAACTGCAATAAAATTTTCATCAGAAATTATCTTCCTACCCCAATGAGTTTATTCATTTATGGCTTGTCCCTCTGACAAGAACGTAAATGGCATGAGGGTGAGGATTCTATTAGTCTTGTTCTTCCTCCTTAGCTGTAGTGCCTTAGACTGACCCCTACTCACATACATGCTCCTTCACTTCTGTGGATTGCATGCATTGCAAACTGCTTCTAAAATAGCCGCAAAAGTGCTCCTCTGATCAAAATCTCTTTTATGTAGTGCAGACCCCGGTGGGAGCAAGATCCAAACTGTTTAAAAAGCGAATATACTCAGTATGTGAAATGGGGCACAGACAAGTCTGGATAATGCAGGACTCAATCCTCAGCAGATGGTGTCCATATTCACACAACGGCATTGCAACATTACCCACCAGTTTTGCTTATTATCCGTTTCCTGCACTTGAGTTTGAGCACCATAAGGCAGATTCTTTCAGTTTCCGTTTCGTTCATACAACAGTGCTGAGCACAGAGAAGCCTCTCAAATATATTTTTTAAATAAGTGAGCGAAGGATAAACATAAGAGTTTTGTCCTGGGGAAGGGGAAGGGGGTGGGCTAGAAAGGGTCAATGGGGAGAAAAAGGAGACATTTGGGGGTCAATGGGTTCCTGGGGGCAGGGGAGGAGAAAGTATTGCTGTAATACTTTCAACAATAAAGATTTAATTTTAAAAATACTGCAAAATTCTAATGATGACAAGTGTAACGTCACAATATTCTTTTAATTATCCAAAACATGACATTGGCTAAATGGGTCTCAGTTTGAACTTTTAAACATTTTCTTTGTACCTTTATTTTGTGTGTGTGTCTTTGTACCTTTAAATACTTCTCTAGCTCCATGAGAAATGAAAAATTAGGATATAAAACCAGGAATAGACTGTAAACTCCTTGAGGAGCAGGAACAATGTAACTGTTTTGCTCACTATTGTATCTCTAGCCTCTAGGCAGTGCTTTTCTGGTAGTAAACAGATCAATAAACAATTTTTAGTAAGTAAACAACCAGTGGAAAATGCCTTTCCTTGTAGATGTGGCAAGAAACTGTGACAATAAGCCAAAATGCTGAACTGCCTTTAAAATCCCCAGAGCTCCCTTTCTAAAGGTAAGTATAATATGAAGTTACTTTCCTTAGTTGACCCAACAGGGGCATAGCTTTATTTATTTATTTATTTATTTATTTATTTATTTATTTAACTGCATTTTTTTAGAGAGATAAGGAGAGGAAGAGAGAGAAACACTGATGGGAGAGCAGACATCAGCTGCCTCCTGCACACACCTTGCTGGTGATTGAGCCTACAACCCAGGCATGCCCCAACCTGGAATCAAACTGGCAACCTTTCCATGAGCAGGACGATGCCCAACCAAGCAACTGAGCCACGCTGGCCAAGGCAGCAGGGACATTTTTTTTTTTTTTAAATGTAGGTACTTTCCTATAGTAAGTTCAATGAAAGTCTGTGAAAAGTCTACAATTCTGTAGTTTACTTAGAATCCTATATAATAAAAGCCTAATATGCTAAGTGTCCAGTCGCACATTCAACCAATCAAAGCATAATATGCTAATGATATTCTAAGGCCGCTCAACCACTTGCTATGACATGCACTGACCACCAGGGGGCAGACAGTTGACTGGTCAACTAATCTCTATGAGTGCACTGACCACCAGGGGGCAGACACTCCGACCTGTAGGTTAGTTTGCTGCTGGGGTCTGGCTGATTGGGACTGAGCAAGATGAGCCGGACACACCTTGGAGCCCTCCCATGGTCCCTCCCTGGCTGGCCAACCTCCTGCGTCCCTCCCCAGCCCGGCGATCGTGCACTGGTGGGGTCCCTCGGCCTGACCTGTGCCCTTTCACAATCTGGGGTCCCTTGGGGTATGTCAGAGAGCCTGTTTAGGCCCAGTCCCTGGTCAGTGCACTCTCACAGGGGGGTGCCGCTCAGCCAGAAGCCAGGCTAATGGCTGGTGAGCACAGTGGCGGTGGCAGGAGCCTCTCCCACCTCTGTGGCAGCACCGTCTGTTGGACATCCCCCGAGGGCTCCCAGACTGCGAAAGGGCACAGGCCAGGCTGAGGGCCTCCCCACCCCCTAGTGCACAAATTTCGTGCACTGGGCCTCTAGTTCAGTATAAAATGCAACTATAAATTTCTCCCTGTTTCCCTAATGAGCTGTAATCCCTCAAAATTTCTTAAACAACCATTCATAAAAAAATTAATCATGGTGATTTGGCACTGGAAATACACAAGGAATATGATTTCATTTGAAAGCTAACATGTTCATAAGTGATAACACTGGTTGAGCTTTCAAATGCTAATCTTATCTCTTCCCAAAGCATTGGCTAACTGTCTTCTATCTGTCATCCTTACTACAGCAGGCAAAAAAACAAAAACAAAACACAAAACAACAACCCAAAAAAACCCCAGAGAACTGAATCCTTTATGCCATCCAGACCCATTCCTAGTTTGACTAAAGAATAAAATCAGCTACCTTTTCTTCAGAGTAATATGGGCATAGGATTTCTGCTCTCCTCTCACATGACTTGTTTTCTTTTATTCTGCTTTTCCACCATGATATCCAGGCAGTTATGCTTACCATTCTCCACAATTCCAGTATGTAGGAGGAGACTCCAAATTCAGTAGAGAAAAGAAGATATATAACAGAAACAAAAGAAGGCTTTTTATAATCTATCAGGATGTGAGTACTGGCATCACACCTTTTATTATTTTTAAAAAGTTCCAAATTAACAACCTTCAAAGTAAATGTAAACAATTTTATGTTCTGAAATTCTTTCTTGAAGAAGAGTCAGGAAGATTATCAACTGAGCTCCCTAGTGTAAAAATCAAATGAAGAATATACTTTAAACCCTCAAGTCCTTTCAATCATGTTGGGGAAAAAAAAGAAAAGAAAAGGAACTTTGCCCTTTGGGCAGAAAAGAGGGTTGAGTAGGAAATAACCATCACAATCCTGTGGGCTCCTCAAAGCAGCTGCTTTGCTGAGGAATCAAACGGAGATGGAAGCATAAATGTAAACAGTAAACAGGAGCACTGCTTGGAAAGCAAAGAGAGTCTCCCACCACATGGGAGAGAATGGGGACTTACTTCCCAGGAAATGGAGAGAGGACCCTGTGAGCTGTGGGATCCAGCTCAATGAAATTTAAAAGATATATTGCAGCTGCTGGAAGATTTAGGAGCCAAATCTGCACAAACCATTTTGCACATCTACTTCATTGCTTAATTCTGGTATGTTAGCTCCTCTTCTCATTTATGGTACTCTTTGGAGCTTCTATTTGTAAACTGAGGCAGGAGGGAGACTTTGCTCTCTGGGATAGGATATTATTTAAGACTTTAAAAGCTGTATGGGTGCCAGGAATATTAACCTTTCAGTTGTACACCCCAAACCAAGATTACCTGATTAACAAAAACATACAAATAGTCCTAGTCAGTTTGGCTCATTGGATAGAGCGTAGGCCTGCGGACTAAAGGTTCCTGGGTTCGATTCCAGTCAAGGGCACATGCCAGGGTTGTGGGCTCAATCCCCAGTGGGGGACATACAGGATGCAGTCGATCAATGATTCACTCTCATCATCTCTTTCTCTCTCTCTCTCTCTCTCTCTCTCTCTCTCTCTCTCTTCCTTCCTCTGTGAAATCAATAAAAATGTATATTTAAAACAAAACAAACCTCATTGGAGTTAAGTTTAAAAACACACACATACAAATGAAAATAGGCCATGGTACAGGTTTGTGTAACTTTTTTAAAATGTCAGAACTTTGAAAACTTGGCATCCAAAGAGTATCCTGCAAATTAATCTATTAAGGACATAAAATCACTGTATAGAGCACTGTGTTTTAAGGCAGTACTGTGATTGCCTTGGTAACTTCTGATCACAGATTAAATGGGTGTCTTCTAACCACAAGTGAAATTTGAAAACATCATTTTTTGTTAATCCTCCAACTTCCTTCCTCCACATTTAAATATATCTTTGATCTTAAGTACTAAAACATTATTTTGTTGGAATTGCTTAACCACATCTGTTTTATATCCATAAATACCATTCAGATGGAACCATCTAAAAATTCTCATATTGTCACTTTTTCTGTCTTTCATGACTTTCTAGACAGAGATAATACACAACAGTATGCAAAACTACACAACATACCATTCTTGTCTATTGCACTGGCTAACTATTAACCAGCACAAACTGTGGAAAAATATATGAAAGGAAGCATTTTGAAGGGGGGGGTGGTAGTTTGGGAAGAAGAATCCATTTACTGTAGGTATCAGTCTTATTATTATCTATCAAAAATATCTTATCTAGGCAAAAGAGGGGAGATGACAGCAGCACCAAGCAAGGGATTAGGAGGAGCACAGAGATCAGATTTAATGATGTCTGATTGTGAGACACTGTGCAACTTGCTCAACCTCTCTAAGCCCACCTTCCCCTTCTATACAATGGAATAATCACACTACCACCCTCACAGGTGGAGAGAATTAGGGGAGTTAAAACGTGTAACCCACACACTTAGCTCGGAACCTCACACACCGAATGAGCATCAAAATCAACATCTCCTTCTTCATCATCAACAGCACTATGTCTTAAAATCTTTTCTGGCTCATCAACCCTTTAAACATCTGAAATTAGCAAGCACCAGCTGGTCCTTGCCATTCAACTACTGTGTTATTTCCTCAAAGATGCCAAGCAACTTGCCTCAGCTTCATCTTTTTTAAATCCTGGTCTCCACTCTCTTCTACAACCCAACTGGCCCATTTATTACTTCTTCCTCCGAGCAGAATTATATTTGAAGAATGTGTGTTTGTGTAGAGCAGTGTTGCATGCACAGTTAGGTTTGCTTCCTATTGTCATCAGTGCCTACCAGCAGTTCTAATGTTCCTCCTACTTTACAAGTCACCGCCTCACTATCAACCGCATGTCAACGAGGTCAGTAAGCACAAAGTTGCTAAATACCCACATCCATCAGTAGAATGCTGATACACATTCAGAATGCTGACAGTAAATGATTCAGTCACACATACACCTGGCATGACTCACTAACTCACAGTTTGGTTCAGAAAATCTTTACCAAGATTTTGGTGCTGTGCCACCAGCTGGGGGTACCCACATGGGGTAATTTAGGCAGGTAGACAGGTAAGTAAAATGATGATTAGTGTATGCTTTAAGCACACACTTTTTCTTAATGCTACAGGAGCACAGGGTAAGATCACTAAACACAGTGGGGATGGGGGCAGGGAAGAAGGGCAAACAGACATTAGGAAGGGTTTGTGTGAGGAGGAACCATCTCAGCTAGACAACGGGAGAGGCTGTCAGGGCCTCTGAGACTAAGTGGTGAGTACGCAGCTGTACCACCGTTCACAGGTAGGTGACACAGGAATGAAATTTACCATCTGGGGAGTGGCAGAGATAAGCACCAGCCAAGTCCCAGAGAACCTGTATAATTGTTGAGGGTTTGGACTTCACCCTTCAGGTAGTGCAGCGTCATTGGAGGATTTGAACCAAGGTAGATGCATGGTCAGACTTCGATCATATCTCTAGATTGTATGTGTGAGAGAATCTTTAAAATGACAGAATTCACCACTCATTTTGTTGGATAATGAAATGAATACCCTGGGAGGGACTAAACTATATACCAACACCACACGGCTGGATTTGTGTTGTCAGCACATTCTTGTCTTTCCTGTATTACCTCTCAAATGCCAGGACATGCATTTTCAGGGAAAGATGCAAAATTAGGCCCCTTTGTAATCCAGCTCTTCTAAGCAATTTTTAAAAATAATTCAGGCCAATGACTCTGTCTCATTCTACTTTAGTCCTTAAAAGAATGGACTTAACTTTTTTTTTTCCTTTTTCTGATTTAAAGAGATTTTTCAATTCTTGATTTTACAGTCTTGATTCAAGTTTTTGTCTGAGATCCTACTCTGAACTCACACATTTCCACATTTCTGGGTTGGTAGCTTGATTGTTGAGGTAGCGACAGTCAAAGATTCAGTCAAGAAACCTCTAGAAAAAGCCTTAAGTTGTACAATGTCAGAAAACAGAAGCTGTTTTCTGTCACAAATGCTTGGACAAGTCAGCACTCCATCAAAAGGAATATAACAGTTTAATGTTCTGTCAGAGAATGGAATGTGTGTTTACCTGAAGTAATGGCCTGATAAAAGGAACTCGAGTCTGTCTTGATGGATACAAAACTTACTCAAAGATTAACCTGGACAATCAATCCCTTAAACTCTAAACACAATCACCCATAAGAAAATAAACCCTGAATTCGTAATGAAAACAATCCCAAACTGTTGATCATACACACTTACTAAATTCAACACATACCACCCCACCCCTCCCTCCCCCCAAGAAAGGGACTGTAAATGTAAAAGTGAATTTTGCTTGACAGCAGCTAACATTTACCGAGGTTTTCGGGGTATCTGGCACAGTACTAGCCCTTCTCATGTATTGGCTCATTTAATCCTCACAAACACCTAAGGAGTTAGACACCATTATAAACCTCATTTTACAAATGAGAAAATCAGAATGTTAGCAGAATTAAGTGACTTAGAGTCATCCAAAAGACGTGACTCCAGATCTGAGTCTGCAAAGTTGTTAATACATACTATACATAAAATACTTTGAGGCTCCTTTTGGAAGACATTAATAAACACAAAGCTTTCGTGAATTTACAAAGTTTAGATTTTTTCGTCACTCAAGGCTTAGAAGGATAATATGACCCTAGGCCTATGAATGGAACCTCCTGGTCTGTAGAGAACTGCTCTATCAATCACCTCTTTGCCTCTTACAACTTGTGAGGCAGCCAAGGCGCGTGTGAGCATCCTTAGTTCCAAAGATCCACGCAGACCGAGATCCAGACCCTTCACTAATCTCAGTTCACCGTTACACAATCTCATTTCCCATGGTCAGCCCTAATCTCCCCGGGCTTTTCATTGGCCGCGGGTTTTTCATTACTACAGCCATCACACAAACGCAGCAAACAGACAGAGTAGACAGTCTGATCTGTCTGCTGGCATAATCCAGTCCCTAAAGATTAGAGACGCCACTTACTGAACATCAGGTCTGGGTCAATGTCCATATACTATCTCATTGAATCTTTGTATTCTTCTACGTACTATTGCCCCATTAGACATATGAGGGCACTGGGGCCTAGAGAAAGAAAGCAAATAGCAGGCGCACGGTCTTGGTGAATAATAGAGCTGGGACTTAGGCCGCCTTCGGTCTGACTCCAAAGTCCATGCTCCTTCAAGTGTCTGTGCGATCAATGGGCCAAACACTGCGCAAACATAATTCACGGTATCGTTGGGAAACATGGATTAGGTCTGGAAAATCCTTTTTTATTATAGTAAACATCTGTGAGGGACAGTCACAGGCAGGTATATAACGTACTATTTCTAGGTTAAAAGGGTAAAGAAGGAAGGGGACCAGAATAAGAGGGAGGGATGATAGGAATAGGGAGGAAAGTGGGGGGAGGAAAGGAGAGAGGAGAGGTGCAAAGTATTATTAGGACATCCTACAGAAGAGGAAATTCAGTTAAGAAAAGGTGAAGCAGAGTTAAGTAATTTGCATACGATCTCTTGGCAAGCTGGGGTCAAGAGCCAGAGGTAAAGCTTAGGTGCTTTTGACCCAAAAGCCATGCTCCTTCCATTCTCCCTTGACAAGAGGCTATATTTCCGTTAATGTGAAAAATGACTTCTCCTCCTGGATAGGGAAAAGCAGGAGATCACTCACCAATTCATGGGAAGGACTCATGTTCGGGCCCCCCCAATTCTAGGGACAGCACAGAGTTCAGGAATGCAGGCTCTGGTTGCTGGCCGCCTGGCTCGGAAGCCAGCTCCTCTGTGTGGATTCGCTCGGTGACCTTGGCGCATGATAGAAAGAAGTAACTTCGCTCTAGGTAAACTATCTTGAGATATAATTATACACATTTAGCTCTTTTTCTGGTTTTGTTATAATAGGGAATGAAAACAATCAAATTATTCAGGACTACAGTGAATTTAAAGCCCGAGTTATTTGGATAAATGGCTCCAGCTTTCCCTTCCATTCAGACAGCGGAAACTTGTAAAGGCACTTTCCTTAGAAAAGGAGTCACCACCCTGGTAAGCTTACCATTTGCTGAAGGCTAAGGATAACAGTAAGCGTTTATTTAGTATTTCCTACGTGCAAGTGCTGGACGGAAGGCTTTTCTGTGGATTATTTCATTGTATCTTCATGGCCATCTTTGAGAAGTGTACTCTTGCTGTCCATGTTTTGTAGCTGTGGAAACTGAGGCTCAGAGATCTCGTGCTGAGCCAACCACAGCAGGCTGTCCAGCTGCGGGCTGCCCAGTCCATCATACCTCTGCCGTGCCGTCTCCACCATCTGTGTTCGGATGATGCCAGGACCTTTCAGCTAACATTTTTGTTTCCACTAAGCTGATGAGTAAGTCCCATAGCGATGCTGCTGACAAGGGTGTTCCCCTAGTCCAGTGATGGCGAACCTATGACGCGCGTGTCAGCACTGACACGTGTAGCCATTTCTGATGACACGCGGCCGCTGAGGCGGCCACATGCCGAGGATGAAACATTTGCGAAATAACGTTTTTTCCTCAAAGTGACACACTACCTGAGTTATGCTCAGTTTTTTGGCGAAGTTTGACACACCAAGCTCAAAAGGTTGCCCATCACTGCCCTAGTCATTTGTTTAAAAAATCGTAGTGTCAAAGCAGAAAATGAATGACAGAGCAAAGGTCCTAACTTAAGTGGCTGGTAGTTTTGAAAAACAGGCAGAAGCATAAAGATATCATTATCAAATAGTTTTCTAATATGCTCACAGCCACTTAGAGAGTTGCTTTTGAAAACAGCGTGAAAATAGCATCAGGACCGATTGAATAAAGTGATTCCTGAGCATCTTTTTTACTAAAAGTGTATTTCGAAACACCATTTTAAAATATTTTAAAACCTGCAGACAAAAGTACAATTTTATTTTAAAGACACCAAGGTTTAGACAGTAATTCTCAATTCCATAAAGTGAAATGGCCCTTTTACAGTTTATAAGGGCCCCCCTCACAGCAGTCAGATGACGCACCCATTTGACAGCTGAGGAGACTGAGGAGGGAGAGGCAGATGCCCTGACTGTGTGAGTGTCGTTGCTCCCACAACCATTTGTCTCCTGGTGGGACTGAGGAGCTGGGTCAGAAGCTACCTGTCCCTCACCCAGAAGCTCAGCTTTCCTGCCTCAGTCTTCTCCCTATACCAGGTACAACTAAAAGCTATCATCTCCACAGACAAATTAAAACAAAAAAAGCTCACACTGTACAGACTGCACGAACATGCATGAATATACCTAAACATGGCTAAGTGGAATCGAGTCTTTACAACTCAACAGCCTTGGCTTCACATCCAAGCTTTTCCGCTTACTTGCATTTTATTCTTCTTTTAATTTTGGGCATGGTGTTTTTTTTTTGTGTTTGTTTTTTTTTGGTAAGGGCATGTTTTCTTAAACTCTCTGAACTTTAGGTTCCTTATTTATTTAAAAAAGTGATATCAACAACAGTATTTACTTTATAACTTTTGGGGGCTAGAATCAAATGAGATGTACCTGTGCAGTTTGTACCTCATCATGGTGCGTAATCAACAAGTATATATTAACTTATCAACTACTCTTATTATTTCCTTATTCAATAAACTGCTTTCTCTTTTTAATCTGCTTGTCTTTTGGATTGGTTTGTATAACTTTCCTTTCACAGGAAGGGGGGAAAGGTAAAGGAGATAAAATTGAAGGAAAATTTTGTTTAATTTGCTAAGAGTACTTATGAGTATTCAAGAAGGCAGATAACATAAGGAAGTTATGCTATTAATCTCTAAGGATTATTTTATTTATTCATGCAAAAGCAGAGATGGCTAACAATGAATGCATTTCTTACAGCATTTGGATTTGCTATAATATTTCATGATTCACTATTTTAGCAGAAAAGGAAACGATTATGTACTAACTGCAAGTCACTGTACCCTTAGATAGTCTATCTCAATCAATACTACTAATAGGTGGTTATTTCTGCACCCATTTTAAAGATTGGGAAAGTAAAGGTCAGAGAAAAATACCTACTGAAGGTCACATAGCTAGTCCATGGCAGAACCAATACTATATTTGATCTATAATTCAACCCAGTGTTTGCTTAGTAAATGATATTGCATATTCATGGAAAATAATGCTATATGTGGTGAACAAAGTAGCCTTTATAATCATCAACCAAACACATTTGTGTATATAGTAGAGCCAGCACAGTAGTTAAAAATGTACCTTGTTTTGCCCTGGCTGGTGTGGCTCAGTTGGTTGGATTGTCAGCCCATACATCAAAAAGTGGAGGGTTCTATTACCAGTCAGGGCACATACCTAGGTTGTGGGTTGGAACTCCAGTCAGGGCACCTACTGGTGGTAGCCAATTGATGATGTTTCTCACATCAATGTTTCTCTTTCTCTCTCCCCCCTCTCTTCCTCTCTCTAAAATCAATTTAAACATTTTTAAAAATTTGCCTTGTTTAAAAAAAGAAAAGAAAGGAAAAAAGCCTCAAAAAAGTATATCAGCACCTAACAATCTAAATCAGGCATTTACTCCTTCCACAACACGAGGAGTACCTGATATGAGCCACTCTGCTAGGCAATTGGAATTACGAAAAATTTTTTGGTCCAAATTCTATCACTGGCAGCTGTTTCTAATATCTGACTTGCATTTGCTTTTGATTCCATGTTCCTGTAAACAGAATCTGTATCTCTGAGGCACTGAACAAGCCACACTAACGCACTGTGCTGTGCCAGCTAAATCTTGTTGGGTGTTATTCTTGGCAATAAACACGTGGAGTTGGCAGGGGAAGGACCTTATCTGAGTTTCCTCATCTGTGAAATGGGATTTTAAAAAAAAATCGGACCTACCTCCCAGAAGAAAAGTTCTCCCAATTAATTAATCTTGGAACTGTTTTCTACTGAGTGCCACTCTGGTTGATCTTATTAGCAGGGAGATTTGATTTTATAAAACAATGATAGAAACTCTTTAAAATGGCTACACATTTAAATGTCAAAATTTTGACACACACTACAGTAAATCCTTTCCTTCATGCTGAATCATTTATGTGCGACATTTGTACAGAAGTGGAACAATAAATGGTCAAATCAGTTTTGACTTTAAAAGCCTATTAAAGTTGTTTAAGAATAAAAAAGATTCAAGTTTCAAAAGGGGAGAAAAAGGCAATCCACTATTTTCTAAGTATTATTAAGGTATAGAGTACTATAGCCATGGCACATTATATAAAAAAAAAAAATACATGTACTAAAGTTTTAAAAATACTTTCCTGGGCAGGGGTTAAGAATATTGTTTTAATGTTATAATTTGTTGCAAAATAATGAAGAAATAACATAAACCCTATTTTGTAGTGCTTTTGTACATAAAATTAATGTCATACAATATTAAAAACATGCTAATAACCTCTCTTTCATTTTTCATGAATGTTTTCTAACGAATGCCTTTATTATCTCTGCATTTCAATGCCCGTTTTGGACCACCTGGAGGCAGAAAGCACAAGCCATGCGCCCTCTCTAACAAGTAGAATTACATGGTAGAGTCAGTCCTCAGCTTAACAGAACGCATCAGAGACCTCTGGGTAGGCCTGGCTGAACAGAGCAGCTTTCTAAATCGCCAGAGATCCAAACTAAAGCAATCACAGAGGTTTTAGCTGGTCATCAAAAATGGAAATCCCTAATGTGTTGACTATATCAGAAGCATTAAATTGTAGGTTTACATAGAACCATAAATAATGATGTGTGACTGCTGAGGTTTGTTTTGCAATCCTTGGGTTTTCTAGATGACATTAGAAATCACTTTATATGAAACACTTTTACCCTCCCTCCCTCCTCTTCATCTCAAGTTCAGCAGTTAATGTAAATCTGAACAGCCATCCATATGGACAACACATGCCAGGAGAGGAGCAAGGAATTTATAACACAACCCATTTCTCTGCAACACTCTGCTTGGGAATCGAGGAATCCGAGTGCTTTCACAAGGCAGTTGTCTAGAAAGGCCTTGAGAAAGGGACTCCCAGGAAACAGCAGAAAACTCGGCATAAGGGGTCCCTCACAAAAGGCAGCCCCTATTACATTGTAATTCTTAGAGGTGACCCGGCTTACTCAAAACACTCAACTACCCTTTAGGACCACATTCTAGGCCAGTTGTGAGATAAATGGAAAGACTGTTGGCTTCAGAGATTTTATGTCAAGTTGAAAAAGAGGCAAAAGTTCTAAGCACCCACAGTGCTTTTGTTCAGAAGATGAAATCCTGCTCCTGAAA
Source organism: Cnephaeus nilssonii (assembly GCF_951640355.1). Lineage (NCBI taxonomy): Eukaryota > Metazoa > Chordata > Mammalia > Chiroptera > Vespertilionidae > Cnephaeus > Cnephaeus nilssonii. Next base: position 81,290,676 of record NC_137077.1, read on the forward strand.
GGGCAACAGAGTATGCGTAAACAAGGCCCCCCACCAAACTGTGCTGGGTCCTCCCAGGTCTGCAGCCTGCCACACTACGCGTTTTCAGGGGTGGGGTGGGGGGGGGACAGGTTCTGCAAAGGTGAAGGAGGCTGAGGCTTTCTTTTTCAAGTGAACGCTGAGGAGCTGAGGATGGCTTTACTCTTGCTCTTTTGTGCCCTTTCGCATTGTCACCCTAGAGAGCAAAGGCATTCTTTGAAGGGCAACTGCCCATTTTGAGTGACTCTCTGTGCACCCAGAACACAGAAAAGGCACCCTGGCTGCCCCCTTCATGCCCACAGTCTAATCTACAGCACTCAGAGCACCAAGGCAACAGCTGCATCTGCAGAGTCAAGTGCTGAATTCCTGCGCCTGGATAGAGAGCTACCGCTGCCTTTGTAAGGGTCTGGATCACTGCCTCGATGCTGAACGTGGTTTCAGTGGGCAGCCCTCTAGACCCTGCCTGTGCTTAGAGGAGAACAGCATTTCTGTCACTGCCACTGCTCAGTTTTCTGAAGAATCCCTGCTCTCTTGGCTGGCGGAGGGGTCCAGCTGACGTTCAAATAGCCTCCTGTCCACAATGAGAAAAGGACTGTCCTGGCTCCTGGTGGCTAAGGAAAACCAGCTGCTGGTTACTGGGCTTGCCCCAACTCTCAGCGGTCAGTTCTAGAGAGAAGCTCAGGAAAGGAGGTAGGTGAGAGGTGTTCCCGAGAAGGTACTGAACCTGCGAAAATCCTCAGCCAAGTGCCTTCCACAAGAAAAATCTTTCCCTGAGGCAGCAGGCCTGCTCCCTCCTTTTCCAGCCCGTGTTCCCTGGCTTCTGAGGGTTCCTGCTAGGGAGTGGGCCAGAGATACTACTAAGATCAGTGACTCGCCCAGGACTTGTCCAAGACTTGCCTAAGCCTCAGTGACTGCTGGCGCTGGAGCAAGAGCCAAGCACAGGACCCATTCCCCCGATGCTCCCCACCAATGCCTTTCTGCTACATGATCAGATTCTCTCCATGCCTACTGCATGCACCCAGACACTGGAGCCTGCAGGAGCAGAAGAGACAAGCAGGCCCGGGGAGGCACTCATTGCCTTTGTTAGCCTATGTCCTCTGGTCGCCTGACTTTGCCTTAGGATCCTTCCTTACTTAGAGGATTTAAAGATCACAAGAGAGAAGGTAACGATCTTCTTCAACAATGGATACTGCTAATATAGCAAAGTGTAAATACCATTCTTGTTAGAGAGAAATGCCAAGGAGCAGGTGGAATGGCTAAAAGCAGAACAGTCTAAATTTAAATCTCTTTCTCCCCATTGGCTGGGTCATAATCATAAAACAATGGTTATCATTTGTATTCACACCAAAGCAATGGCTACATAAATCTCAGAACCAAGGGATGCTTAAATGCCATCTGGTTCCAGCCTCTATTTTACTAGTACATTCAAAATTTTAGAACTGCAAGGCACTTGGAAATCACCTAGTCCTACTTTCTCGTTTTACAGTTGAGGAAATTGAGGTTGGAAGAGATTCAAATCTCTTTCCAAAGTCACGCAACTTAGTATCCAGCCTAATAAAAGAACTCCATCCCCTAATATCCAAGTCAATGTGGCTGCCTAGGAAAACAGTAAAATGTAAGCAACATAAAGAACAGTCTTCCGCCGAAACCGGTTTGGCTCAGTGGATAGAGCGTCGGCCTGTGGACTCAAGGGTCCCAGGTTCGATTCTGGTCAAGGGCATGTACCTTGGTTGCGGGCACATCGCCAGTAGGGGGTGTGCAAGAGGCAGCTGATTGATGTTTCTCTCTCATCGATGTTTCTAACTCTCTATCCCTCTCTCTTCCTCTCTGTAAGAAATCAATAAAAAATAAAAAAAATAAAAAAAGAACAGTCTTCCTTTAGATGACACACATTGAGATCTCAAAAAAAAAAAGAACCATGAGGCCTAATTATAAGAAAAACACACCCCACTACCTCCTTTTTTTTTTTTTTTCTGGACAGAGGAAATAGATAGAGATGTGATAATAACAATTCCCTCAAACTCCCAGCCCCTGTAAACAGTTCTTCCTGTGCCCATAGTCAAGGAAAAAGGAAGAACACATTCTGCTGCATCTAAAAATCAGTAAGGATAGAGTCAATGGTTTCTATGAGACAAAGTCTATACAAACTAACCTTGAAAACAGCATACATTACAAAAGCATCCTGGTGTTGCCTCAATTTGTTTCATAAATGTTCTGACTACACAGGTGACTTACACCCAAAAGCAGTCCCCTGCAGCTGTTGGATTCATGTACTAGAAAAAGAGATAAAAGATCACTCCTAAGATTGATTTACATCCAAATGCCTTACCCTAATTTACAAAAGGGAACATTAAGATAATCAAGAAAAGGAAAACAAAAATCTCTCAAACTTGCATAATGGATAAAAATGTCACTGCATGTTGCCTGGGAAAGACAAAAAGGACACCATGCAGAAATGAATGCATGGCCTCACTCAGAAGAGCAAGTGCAGGAACACCAGGGATAGGAAGCTAAGTCTCCAGTCTCTAACAAAATAAACCCTCAGCATCCTACAAGGGGAACTCAGAAAGCAAGAGTGTGGAAATATGGAAGTGAATCAGAGATGGCGGTGATATGTCCATTTTCTATTTCTATTTTCAATTCTAATTCTCTCATTCATTTTTACTTTCAAAGGATTTAACATCCTTGATGCCACATATAGCCTTTGTTTTCATACATTCCTAGTTTGCTCTGTGTTCATTACAGTCTATAAACAGACATCCGCCTGCAATGGGCAGCACTGAATCCACAGATTCAGATTTGTCTGTCTGTTTTGCTGGTGAAGCACCATTTACCTGCAATAGTCCGTTTTTCTCTGGTTGTTAAGTTAACCAGCAGGCAATTCTATTCTCAGGAACAATACATTCAGACTGTAACTACAGTAAGCCACTGTGCTGGGATAAAGATATATATAAAATCTCCTTTAATCCTTACAACCACCAGGTGAGAAAACTCTTTATGGCTATTTTATAACCATCATACAGTTAACAAAATGGGATTCCCAAGAAGTTTAACCATTTGCCTAAGGTCGTTTGTCTCACCGGTGGTGAACCAGGAATTAGAATCTAAGTCTTCAAAAGCTAGAGCTACATGACACACATTGTGTGTCCACTACATCGAGGCGCTCCCCGGACATGGGTGGGAAGGGCACGTGGAGTGCAGACTGTGCATAGAACCTCCAATATTCAGACTAGCCATTTGGGCAGGGATTTTTTTCCCCCCTGGTGATGGGAAGATGCCCATCACCTACCATTAAAGAACAAATGTGATTCACAATTTGCTATGTTCAAATCAGCAGTTAGACATAAATAAAATTTAGCAATTTTAATTGGTTTGGCTCAGGCCTTCAGATTTCCATATGGTTATTTCCTTGTTTTTATGTTAAATGTAATTGACTTAGCACTTGAGTTTTAAAATCTTGGCAGAATGTATCAATTAAAGGCTCCACAAAATAGAATTATTCAAAGCATACATTCCAAATGGAGTGACTTTAAGGATAAGATGAGAAAATGCTCTTTTCATAATTTTTTTTTCTACAAACTTGCATTATCACCCAAATGACATCCTCATACAGACAAAAGAGGGATGTTTTCTTGGAACAACAAAAGCTAAAAAGCAGTCTATTTGCTTCTCTGAGAACTAATGTATGCCTAAAATGGCCTTTTTTACACTGTTAGCAAGATGGATTTTTTTCCTTAATATTTTTAAAACTGACAGCAGTAGCAAAAACTCTCACAAACCATCTCAAAACTAAAATGTGAGTATATCAATAAATCGGGCATCAGGCCCATTAAGTTGATAGCACTTTTTAAAATGGTCTTGCAAAATATATTGTCCAATTGTTATTTAATATACAGAGTGTTACATTAAAATAAATGATTATTGATCGAAATAGATGTTCTTTCTGAACCTAAGCCACAATTTCCTTCAAACTGCAAAACCGTACAATATAAATAAAATGCAATCAGAAATCTGAAAAATGCATTCATTTCTGTAGACTTGTGGTTAAATTTGTTATAATTGCTCCTCATAGCTATTGTCCATGTAATTATTTTCTTAATGCTAAAGTCCATTCAAATGTTAAATAAGTGAAAGAATCATTTATTGAATCCCAATTGTTTCTTGATGGAATTTTCACACTTATTTAGCTTAACTGAAAGGCCAGAACATCTGGTGGACCTGTGATTCTTGGAGAGCTACATAATTGCAATTAAAGTTTACTATTATTATTGCTTTTATTAAGTTCTAATTTTATATCTTGGGTAATATATACTGAGAGAGAAAAAAACTGTTTGCCTTAAAATAGAACTCTCTTACTGAGGCTATCTTTATAAATGACCATTGAAACTATTGATTTAGTAGATATCCCTTGCTGGCAATTCATCTTACTTCTTAATATTTGATTTGCTCATGCTACTCTCCATCCATACAGAGTTGCACAGGAAATTTCTTGTACCTTTTGGATTAGAAAATTTAGTGATATTGACGAGGATCTAATCCCTCTCCCCCTCATTTTCACAGATTATGTTATTGATTTCATACTATTTCTAGTGTCCCCCTTTTCAGTGGCAAGAATGTGGAATTGCTAGAAGTATCCTTAAAGGAAACCTTGAAGGTCATTAGATCCCAGGCAATGAATGCCTTCATTCAACAAGGGCACTGCCTTCCTATGCCTGCGAGTCCTTTAACATCAGCAAGTTCCCCCAAAGGGCTTGCACTTTAACTTGGTCTGAGCAGGTCACATTTCTAAAATATTTAGCTATCTCAGATGACCCTGGTTGGCAGCACTGGTCACCAACACCATGGCGTTTCGGGCCAGATTGACCTCTTTCTAGTTTCCAATGGAATTATTCCATGTAATCAGATTTACACAGCCATTTAATCAGAGTGAGAAAGAAGATTACAGAGCTCACATGTGTTTCGCAAAGCAAGGGTGCAAGGATCATCAATCCTACTGACACTCAAAGTGACATGATAGTATGTCGCCCTCCTTTGGAGTGTTGGTCATTAACCTGATCTGTCTCCAGTGCTCTTGTTTAAATAGGGAGGTTTAGGCTCTTTTTCTGAACTGGTAGATAGAGATTTCTCCACCCAGATCTCACCACTACCATTCATGTGAGCAGATGCGACTATAACAGGGAGTGGGTTCTATGCTCTCGTGCATATCATTCCTGCAAAGCAGAAAACGTGTACAAATCAAGTAATTACATTGTAACCTCTCTTTCCTCGCCAGCCTTGACCACTTGCATGTCAGCAGCACACCGTGGAGACCCCAGGTGTGGCCTCCAATGCTCTGCCTGTAGACCAGCCTGCTTGCAAGAAGGGAAATGCACTCCCTTCCCCTCCTCCTAGGCCTCTGCCCTAGAAACCTTAGGAACCTTTCTGCCAGGCTATGCCCCTTCCCCCTGCTCTTTTCCACACGGGCTCAACGACCTTGATTCTTCCCGATTCCTTTTGAATGTGTACATCCCCCAAGCCTAGACATCTATTTAACATATGATACGAAGCGCATCCTTTAATACAGCATTTCCCCCACACTGATGCCTTCATTCTTCACTGACGGTTTCCCTCATCCCCCAACACTTCTACCCCTTCGACACATTTCAGGAATTGCAATCTCAGCTAGAACCTCTGGGGGGTGAAAGCGCAGCCTTACCCAGCCCGGGACAGACACACACAATCCCAAAGGGGAGAAGTGGGAAGGGGTAAGGAAGAACTGCAGGGGTGAAAAGAACTGTGGATAGGAGCACCGTGGGGGTCCTTTCTAAATGACAAGCCACATATCTGCTTCAACGGGGTTGGGGGGGGGGGGTATCTAATTGTACCCCTGGGCGGTGTTGTACCCAGTGTTTAAGTGTATAATCACAATTTAGCAGCACTGAGAATTCCCTCAACAACTATCATTAGAGGTGCCCATTTAAAAAAAAAAAAAAGAAAAAGAAAAACTTTCTATTCTGTAATGAAAGAAGGTGGGCGCAATGTGGAGGTATCACCTCATCCAGAGCTCTCCGGAGAGCTCCCCCAGAGCTGCACACCCGCCAATGCTGCGGGAACCAAGTTTCCGCGGTGGGCCAGGCAGGTTCTTTGCCCCGCGGAGCGCTGCTAAGGAACTCGAGGTCGGCTTCGCTCCTGCGGCGGCACCCGCATCCCCCCGAGCCCCGAGCCCACTTGGGGACTGCACAGAAATCTGGGTGCGAGGGCGAGCGAGCGAAGTGTGGCGTACGGGGAGCTGTTTTGTAACCTCCCGGAATCCGAGGGAAAATGTCTCCCGTGCAAAGACATGCCTTTCCGCGATAACTTAAAACTCTCCGACCAAAGAGCAGAGCCTTCCTCCTTACAGGAACTGCGGTTCGCACTGACAGCTCCAAACTTAGCGGCTGAGGCTGCGAACTTGGCACCGGCTCCCTCTCATCACTCCCACTCCTCCTCTCCCGGGCTCACCCGGCCCGGGCGGCTCGGGCTCGCACGCCACGCCCGCCTCCCCCGCACCTCCTCGGCGGGTCCGGCGGGCACAGCCCGGTACGCCCAGGCAGCTAGTGCCGGGACGCGCCGGCCTCCGGGCGCGATTTTCTTGGAGAGCCGGCGAGCTCCCGGGTGCGCCCTACTCACTTGTGTCTTCTTCATAAGGAAAGGCAGCGCTGTGATCCAGCCCAGGCAGCGGTGTGGCGACTCCGTTTAGCTGTTCTGGAGCTCCAGCATATTGCACGGGCAGCGGCTGCAGATAGTCCACGCATTGGGTAGCCCGAGCGCAGCGCCCTCTCCACGGCCCGTGCTTCCCGCGGCGCTCCCGGTCCCGGCGCGAGGCGGCGAATGAAACCCCGGCCGGCGCGCCGCCAGCACTTTTATATTGCTCCCGCCCGCCTGCTCCGGACACGCCTCCTTCCCTTCCGGAGCCCCGGAGAAGCGAGTCCGGGCCCTGGCGCGGTGTGTGGGGGAGTGGAGGGTGGGGAGATCCGGAGGGCTTCAGAAGCCGCGGGAATGGCCCAGAAGTTGGACAGATCGGGTTAAGCGCGCGTCCCGTTGCCTGCGGGCCCCGGACGCGCATCGGCAGGAGGCCACGAGGGCGCACGGGCTCCAAGGGCGAAGCGTAACAACCTGCAGCCGCGGCTGCCACTGCGCGCCAGACGCGGCCAGTTCCAGCGCGGCCTCTCAGCGGCTGGGGGCTCACCTGGCACCGCCAGGACAAGCGAAATACTTGGCCGCTTGGCGAAGGCCCTGGGTGTTTGGGGAGAGGACTCAGGAGCCTCGCAAATAATTCACCCTGTCCCCCTCAGGGGCTCAATTAGGATTTAGACCATTGTCTTACCCCTCTAATTTTTTTTTTTAACAATTACTTTAGTGAAAAAAATATTTAATAATCAAACGAATTGTTCATTCAGGGTTAAGTATTGCTAAGGGAGGTGCTACATTCAGAAGGGTTCACTGCTGCTTCTTTAGAAATTAAGATCGAAAGGAAGTGTAGATTATTCACTATGCAGGTTGCAGACACAGCAAGTGTTCTGGAAACAGCTTTCTGTTAGAGAAGTTTTTGAAATCGGAAAGATAATGTAAGGATAATATTAGGGAACACCATTATGTGATGCACTTAATTACATACTAGGCGTCATGCCAAGGACTTTACATAGATTATATAATTAAATCTTTTCCTCAAGCTATTGTATAGATCCTCTCATTTTTATTCCCATTTTATAGATGGTGAAAGGGAGGCTCACAGAGGTCAGTTTTCCCAAACCACAGCTAGTAGATAGCAGACCTTCATTTGAATCCAGTGCTCTGGCTATACAACCTTTAAAAATTACATAAAATAAATGTTTTATTGATTCTCCAAAACCCTTTTGTATGTTTGTTATAACTGGAGACCATTAAAAAGGCATTTTAATTTTTTTAAAAGAAAATGTTAACTAGACATTAACATCAATAATGGGTTAGAACAAGAATAATGGATAAATGTAGGAATTAGGTATTTTAATTAGAGAGTAGGATTCCAAGTTTGCCTTCATCAGTTGAGTGTGCCTTTGTTAAAAATGAATGAACTAGTATAACCATGAGAGAACAAGAAACTAGGCAAAATTTGAAGCTCACTGTGTTAGTTTTCTATTGCTGCTGTACCAAATAACCATAAATGTAATGGCTTAACACAGCACAAACTTATTATCTTACCATTTGGAGCCATAAATCTCACTGGGCTAAATATTGGAGAAAATCCCTTTTCTTGCCTTTTCTGGCCTTTTCTGGCTTCCAGAAGCTGTCTGCTTCTTTGGCTCATAACCTCCTTCATTGTCAAAGTCAGTAATGGTGAGTTCAATCCTCCTCACTTCAAACCATTTTGACCCTCCCTTCTGCCTCTCTCTCCTTTTCTAAGCACCTTGTGAGTACATTGGGCCCACCTGGGTAATCCAGGATAACCTGCCTATTTTAGTCAGCTGACTAGCAATATTAATTCCATCTTTGCCACATAACATAACATAACATAACATAACATAACATAACATAACATATTCACAAGTTCCAGGGATTAGGATGTTGACATCTTCGGAGGGCCCCTACTCAGTCTACCACACTTAACAGCATAAGTTTGGGGAGAACATGGAGTGGAAATGCGGACTAGTTATGTCACTGTGCACCCTTCCAGGACTTCACTCCGTGTGGCTCTGGAGCTCCCAGCTAGAAGACTACCTCCAAGGTTAGGAAAATCAGTGTTTGAAAAAAGGACCACAAGAAAAGTTTAAAGTAATTGCTCTCTCTCTCTCTCTCTATATATATATATATATATATATATATATGTATACACACACACACACACACACACACACACACACACCCTACCTAATAATAGACAAATATGCAAATTGACCGTACCTTCGCTATGCCCGCGATTGGCCAGGAGGTGCGGGGGGGCAGGACTCGGGGTGGCCGGGGTGGCCGACTGGGCCAGCTGGACACTGAGCTTGTGTCACCAGCAGCGGCTCGAGCTCAGCGTCTGCGCCATGGCTGTGCTGCGGCACAGAAGGGGCCTCTGGGGCAGCGAGCTCACGTCCCACCGCGGACCATCAAAAGCGGGGGAGCTGGGTGCCTGTCCGCTCAGGCACCAGGCCTTTCAGAAGCCTCCGCCACGCCAGAGGCTTCTGAAAGGCCTGGTGCACCAGCGGACAGGCACCCAGCTCCCCCGTGATCAAAAGCGAAAGCGTGTAGGGGACCCTACACGTGCATGATTCAATCATGCACTGGGCCTCTAGTGTGTATATATATATATTATTTCAGAGGTAAGAGAGAGGGAGAGAAAGATGAGAAAGATAGAAACATCAATGATGAGAGAGAATCATTGATTGGCTGCCTCCTGCATGCCCCCCACTGGGGATCGAGCCCACAACCCAGGCATGTGCCCTGACCAAGAATCGAGCCTATGACCTCCTGGTTCATAGGTTGATGCTCAACCACTGAGCAACACCAGCCCAGCCATAACTCTGTATCTTTTGTTTCTTTCATTGTGCTGTGCTACAGTTGCTATATGATCATGTTACTTGAAATCTAGTCAAGAGAATAAAGAAAACATGTCAAAGGGATTAAAAAGAGTTAGTATGCAAATCAACCATAGTAGGCAAGGTCAGAGGTGGGTCAGGAAGACTGAGATTTCTCTTTAAAGTGTGCCTTGGAGAGGAGACACGGGCCAGAATCCAGGTCCCTAGCAGAAACAAAAGCAGGAGGTACTTAAAAGTGAACAAGTGGCACAGCTATGGCCCAAGTGGATAAGAGGCATGGGGAATTTTTTCTTTTAGAAATAGTAGACACTCACAATGGGTACAGAGAGTTCAACATTTGATACATTAGAAAGAAAGTCTCTCCATGATTATCTAGTCTTTCCTTGCATACTTTCAATGCTAGTTGGTCTACCATGCTGGTGGGGTGTTTTTTTAACCAATCTAATTGTTGAATAGCTTTTTTTAAAAAGCTTTAACATTTGTTCTTGTTAAGAAACAGGTTTCGTTTAGTAACTAAATCTCAGTCTTGTTTTGTGCACATGAAACATCTTTTTTTTTCCACCACTTTGTGGCTGCCCCTGTTAGAAACACAGGTTGTTTTCAGTACCCTTCTTTAAAAAAGTGGCACCCCAAACTAAAGCCCGTATTTCTGCCAAGGCCAGACCAGACCAGAGGGAGGCCATCCATTCTCACCTTTGGGGAAGGTGAAAAAAGAGAAGGAGAAAAATCACACGTTGAGTATTAACTCCTCTGCCAAAAACTGGTAACCTGCCATTGCTCTTGGGATAAAGAAGTAAATACCTTAGGAAAGGCTTCAAGAGTTCCAGGGTCTGGCCCCTCGCTGCCTCTTCCAAGTCAACTCACGCTGTGCCTCCCTGCTCAAGAGACAAGGGCCTTCTTTCTATTCCTCACAATTCCCTCTCATTTCAGAACCTTTGCATATACCCTTCCTTCTGCCTCTGCTTAGACCACTTTGTTCAACCCCCTGCTCTTTGCCTAGTAAATACTTTCTCATTCTTTAGATCTCAACTCAATATTCCCTCTGTTCCTCAGGCAGGCTTTCTCTAACACTCTGATTTTGTCAACTCCTTATTATAAACACTAGAGGCCCAGTGCATGGATTCATGCACCCGTGGGGTCCCTTGGCCTGGCCTGTGGGGGATCGGGCCTAAACCAGTTCACCAACATCCCCCGAGGGGTACCGGATTGCAAAAGGGTGCAGGCCAGGTTGAGGGACCCTACCAGTGCACAGTCGGGGCTGGGGAGGAACCGCGGGAGGGCTCCAGGGTGTGTCCGACCTGTCTGACCTAGTCCTAATCAACCGGACCCCAGCAGCAAGCTAACCTAATGGTTGGAGCATCTGCCCCCTGGTGGTCAGCGCGTGTCATAGCAACTGGTCGACCGGTTGAATGAACAGTCAGACACTTAGCATATTAGGCTTTTATTATATAGGACAAGTAGGAATTCCCTCTCATTTGTAGTATTTGCTAATTTGACATTTCTTTGTGTGATAATTTGATTAAAGTCATTGACTATGACGTTTATCACTTATAATTTTACCTTCAGTGTCTTGTATAGTGAACAGAACATAGTGAATCTCTTAAATATTGTTCTAATTAGGTTACTGATACCAGACATGAGTCAGGTATTGGGTTAGGCCCTTAGCTTATATTATGTCACTAACTTCTCTCAACAATTATGTAAGTGAGATAATTATTCTATTTGATAAATAAGAAAACTGAGGACCAACAAGGTAAGGTTTTTTATTTAAGATTCTTCCATCATTAAGTGGAAAAATCATGATATAATCCAGGCATATGGGCTATGGTTAGGACTCTTTATCTGCCCAGTACAATTTCCTCTTCTTCTTCTTCTTCTACGAGAACCCCACTTTCTTTTGTAGAATTCACACTGGATTCCATGCCTCTCAGGAGGGTTTGTCATTCACAAGGTTCTGTTCCCCTCACAACTGGATCTGGGTCCAGCCAGTTGTCTGATTGGTGAGGTGTGGATACATCGCCTGAGGTGTGCCAGTCAGAATCTACTGTGGGACTCATCTGCTCAAGTTAATTCGAAAGTTAACCTCTTCCTTATTGTGTGCCCAGCTACAAAAATGTGAAGCTTCCTTTATCCTATAGGTGTGTGGCTTTATCATCCCTAAAAATAATGAGAGACATCAGTTCACAGAATTTTCTTTGAATAACCCAAATTTTCTAGTATTCAGGGAATACTATCAAGCCCATTTGTTTAGCTCACTTGTTTTTAAATTACAGAATAAAGATTAGCAAATAGTGCCAACAATAGTAAATACTTAAATTATTTGCATTAAATACTTTGCATTTATACTGTGCCTAAAAATTAATCACAGGTCCAATTTAAAAATCGACAATAAATAATTCCATTCATGAAGAAAGTTGAACCTGTATAATACCTAATCAGAGATACTTTTTTACTTTTTTGTGAAATTCTAAAAATGTTCATAATATTAATTCAGAAGGTTCTATTTAGTGTTATAAATAAATATTGATCACACATCATATAGAATTTGATTGCAAAAAAAAGAATTTGTGTTCTGTGGATATAATTATAATGCAAATAGATAATTAAATTCCATGTTTATCAAATAATCAAGAAGGTATTGGCTTATTGATTTATAGCTTAGATGCTCAAATAACATGAAATAACACAACTTTTATATATTTGACCAAGGTTCCCTCTTCTCCATGACATTTAAAAAATATGTTACCTAATTGTACATTTTGCATATTTTTCCTGATTATGGCTTTCATATATGTGTATTAAATAGATTAATTCAGGTTGATGTTTTCGGCAGTGATGTTATTCTCTTTAGTTATCTGATTTTAAAAGAGATTTGTGGCCTCAACTGTGGCAATGTTCTTTTTTACATTCTACTTTTGAAATGCATGCTCTCTAATGAATCATTTAAATGAGAAATTTCTACACCATGGCTTATTTCCTAATTGACATGTTTGTTCTGTACAGCTCTTGGATGGCACAGTTAATAAAGAGTGCATAAACAGACAAATATGCTATTTTGAAAAGCTCTGTCACAGAGGTAATGCGACTCCCCTGACAATCTCTTCTACAGCAATTATAAACAGGACAGCATAGCAGTTGTCACATATTTGGGACTTTCTTTCTTTCTTTCTTTCTTTCTTTCTTTCTTTCTTTCTTTCTTTCTTTCTTTCTTTCTTTCTTTCTTTCCTTGGGAGTACTGGGTGATAAAGAATAGATTTGACATTAAGGTAGCTAGGGTCCAAATAACTTCATATTGTGTGTTCCACAGTCTGAAATAAGCTACTTTTTTTTTTCTACTGCATGTGCAACTGGTTTAGACAAGTAGCAGATTTTTTTGTGCTTTCGTGTCTTCCTTCAGCGTCATCAGACCACTTATCAAGTTTAGATAAAAGACATTTGTTCACAATGTACCCCATTGTCAATGTTTTCCCTCAGCTAGGAACTGTGTGCTGTGACGCCATCTTCAGAGGTTATGAGGATCTTGACCAGTTTTTAACCTACTCTTGAGGGATGGCCTTGAGGGAAGAGTTGGTTTTCAAAATTTAGAGATCCAAACTTAGAATGGCTAGTAAATCCTAGACATTGCTACCATCAGCCACATACATCAGCCACTCCTACCCACTTTCCTTTGCTTTATTCCAATTTCACTCAAAGATGTCTTTCCATGCTGTGGAGGCTCCCCTGGCAAATCCCAGAAACCAGCTTTCTCATCCTGAAGACACACCCAAGGTGCGATATGAAAATAAAGCCATCATTGTCATAACCATTGGTTTTTAAATACATATTTTCTTTGTCATTTGTAAATGATACATATTTAAATGCGATTATTGCTATGATATTCTTCATTGACCTTAAAATATGCAGCATGGCATTAGGTGTGTGATATTTGATTGAGGGTGCATCCAGCTGCTGTTAGAATTCTACTCAAGAATTTTAGGCCAGGGCTGCCAGCTAGCTTCCTCAATAGAGGTTCCATGCTCGAGAGGAATGCAAGCACTTCTATTATTCATCTCTATGCCGTCCAAATCTAGCTCATTCATAGACGTTGGAAATAGGTTAGAAATAAGAGTGTTAGGTATTATCCATTAATAGCATACTCTAAGGCAGTGATGGCGAACCTATGACACACGTGTCAACACTGACATGCGTAGCCATTTCTGATGACACGTGGCCGCTAAGGCGGCCGGATGCCGAGGATGAAACATTTGCTGCTCCTGAGGATGAAACATTTGCGAAATAATGTTTTTTCCTCAAAGTGACACACTACCCGAGTTATGCTCAGTTTTTTGGCGAAGTTTGATACACCAAGCTCAAAAAGTTGCCCATCACTGCTCTATGGCAAAATACTTTTTTTAGAGGAGAAAAAAAGTAACTTACTGAACAACATCCTTAATGTAAGAAAGCTCTCCTTGGTAAAACTGAAGTTTTTCAGAATATGTGCATTGGCTAAAATTGTTTTAGAGACATAGACATGAACATAGCATAAGAATTCAAGGAGACCTGAAGCCTTTAGCAGTAGGAATGATGCTTGAACTTGAGCCCTAAACAGATTGATTTCAGCCATTGGTGTGGGAAGATTTCTTATGATGAGTTTGTTTTGAGTAAATATTTCATGCAAGATGTTAATGGGAGCATTTATTGGTAACTGTACCAAGAGCTAGAAATTTATCAAACTTTAAGGAATAGTTTGTATGAACTGAAATGTGTCTATTTGTTAGTATATTGTTCTATATGTGTTGCAGAATTTGGTTTATGATTGGCTTTCATTATGATCTGAAGCTAAATAATTTATATACATAAAGAGCCACGGTCTGTAATGACCAAGGCTCAACCGAACACTGAAAGTCAGTGCTGGGTTGCTGTGGCGACCCAGCACTGACTGCAGCCAGTGCCAGTGTATCAACCCAGCACTGACTGCCGAGGGGGCTATGGATCAGGCCCAGAGAGAGGCCTGCAAAGAGAGAGGCAGGGTCTGATCCCCAGCCTCCATGGCAGCTGTTGATCAGCACTTGCTTCTCTCTTTCTCTCCCAGCTTTGCCAGCAGCCCCACCTCTGTTTCTCTCTGGGCCTCCTCGGGACTGCTGATCAGCCCCGCCTCTTTGATCAGGCCCAGAGATAGGCCCAGAGACACTGACTGGCATAGAAACCGACCAATCAGAACCAAGTCTGGGTGAAGTGCCAGGAGCCAATGGCAGAGCTTTTGATGCTGACTGGAATAGAAACTGAATAATCAGAACCTAATCTGGGTGAATTTCGAAGGCAGAACCTAAGGTGGGGGCTAAAGAGGGGTTTTAAAGGCAACAGCTGTTTGGTGTAAGGTGTGAGATAGTGGTTCAATTTTTTAATAACCGATTTGGCAGTATAGTGCATATAGCTGGCTATCAGTCCAGATATAAGAATTATGTGTTTTGTCTGCCAAGAGCATCTCCTCCTGCTGAAAAAGGAAAAAGGCTTCCCCCTCCCCAATTTAAGCAATCCTATCCTATATAATCTATCTGTGCTACTAAAAGGGTAATATGCTAATTAGACCGGGTCTACTGGCCATCTTCTGGACATCTGACTTCCTTTCAGACAAAGCCATGGTGGTGGGTGCCGAGGAACAGGCAGTTAGGGGTGATCAGGCTGGCAAGGGAGGGAAGTTGGGGGCAAAATCAGGCCGGCAGGGGGTTAGGGGCAATCAGGCCAGCAGGGGAGGGCAGTCAGGGGTGAGGTCAGGCTGGCAGGGGAGGGCAGTTAGGGGAAATGAGGCAGGCAGAGGCCGTTAGGGGCAATCAGGCTTGCAGGGGTGGGCAGTTAGGGGCGACATCAGGCCAGCAGGGGAGGGCTATTGGGGATGAGATCAGGCCGGCAGGGGAGGGCCATTAGGTGAGAGATCAGGCCAGCAGGGGAGGGCAGTTGGGGGCAACCAGGCAGGCAGGGGAGGGCACTTGGGGGTGAGATCAGACTGGCAGATGAGGGCAGTTAGGGGCAATCAAGCAGGCAGGTGAGCAGTTAGAAGGCAGCAGTCCCAGATTGCAAGAGGGATCAGGCCTAATCTGGCGGTCAGACATCCCCCAAGGGGTTCCCGATTGGAGAGTGTGCAGGCTGGGCTGAGGGAACCCCTCCCTGTGCACAAATTTCATGCACCGGGCCCCTGGTCTATCATAAAGAACCCAAGTTGTACATGTTAAATTGGCTTAAGGTCAGTTCATAATTGTTTATGGAGCACTTACAAAGTGCTAAGTACTTTGCATATATTATTTAACCTTTATGATAACCTATACAACAATCCTCACAATGCTCTTTACACAACTGTTATTGCTTGTTATGGTTTTTAGTAAACTATCCATGCATAGGGTGGTGCTAATCATTATCATTATTTAGAGAAAGAGAAACAAGATCATCACATCCACCTATGTGGTGGGTACAGTCACCTTGTATTATAGATGAAGAAACTAAGCCACAGGGCAGTTAGGTGACTACTCAAGGTCACAGAACTAGAAAGTGCCTGCATGACTCTGAAAGCCCTTCCTTCTAACCACGATGCTTTACTGCAACCCTTAATGATTCTTGTTAAATAGAGGAATTTATGGCTAAGAAGTGAGTTAAATATTCCTTAGAAAGAGTATTTATGTTGCTGAGTTTTCTTATGTGCTTGAAAGGTAGAAAATAACCTGTCAAGTCATAGGGCATGCTGGGTAGCTACAAGATAATTAGACACCTTTCAAAGCAGTACTCTCAGCGTGGAAAATGTCCTTAAGGACTTTGATTCAAATGACTGATTTCATGACAATGGAGGGCTCAGAACACTGAACAAGGTTCTTTTATGAAGACCAAAGGAAATCGTTAGGCTAGCACTGAGTCTTTTCAGCATGAACATTGGATGCTGAAGATTATCTGTGCTGATTTCCCCCTAATCCCGTTATTGGGTTTCTCGTTACTCGACCTTAGGATAGCTTGTACAATATCATCTCTGTAACCTTTGTGTTTGTAGGTTTATCTTGATCAACTATCAGTGCAAAGTGAGAAGCCGCCTTTCATCTGGTTTCCAATGGTGCTAACTAGAAAAAAAATAAAAGGAAGCTAAAAAGTTTTCATTGAGCAGAAATAAAGTAGTCAAGGTATTAAAGCACTGATAGTGAACCTAAAGAAGGCATTTGAAGAAGGAAGCCTTCCTAGGGAGAAGGTTCACTAAAGAATAGCGACACCATAGGACACTGCGAACAAAGAGGGTTTTCTATAATCTTGATTATTTGCAGTGGAACAAAGTTTCCCTGCTTCAATAAGAGTTTTTGTCAGTTCATCCTTATGCTGAAACTGTTCTCCTAAATCAATTGTATCAAAGATCTGGCATTGTTAAGGAAGATAATCCTTGAACTTTTAGCATTATATAAAGGAAAGCTGGAAAAGAGAAAGAGAGAGAGAGAGAGAGAGAGAGAGAGAGAGAGAGAGAGAGAGAGAGCAAAAGAAAAGAAGAGAAAGAAAGAAAAGAAGAGAGAAAAGAAAAGAGAGCATAATGCTCCATAACCTTCCTACCTCAAAGAGAAGAGAACAAGTTTGATTTTGTGAGACCAGCTAACTCAAGTGGAAGAGCAGAGAGGCTGCACAGCCAAGGAGGGAGGAGAGAACAAGGAAGTTGTAAAACACTAGATGATTTATTTCACAACTGTTAATTAAATGAAAGAAGGAGGTGCATTGCGCTTATCTAACATGCTTTCCTTTTATGCTGTGTCGTAATGTAAAGAACATTACCTTTGCAGTCAGTCAACAGACCTGGGTTTACATCCTGGCTCTACCGCTTTCTGCCTGGGAAATTTAAGGCAGATTATTTAACTTCTCTGAGCCTCAGTTCCCATAGTGTTAAGTGGAGTTCCCAGTAGTGTTTCAGCCTATATATGTCATGAGCCTTGTGTTTAACTTTGGGCAACTCAACCTCTCTGGGCACCAGAAGTTCCATCCGTAAAATCTCCATGGCTCAAATCTAGAACTTTTCCCTGCATGTGTGCACAAAACATAAAGGACTGACACTTTTGGTGTTTTTTGTTCTGTAATGACTACCTAATCTAAAGATTAGGCAGTAATGTATTTCAAGTCCTAGCTCATAGTAGCCAGGCAATAAATGGCACAAAAAGCATGCAGTAAATATTAGAACTACATATGAAATTCACTCAAGATCTGTTGGTGACATTGGCTTACTTAGTACTTGCTTTTGTAGAGAAAACTATACGCCAGAGAAGACAATATGTGAGGCAAAAATGTCTCATCTTTAAATTGTTCTCCATTTCCTAAAGCATAATCATATCCTCACAGAGACAGACACACATACAGCATACTTCCTGTGTTCCAGAAAATAAGGCTGAGATCCAGAGAAAGTTAGTGATATTGACTAGAAATGATAAGTTTTAAAATAGGGGAGTCAGGCCTGGAATCTGGATTCCTGAATTCTGTTCTCGTGATCTCTCCATTATACCACACTGACACTGTCCAATTGGTCTGGCATACCTTTCTAGAAATCCTCTCTTAGGGTAAACTGTAAGAGCAAGAAATAAATCCTCAAAATAAGAGTTCATGATGTGTTGATATCCTTGGCTTATTGTGTCATTCTTTATATGTAAAAAAAGATAATGAGTTCTCTGTAACACTTAGAAATAGAGAGTACACACTTTTGCTAAATTGAGTGACCTATTGCAGCTATCAGGTGTTTTAAAAATACGTTTTTGTTGATTTCAGGGAGGAAGGGAGAAGGAGAGAGAGATAGAAACATCCATGATGAGAGACAATCATCCATCAGCTGCCCCCTGCATGCCTCCTACTGGGGATGGAGCCTGACCAGAATCAAACTGTGATCTCCTGGTTCACGGGTCCATGCTCAACCACTGACCCACACCTGCTAGGCCTCTATCAGTTTTGAGCTTTGAATGGATTTTAAGTTCTTGAAAGTTGAAAATTAGCAAAATGTTTTGTCATTTTTCAGAAAGAAAAATTGATGTTTTTAAGAGCACAAATCAAATTTATCAACTCTAAATAGCTAAAGAAAAATATTTTGATTAAAATAATGAAAATTGGAATATCAACAAAATTATTAAATTTTCTGTGAAACATGTCTACTTATAGTATACTAGAGGCCCGGTGCACAAAATTCATGCATGGGGGGGGGTCCCTCAGCCCAGCCTGTACCCTCTCCAATCTGGGACATCCATCTCACAATCCAGGACTGCTGGCTCCCAACCGCTTGCCTGCTTGCCTGCCTGATTGCCTTTAACTGCTTCTGCCTGCCAGCCTGATCACCCTCTAACCACTCCCCTGCCAGCCTGATTGACGCCTAACTGCTCCCCTGCTGGCCCGATTGCCCTTAACTGCCCTCGTCTGCAGGCCTGGTCACCCCTAACTTCCCTCCCCTTCTGGCCTGGTCACCCCAACTGCCCTCCCCTGCAGGCCTGGTCCCCCCCTACTTCCCTCCCTGAAGGCCTGGTCACCCCCAACTGTCTTCCTCTGCAGGCCTGGTCACCCCTAACTTCCCTCCCCTGCTGGCCCGGTCGCCCCCAACTGCCATCCCCTGCTGGCCTGGTAACCTTTAACTGCCCTCTCTTGCCAGCCTGGTTGCCCCTAACTCCTCTCCCCTGCTGGCCTGGTCACCCCCAACTGCCCTCACCTGCATGCCTGATCTCCCCCAACTGACCTCCCCTGCAGGTCTGGTTGCCCTTAACTGCCCTCCCCTGCAGGCCTGGGTCCCCCACAACTGTCCTCCCCTTCAGGTCTGGTCTCCCCCAACTGCCCTCCTCTGCCAGCCCTGTCACCCCTAACTGCCCTCCCCTGCTTGCTTGATCACCCCTAACTGCCCTCCCCTGCTTGCTTGATCACCCCTAACTGCCCTCCCCTGCTTGCTTGATCACCCCTAACTGCCCTCCCTTGCAGGCCATCTTGTGGTTGCCATCTTGTGTCCACATGGGGGCAGGATCTTTGACTACATGGGGGCAGCCATCTTGTGTGTTGGAATGATGGTCAATTTGCATATTACTCTTTTATTAGATAGGACTAGTGGCCCGGTGCATGAAATTCATGCACAGGGGGAGGGGGAAGGGTGTCCCTCAGCCTGGCCTGCACCCTCTCCAATCTGGGACCCCTTAGGGGATAACCAGCAGTCGGACATCCCTCTCACAATCCAGAACTGCTGGCTCCTAACTGCTCGCCTGCCTGCCTGATTGCCCCTAACTGCTTCTGCCTGCCTGCCTGATTGCCCCTAACCACCTCTGCCACGGCCCCACATCTGGGACCCAGAATTCCCTCCTCCAGCCAACCATAGGCACCTGGGATCTGGGCTTCCCTCCCTCTGGTCATCCATAGGCGCCCAGGCCAGCTGCAGCCGCAGGGGATGGTGGGCAGGTGGCTTGCCTGGGCTGAAGCCGCAAGTGCTGGCACCCAGGACCGTGGGGTGGGCAGCTTCTCTGTCTCCTGGGCCACAGCCAGCCGCAGGTACTGGTGCCCGGGACTGTGGGGTGGGCGGCTTCTCTGTCTACCAGGCTGTAGCCAGCCGCAGGTGCTGGTGCCTGGACCACAGGCGGGTAGCTTCTCCATCTTCCCTGGGATGCAGTGTGGGTGACTTCTCTGGCTGGCTGCAGCCTGAGATCATGGGGCAGGCAGCTTCTTCGTCTCCCGGGCCACACCCAGCCTCAGGTGCTGGGGCCCATTTTCTCCATCTGCCCCAGGATGTGGGGCAGGCAGACGTGAGGCTTCTGCTGCTGGCTGCAGCCTGGGATCACGGGGCAGGATGCTTCTTTGTCTCCCAGGCTGCAGCCAGCCTTAGGTGCTGGGGCCCGGTTTCTCTGTCTCCCCCAAGACATGGGGCGTGTGGACATGGGTCAGGCGGCTTCTCCAGCTGGCTGCAGCTTGGGATCACTGGGCAGGCAGCTTCTACTTCTCCCGGGCTGCACCCAGCCTCAGGCGCTGGGGCCCAGTTTCTCTGTCTCCCCCAGGATGTGGGGCAGGCAGACATGAGGCTTCTGCTGCTTTCTGAGGCCTGGGGTCATGGGGCAGGTGGCTTCTTGGTCTCCCTGGCTGCAGCCAGCCTCAGGCGCTGGCATCCAACTTCTCCGACTCCCACAGGCCCGGAGCGGCTGGGGGGCGGGGTTGCCCCCATCTTTTCAGGTTAATTTGCATACTCACTCTCATTGGCTGTTGGGTGTAGCGGAGTGACATTAATTTGCATGCTTCTCTTTTATTAGTGTAGATGATATTATTTAGAAGCATTGCACTTATAAGAGTCATGCCCAAACTGACTTAGATTCCTTAATATAGCTTATTTTATCCAGCTAAATATTTTACGATTTAACACTTTTTCCTTTGTAATATTAAAATAGTTTTAAAAAGTAACAGAAACATAAAGCATTGTGTAAGTGTATGTACTTACTATCTATTCCAGTTCAGTCTAACCTATAATAATATAAGTCAGCCTACGATGCTCATAGAGAGCCTGCTCTCCAGGGCATGATGCTGGCCCTAAGATAACTAAGGCGTCTGCCTTTGAGGAATTCACTGTATGAGCTTTATGGAAATAAAAGCTTATAGTTGCTAACTTTTATTGATATTTTGCTGTGTATCAGCCACACTGCCAAGAGTTTCGCAATACGTTTTATTTAATACCTCCACCTAAATCCTTGGGACATAGCATTTTATTAGCCCCATTTTATAGATGAGGGAACAGTACCTTAGATTAAGAAATTTATCCACAGACACATGGCTCAGAAGTGGTTTAATTAATAATTCACTTGATATGCTAACATGGATATACATACAGAAACAAAACTACTTACATAAGTAAACACAAATACTTGCAACTTTTATTTTTTAAAATATGAATATATTTTTTCTTCTGTAATTGAGAGAAAGGTATTTGTTGCTATTGTTGTTTCTCCTGCCAGCTTATGCTTAAATAAGGATTAGTGATAGTAGTATTATCATTGTGCAGAAGGGCAAAGCATTCACAATCACAAAGGAGGGCAAAAGTCTTTCCTAGCTATTAAATTAATTCTCAAGTGCTCTGCCCCTAACACTACAGTTTGTTCATTTTTTTTTTTAAAAAAAAGATAAATTATTGCCTAAGTGATATTTAAACTTTAGGTTGTCTTCATAATAAAACGCCTGATTTTCAACCATATTTGTGTTCTTTCTAGGAAATCGTGTTAAAACATGCTTTGAAGATATTCAGAACTGTTTATTATAAAAGGATCCCACCCTAACTGGTTTGGCTCAGTGGATAGAGCATTGGCCTGCGGACTGAGGGGTCCCAGGTTCGATTATGGTCAAAGGCATGTTTCTTGGTTGCGGGCACATCCCCAGTGGGAGGTGTGCAGGAGGCAGCTGATTGATGTTTCTCTCCCATCGATGTTTCTGACTCTCTATCCCTCTCCCTTCCTCTCTGTAGAATAATCAATAAAATATATTAATATATATATATATATATATATATATATATATATATATATATATATATACAAATAAATAAAAGGATCCCAAGCACAAGCACACTAGGACCTTATGTATGAGGTCCTGTAAGAGGAGCACAAGTATAGGAGGGAATTTCAGGGGAAACATGAGTCTTTAAGAAGACTAGACTTTCTTTGCCAATTCTAATTAAAGTTTTAGATAGAAAACTCTTGATGGAATTAGAAAAATATTAGAGATAATTCATGCATTTTAATAGTAGATTGACTGACTATTAGTTTTCTAAGTTGCCAAACAAAACTACCACTGACTAGGTGGCTCAAACAACAGAAATTTATTTTCTCACAGTTCTGGAGGCTGGAAGTCTAAGATCACAGTGTCAGCTGGGTTGATTTCTTCTGAGATCTCTCTCCTTGGCTTGCAGATGGCCCCTTCTTGCTGTGTCCTGACATGGTTGTCCCTCTGTGCACGTGTGCCCTGGGTGTCTTTTTGTGTGTTCGAATTTCTTACTAGGACAGCAGTGAGATTGAATTAGGGCTCATCCTATTAGCCTCATTTTAACTAAATTATGTCTTTAAAGGCCCTCTCTCCAAATGCAGTCAGATGGCAGGTGCTGGGGACTAGAGCTTCAGCATGAATTTTGAGGGGACACAATTCAGCCTATAGCAGTGACCTTTAGCTGCAAAGAGCTGAGAGTTCTTCCATATCTAGAATTTTGTGCATCTTCTTCAAATTTTTCACTGTATATAAATTGGCCACAATCTATGTTACTGATATGCTTTTCTTTATTTATTACAAATGACATTCCTGCTTTTCTGTACTGCCAAAAGAAGGGATCATAGAATATTGTTCTGGGTTCCCCTTGTCACTAATAGAGACACTTTCACAATGCCCAGAGCCCTTGATGTCCTATAAAGGAGGAGGAGGTCCTCAAATTCCTTGCAGCAGGAACACTCTTAGGTGGCACCGACCTTGACTTGGAAATGGAGCCGTACAGCTGCAACAGGAAAAGGGATGGCGTCTGCATCATCAATCTGAAGAAACCTGGAGGAGCTTCTGCGCCAGCTCCTGCCATTGCTGCCCCTGAAAACCACACTGATGTCAGTGCCATGTCGTCCAGGAACACGGGCCAGCGAGCTGTGCTGAGGTTTGCTGCTGCCCCTGGAGCCACTCCCACTGCTGACGCCTCACTCCTGGAACCTTCACAAACCAGTTCCAGGCAGCTCCTGGGAGCTGAGACTTCGGTGGCTACTGATCCCAGGGCTGAGCACCAGCCTCTCACAGATGCCTTACATTAACCTGCCAGCCATCACTCTGTGTAACTCAGACTCCCTCTGTACTGTGTGCACATTGCCATCCTGTGCAACAATAGGGAGCTCCCCAGTGGGTCTGATGCCATCCATGTGGGGCTGGGAGGCTCTGTGCATGTGTGAACACCCATGGGAGGTCATGCCTGACCTCTGCTTCTGCAGAGATTGAAAAGGAAGAGCAGAGCACTGCCAAAAAGGCTGCGACCAAGGAGGAATTTCAGGGTGAATGGACTGCTGCAGCTCCCGAGTTCACTGCCACTTAACCGAGGCATCAAACTCCTCTGCGGGTGCCCTGGTGCCTATTCAGCAGTTCCCTTCTGAAGAAGAGTGCTCAGCCCTCCGTGAAAGACTTGACTGAAGCCTTCACTGCTCAGAGCACTGAAAGGGTAGGAGCAACACTGAATGTCTTGAACAGAAAAGGGAAATAAGGTTGCTGGGAAAAAAACAGTTTCTTTAAAAATTGACATTCCTGAATTAGCTTCCTGAATTAGTACATTGTGTGTGTGTGTGTGTGTGTGTGTGTGTGTATGTGTGTGTGCGCACGAGCATGTTTGTAAACACGCACACATATATTTATACTAGAGGCCAGATGCATGAAGATTCGTGCAAGAATGGGCCTTCCTTCCCCTGGCTGCCGGCACTGCCTTTGCTCCCTACTGGAGCCGCCTTTCTGCCTTTGCTCCAGCCCGGAGCCACCTTTCTACCTTCCCACGCTGCCCAGAGGCCCAGAGAGGCTGGGGTGGTGCAGAATGCCTGCCCCGTCACCATGGCAATGACATAGGTGTTCCGCCCCACCCCCAGCCACTTGGTGCCTGCATATGCAAATTAACCTGCCATCTTTGTTGGATTAATTTGCATACTCACTCCTGATTGGCTGGTGGGTGTCTCGAAGGTACGGTCAATTTGCATCTTTCTCTTTTATTAGTATAGATGCTTTTGGGTAATAGATAGAGTGACAACTGTGGTTATATCTACCTTTTATTCACTCACACATTTACAACCAAAAGTATGTATTTATTTACCAATTAAATGTGGCCAAATGAATAACCAAAATCACATTTTCACCATGCTAAAATCATTTTTAAAATGCATTTAATTAAGTTTCTCTTTTAGATGAACTAAAATTTCATAATGCATTCAACCTGGTTTTTAAATGCATTTATATAGACTAAAATATCTGCATTTGTACTATGAGTTAAAAGTCATTCCAAGTACATTCAAAAAGAGCCCTGTTGGCCCTAGCCATTTTGGCTCAGTGTATAGAATGTCAGCCTGCAGACTGAAGGGTCCTGGTTTGATTCCGGTCAAGGGCACATGTCCGAGTTGCAGCCTTGATCCCAAGTAGGGGGCATGCAGGGAGCAGCCGATTCTCTCTCATCATTGATGCTTCTATCTCTCTCCCTCTCCCTTCCTCTCTAAAATCAATAAAATTATATTTTTAAAAACCAGCTCTGTTGTTGTGGGTTGTATTTTCCAAAACATGGCTACAACAACATTTTCAATCCCACAGACCCTTGAAACTTCCCAGTCAAGAGGTGGAGTCCATGTCTTCCCTCCCCCTTCTCTAACCTGGTGGGCCTTTATGACTGCCACAACAAATAGAACACAGCAGAAGGGACCTTATGGGACTTCTGATAATAGGTCATAAAAAGTGTTAGGGTCGCTGAAGGAGGAACGCATGAGGCCAAAGTGGTAAGGGATTATAAATTTATTAGGTCATCTGGATACCAGATGGGCTGAACCCCAAAATGGCACCAGCCCCCAAAGACAGGGTGTCACAGGTTTTTAAAGTACTCTAGGCGGGCTTTTTCTGGGCAGAGAATTCCATGAGCAGGTCTGAATTCTGGGAAAGATCAGAGGGGAGAGAAAATGTGGTCTAATCAAGTGGAATGTCCATTGTGAAGTGACTTAACGTTCAGTTCCCAGGGGAGGGGCTATCAATTCAATTATTTGATCAGATCTAACATTCCAGCCTTTTTGTTTTATGGAATAGAGACGAAGGCCATATCTTCCATAGTTACTTCTTGCTGAGATGGGATGTTGAGATCACAGGGGGATGAACTTTGATAATAGTTGGCTGGAACACTGTATAGATTTCTCATGGTTGGAACAAGGGGTTGCAGCAGCATGATTTCCTGAGAGACTGCCTGATGAAGGCTCAGAAGCAGTCCTGTTGAGTGACTTAGGAGGTAAAAGCTGGTCCTGAAGCTGCCACAGCATCACCTGTCTGGTTTTGCTGCTTTTCTGGGCCTGGAGCTAAAATACAACTGAGGCCTAGATGTCATCTTTAGGGAGGAAAAGATCAGAGATCTAAGTTGCCTGACTAGTGATATGAAAGGGGAGGATAGGTTACCCTGGGGCTGAGGTTCCTGTTTTCCCAGTTCTGGCCCTTGCTAGACATCCAGAGCTTTCTTGTAGGTTCTGAGATAAGATTTCAAAATAGGATAGAGCAGTGGTTAAGCCCCCCATGCCAGTCCCAGCACCGGCTGTGATGCCGAGGGTTATGAGGAGACAGATTATCTGAATTACCCTTTAGTGTCATATATGATGGGATACAGGGACAGGTAAAAACTGATTATTGGCAGCTACATCTACATTGGGTGAGAGATAGATGAGAATACAGGGTCCTGTCCAGTTGGTTGGGAGGTAGATGTATGTGCTTTCCCCATAGAGGAAGAAAAATCCCTGATCATGGAGACAAGCTGGAAGGTATAGAGAGAAGAGGTGGACTATAGGGTACAAGGTTCCTTTACCCGGTTCCATACTCCAAGATGAGGGGGTAGTCGCCATGGCGATACCAATAAGGGGTGAGTGGTTGAGAGTCTATTGCAGTGCAAGTGGGCAGGAACACTAGAATGGGCAATTATCCAAAGGAAAAGCGAAAGGGAAGGAAAGGAGCAGTTGAAGCCTGGGGCCTGGATGGTTGGATAAGAACTAAAATGGGCTGACTATAGGAAATAACCATTGGCTTCTGGGGAGACCTGGTAGTCAACCCATTGGGACCAATGGCCGTTTGGTAGTTCTAGGTTAACTGTGGTGTTGTAAGCTGATGATGAGAGATGGCCTATTGTTATATTGCCCTGTGACCTTGTAAAGCATAAAGGGGCTTGGGCAATTAGTGGGGTGTGGAGAGTGATAGGACCTGAGACCAGGAGGGAGGAAGGAGATAGAATATAGATAACGGAAAGAGATAGAATATAGATACGGAAAAGAAGGGAGGCTTGATTCGCCTAGACTGTAGGATAATTACCTAGAAGGGTGGCTACCTTTTCAAGAAATATAGTTTCCTTTTCCTTTTTTTATTGTTTAAAGTATTACAAATAGTAGTACACATGTATCATTTTTTTCCCCATTGACCTTCCCCCAGTCTCCCCTATACCCCAACACATGCCCTCACCCAACACACACCCCCCCCCCCCAGTGTCTTGCATTATTGGTTATGCTTATGTGCATGCATACAAGTCTTTCGGTTGATCTCTTACCTCACCCCCCAACCCTCCCCAGCCTTCCTGCTGTAATTTGACAGTCTGTTCGATGTTTCTCTGCCTCTGTATCTACCTTTTTGTTCATCAGGTTATAATGTTCTTTATTATCCATAAATGAGTGAGATCATGTAGTATTTTTCTTTCACTGACTGGCTTATTTTACTTAGCATAATGCTCTCCAGTTCCATCCATGATGCTGCAAATGGTAAGAACTAATTCTTTTTCATAGCAGCGTAGTATTCCATTGTGTAGATCAGGCGTCCTCAAACTACGGCCCGTGGGCCACATGCGGGTGTTTTTGCCGTTTTGTTTTTTTACTTCAAAATAAGATATGTGCAATGTGCATAGGAATTTGTTCATAGTTTTTTTATAGTCTGGCCCTCCAATGGTCTGAGGGACAGTGAACTGGCCTCCTGTTTAAAAAGTTTGAGGACTCTTGGTATAGATGTACCATAGTTTTCTAATCCACTCATCTGCTGATGGGCATTTAGGCTGTTTCCAAATCTTAGCTATTGTAAATTGTGCTGCGATGAACATAGGGGTGCATATATCCTTTCTGATTGGTGTTTCCATTTTCTTGGGATATATTCCTAGAAGTGGTATTACTGGGTCAAATGTCAGTTTCATTTTAGAATTTTTGAGGAAACTCCATACTGTTTTCCACAGTGGCTGCACCAGTCTGCATTCCCACCAGCAGTGAAGGTTCCTTTTCTCCACTAGCAGTGAGGGTTCCTTTTTCTCCGCATCCTCTCCAGCACTTGTCATTTGTTGATTTGTTGATGATAGCCATTCTGACAGGTGTGAGGTGGTACCTCATTGTTGTTTTGATTTGCATCTGGGATGATTAGTGACTTTGAGCATGTTTTCATAGGTCTCTTGGCTTTCTGAATGTCCTCTTTCGAAAAGTGTCTATTTAGGACCTTTGCCCATTGTTTTTATTGGGTTGTTTATCTTCCTTTTGTTAAGTTTGTATGAGTTCTCTGTAAATGTTGGATATTAAACCCTTATTGGAGATAACATTGGCAAATATGTTCTCCCATGCAGTGGGCTTTCTTGTTTTGTTGATGGTTTCTTTTGCTGTGCAGAAGCTTTTTATTTTGATATAGTCCCTTTTGTTTATTTTCTCCTTAGTCTCTCTTGCCCTAGGATCTGTGTCTGTAAAGATCTTGTTATGATATATGTCTGCAATTTTGCTGCCTATGGAGTCTTGTAGAATTTCTATGGTTTCCCGTCTTACATTCAAGTCCTTTAGCCATTTTGAATTTGTTTTTGTGTATGGTGTAAGTTGGTGATCTAGTTTCATTATTTTGCATGTATCTGACCAAATTTCACAGCACCATTTATTAAAGAGACTGTTTTGACTCCATTGTATGCTCTTGCCTTCTTTGTCAAATATTAATTGAGTATAATGGCTTGCATCAATTTCTGGGTTCCCTATTCTGTTCTATTGGTCTATATGTCTGTTCTTGTGCCAGTAACAGGCTGTTTTGAGAACTGTGGCTTGGTAATATTGCTTGATGTCTCGTATTGCGATCCTTCCAACTTTGTTCTTCTTTCTCATGATAGCTCTGGCTATTCGGGGTCTTTTTTTTATTCCAGATGAATTTTTAGAGAATTTGTTCTAGATATTTTGAAATATGCCATTGGTATTTTAATAGGTATTGCATAGAATCTATAGATTACTTTAGGTAATATGGACATTTTAATGATGTTGATTCTACCAATCCATGAACATGGTATGTTTTTCCATTTGTTTATGTCTTCCTCTTTTTCTTTTTTCAATGTCCTGAAGTTTTCCAAGTACATGTCTTTTTACGTACTTAGTTAAGTTTATTCCTAGGTATCTTAGTTTTTCTGGTGCAATGGTAAGTGGGATTGTTTTTTTCATTTCTCTTTCTGTGAGTTCATTATTGGTGTATAAAAAGGCCATAGATTTCTGGGTGTTAATTTTGTATCCTGCTACATTGCCAAATTCATTTATTAGGTCTAGTAGTTTTTTGATGGAGTCTTTGGGGTTTTCTATGTGTAGTATCATGTCATCTGCAAATGAGGACAGTTTTACTTCTTCTTTTCCAATTTGGATGCCTTTTATTTCTTTTTCTTGTATGATCACTGTGGCTGGTACTTCTAGTACTATGTCGAAGAGGAGTGGTGAAAGTGGGCATTCTTGTCTTGTTCCTGTTCTTAGGGGAAATGGGTTTAATTTTTGCCCATTGAGTATGATATTGGCTGTAGGTTTGTCATATAGGGCTTTTTTTATGTTGAGGTATGATCCCTCTATTCCCACTTTGCTGAGAATTTTTATGAAGAAAGGGTGCTGGATTTTGTCAAATGCTTTTTCTGCATCTATTGATATGATTATGTGATTTTTGTCTCTCAGTTTGTTTATGCAATGTATCACATTTATTGATTTGCGGATATTGTACCATCCTTGTATCCCAGGAATAAATCCCACTTGGTTATGATGTATGATCTTTCTAATGTATTGCTGGATCTGATTTGCTAGAATTTTGTTGAGGATTTTAGCATCTATGTTCATCAAGGATATTGGCCTGTAGTTCTCTTTTTCTGTGGTGTCTTTATCTGGTTTTGGGATTAGGGTAATTCTGGCTTCATAGAAAGAGCTTGGAAGTGTGCCTTCCTCTTGATATTTTTGAAATAGTCTGAGGAGGATAAGTTTTAGTTCTTCTTTGAATGCTTGCTAGAACTCCCCTGTAAAGCTGTCTGGACCAGGGCTTTTGTTTGCTGGAAGATTTTTGATCGCTGTTTCAATTTCTTCCATAGTTATCGGCCTATTCAGGTTTTCTTATTCTTGGTTGAGTTTTGAGAGCTTGTATTTTTCTAAGAATATGTCCATTTCATCTAGGTTGTCCATTTTGTTGGAATAGAATTGTTCATAGTATTTTTTTCATAATCATTTGTATTTCTATGGGGTCTGTTGTTACTTTACCTCTTTCATTTCTGATTTTTTTAATTTGGGTCCTCTCTTTTTGCTTCTTGGTGAGCCTGGCTAGAGGTTCATCAATCTTATTTATGCTTTCAAAGAACCAGCTCTTGGTTTTGTTGATCTTTTGTATTGTTTTTTTGGTCGCAATGTCCTTTATCTCCACTCTAATCTTTATTATTTCCTTCCTTCTGCTTATGCTGGGTTTTTCTTGTTGCTCTCCTTCTAACTCTTTAAGTTGCAGGGTTAGATAATTTATTACCATTGTTTCTTGTTTTTTGAAGTAGGCCTGTAGAGCTATGAACTTCCCTCTCAAGACTGCTTTCACTGGGTCCCATTGAATTTGGATTGTTGTGTTTTCATTGTCATTTGTTGCCATGATGCTTTTATTTCTTCTTTGATCTCTTTGGTAACCCAGTCATCGTTTAATAGCATGCTTTTTAGCCTCCAGGTGTTTGATTTTTTAAATTGTTTTTATTGTAGTTGATTTCTAGTTTTATGCCATTGTGATCTGAGAAGATGCTTGATATGATTCCTATCTTCTTGAATTTGAAGAGACTTTGCCTGTGTTTCAATATATAGTCTATCTTTGAAAATGACCCATGTGCACTTGAGAAGAATGTATATTCTGTGGCTTTGGGGTGAAATATTCTGAAGATGTCAATTAATTCCATCTGATCTAGTGTGTCATATAGGATTGATGTTTCTTTGCTGATTTTTTAAAAAATATATTTTATTGATTTTTTACAGAGAGGAAGAAAGAGGGATAGAGAGTTAGAAACATCGATGAGAGAGAATCATCGATCAGCTGCCTCCTGCACACCCCCTACTGGGGATGTGCCCACAACCAAGGTACATGCCCCTGACCGGAATCGAACCCAGGACCTTTCAGTCCACAGGCCGACGCTCCATCCACTGAGCCAAACCAGTCCTGGCTCTTTGCTGATTTTTTTGTTTAGAGGATTTGTCCAGTGGTGTTAGGGGATATTAAAGTCCCCTACTATGACTGTATTACTGTCAATCTCTCCCTTGATATCCTCCAGAAGTTTATTTATGTATTTGAGTCCTCCTGTATTGGCTGTGTATATGTTTTCCAGAGTTATATCTTCCTGTCGAATTACTCCCTTTAGTATTATGAAGTGCCCTTCCTTATCTCTTGTTATTGACTTCACTTTGAGATCTAATTTGTCAGATATAAGTATTGCTACCCCATCTTTTTTTTCATTTCCATTTGCCTGAATAACCTTTTTCATCACTTCACCATCAGTCTGTGTGCGTCTTTTTTTCTGAGGTGGGTTTCCTGTAGACATCAGATATATGGGTCGTGTTTTCTTATCCACTCAGCTACCCTATGTCTTTTGATTGGGGCATTTAATCCATTTATCCATTTACATTTAAAGTTGTTATTGATAGGTACTTGTTTGTCATCATTTTTATTCTTTATTATTGATAGGTAATATGTTCCTTCTTTGCTTCCTATTTCTTCTTTTTACAGCAGACCCTTCAGCATTTCTTGCATTGCTGGTTTGGTGGTAATAAACTCCCTTAGTCCTTTTTTGTCTGTGAAGCTCCTGATTTCACCCTCAATTTTGATTGATAGCCTTGCTGGGTACAGTATTCTTGGGTTCAGACCCTTCCCTTGCATGGCTTTGTATATTTCATTCCATTCCCTCTGGCCTGATCTGTTTCTGTTGAGAAATCAGTCACTAATCTGATGGGGGATTCTTTGTAGCTAACTTTCTGTCTCTCTCTGGCCACTTTTAAGATTCTTACTTTGTTGTTGGTGTTTGCCAATTTAATTATAATGTGCCTTGGCGTCGGTCTTTTGGGGTTCATTTTGTTTGGGACTCTGAGCTTCTTGGATTTGTGTGGGGTTTTTCTTCCCTATATCAGGGAAGTTTTCTGTCATTATTTCTTCAAACAGGTTTTCTATTCCTTGCTCAGTTTCCTCTCCTTCTGGCATCCTTATTATGCGAATGTTGTTTTGTATTGTGTTGTCCCAAAGTTCCCTTAGGCTCTCCTCCTGCTTTTTAAGGTTTTTTCTCTACATGCTGCTTTGCTTGGGTATTTTTTCCTACCTTGTCTTCTATTTCACTGATGCTGTCCTCCACTTCTTCTAGTCTACTGTTGATGCTTTCTATTGAGTTCTTTATTGCAGTGATGTCATTTTTCATTTCTTCGTGGTTCTTCTTCATTTACTCTTGGTTCTTACACATATTGTGGAATTTGTCTTTCAACCTTTTCAGCGACCTTATGACCATTTCTTTGAATTCTTTCTCTGACATATTGTTTGCCTCCATTTTGTTTACTTCCTTTTCTGGTGCAGGCTGTTTCTTTGTCTCCCCATGATCTCTCCTCTCCGGGTGTCTGGTTATGTAGCTCTCTGTATCCTGCGTTGTCTTAAAGGCACAAAATGCAACACAACAATGCACAATGCACAAGGCACTGAATACAAATATATTCACGATACTAATAACCCCAAATAAAGGTTACCACCAGAGAAAAGAGAATTAGGGTATAAAAAAAAGTGAGTGCAAAAATGATATTGAGGAAAGGAAAAAAGTAAGATAAAAGAAAGAGAATAAAAAAGAAGGGGGGAAAAACTATGTATATGGGGAGAAAACTCAATAGAACAACAACTAATCCAAAAAAATGCAAACAACTAACACCCAGAGATGAATGCAAACTACAAATAACAACTAATAACAAGCAAGGAGAGGCAAAACAGAAGAAAAAAAAGAGAGAGAGAAACAATCACATAAACAAACAAACAAACAAAAAAACCAATCTAATCAATATTCAAACAAACAACAACAATAAGACAGAAAGAAAGAAGGGCAAAACCAAACAAAATAAAACAAAAAACCATAAAAAAACAACAACAAACAAAAACAAAAAAAAAGGAAGAGAGAAAAAATTGGATAGTGAAGAAAGAGAAGAGAGAGGTGTGTATGGACTTAGAGCAAAGGATCAGAAATTAGATATATAAGTAGGATGAATTTTTAACACTGGGTAAAAAGAAGGAATAGCGAAAATCTAAAGCAGGAATAGGGTAAGAGAAACAGGACAACAAAAGGGGAAAAGTGAGGAAGAGAGTGTTGGCATAAAGGTAAAGTTGAGATAGAGTAAAATGATGCTAAAGGAAAAATGAAAATAGAATGTAGAACATTAATCCCAAAATAAAATAAAATAAAATAAAGAGAAAATAAAATGAAACTTTAAAAAGGTAAAATAATAGTAGTAATAATATTGATTAAAAATAAAAATATAATAATTAAAAAGGTAAAATCAAGTGAGAAAAAAAAGAAAAAAATTAGTTTCTTAAGTAAAAGATAAAAAATAAAAATGTGCAGTAGTGAAGGTCATTCACTTCCTCTATTGTTCTGTTTGGCACACCTGTTTCCTGTCAGGTAGTCAGGACAGTATTAAAGTTCCCTATTTTCCACCGCTCCTCTGTGTTGTAAATCACAATCCTGTTTTCAAGCAGGTGGTATTTCTTTGTTTCTTAGCCTGCCTTTAGTTGTATTTACACAAGAGTCAATTTGTGATTCAACCCCTGGGTGGCAGTGTTTCTGTATTGACATCCGGGTCTATAAGTCCTCTCTACCCAGTATTTAGATTTTATTTTCCCTGCCGCACTTAATACTGGTTTGGGGGAATGGACTGCCCCAGAGCTGGTTTTCTGATTGTTTCTCCCCACTCTGATCACCAGGTTCCACAAAAACAACTTTCCCTTGCAGTCTCTGAGAGTGTTTTTAATTGGGTGATCCTATGTACTGGGCTTAGTAATCAAAAGCAAGGATTTAAAGAGAAAAAAAGAGCCCGAGTAAGCACGTGAACTCGCGACTTTTTCACCCCAGCACTGTGCACGACTCTGTGCATGTCTTTTTCCCCTGGCACGTTGCAGGTGGTATACTGGTGAAACTTCAGGCTGCCTTTTTGTGCCCAGCCCAGCTATGGGTTGATTTCTAGAGTTCCCTTATGCTAGCAGCCCTGTGGACCCCCTTCCACATTCACGGATTATGCTGGCCCCCAATGGCCAGGGATTTTGTGGGGCACAGACTTCCTCTGAACCTCTAGATTCCGCTTCATGTATTTCTCCCTCCAGCCTGGATTGCAGACCTCACCATTCTCTGGGCGAAATCGGACCTTTCCATGAGAAGGTGCAAAGCTTGTCCAAGTCCGCGTATTTGTGCTGCTTGAGACCTGGTGTTCGTGGGTTCACAGCTGGTCCCTGGGTGTTGTGGGTGTAGGGTTCCAGCAGGTAACCAATTCTGCCTGGTTGAAGGTAAGGCTAGGCTTCTGATCACAGCCACTCTCCCCTTCAAGATGGCGTGGTCTCTGTGGCAGAGCTGGTCGCTCCGGGAGAAATGTCAGCAGAAGTGGAGGCTGCCCGATCAGGGGAGCTTGGTCTGGCAGTCCCCAATAGTCCCTTGGAATATAGCTGTCCCTCACTCACAAATAGACACTCCCCATACGTCCACATACTCTCCTTTCATTCTCTCACTCACACTCTATCCTTTAGCCTGCCTTCCTGTCAGCAGCCATCTTCCTCGACTTCCCCTTTTCCTTTTTATAAGCTAGAGTGATTTTGGCCTGAATCCATCTCTTGATTGGTAAAGGGATGGTGGTATATGCTGACAGAGACTGGATTGGTCTGGTTTAGGATGGAATGGGTAAGGTTAAGTGTTTGTTCGAGATGAGTGAAGGTGAGAAAGTTCCTTACGGGTGTAAGAGAGGAGGACTGGAATAGGATGAGAAAGAGAGTTAAACCCCACTTCCAGGTTCAGGATTGTCCCAAGGGGGAGGTGGGAGGGGTATGTTCAGGACCTAGAAAGAAGGAAATCTCATACCAGGGGTAATTGAAGCAGGATAGGGTAAGTTAAAAGAGACAGGACTAAGAATTTAGCAAACAGAAAGGATCAGGTGGGCATGATGATAAAACAGATGATATAATGTTGATGATAAAAACAAAACAAAACACTGTCTGTGTGGATATGCACATTCTCCCATGTCTGGGTTTTTCTAGGTACTCCAGTTCCCTCCCACAACCCAAAGATGTGCCCGTTAGATTCATTGGTGTGTCTGAATTGTCTTTGTCTCAGTGAGTGTGGGTGCGTGTGTGGGAGTGCACCCTGCAAAGGAAGAGTATCCTCTCCAGGGCCTTGCACTCTGAGCTGCTGGGAGAGGGTCTGGCCACCACTACCTGTAACTGAAATAAATGCATTGGAAAATCATTCTCTTACTTGCTTATATTAATCTTTCTGAAATGTATGCATAGCTCACATGTATTTCCAAGAACACATAGATGTAAAATGAGAACTTACTATACATCTGTAGAAATTAGATAAAGTAGGAATCAGCATGCAAGTCCTCCAAGTTAAAGGAGGCAGTGGGTTAGAAGCAGTGATGGGGGGCTAGGGGAGGAGAGGGACATATGTGGAATGTGCCAATTTCCCCCATGCATATACTCCTACCATGACCAATCAAGATCAAGCTATCAGAGTGTGATCAATGGGCTTGTAACATTTTGGAAATGTTAACAGTCCATCTTTTTCAGCCATTTGAGCCAGCTCCAGCATGTACCACTACTGCCGCAGAGATTTTATAACTCAGGTGGGGTCATGGCTCAGGGATCATAGACATAGGCAAAGAGACTGGGTGAGAAGTACTCTTGATCCAGGCAAAGCATCTGGATGACATGTACAGCAAGCATGTCAAACTCCTGGCCCGCAGGCTGCATGCAACCCATAACAAATATTTTTGCGGCCCGGCCAATATAACGGTATGTAAGAAACATCTTAATAAAAATTTGATAACTTAATTTTTACAATATCCTGTTATACATAATTATTAATAACAAACTACAATGTTTGCTAATGACTGATTACTATAAGCATGTTGCATTCATTTCTCTTACATGCCTTACCCTCAGGTGCACCATTTCTCTCCACTAATACTAGCAGTGAATATTTTAGCAGCCGATTGCCATGTCATTAGTCTTGGACTGACTTGTTTAGTGTGTGCAACAGAAAATATTTCGCTTTCGGAGAACAAGAAAAATAGACTTATTTGTGTTACACTTATTAATTTGTGCAGTTATTCAGTGTCTGGGAAGTTAATGTTCAAGAAAAAATATTAATTTTTATTAAAATGTTCTATTATTTTATGTTAACGATTACTCATTTATTTCAGCCCTTTGTATTCAGCTGGTCTCTGCCGAAATAAACCTACGTTTCTATGAAAACTGAAGTTTTTGTTTTTTTGTGGCCCATCCTATATAATAAAGAGGGAATATGCAAATTGACTGTCACCCCGCCACTAAGATGGTGGCGCCCACAGCAGAGGTGGGGGGGTTTTCTATAACACAAGATGGCTGTGCCCAGCTGAGGAGGGGTTTCTGTAACACAAGATGGCTGCACCCACAGCAGAGGCCGAGTTCCCATAACCTTAACGAGCAATCAGCAGGGACCTGAGGCTATGCCCCCTCCTCCCCCATGGGACTTGACAGGGGACCTCAGGCCACGTCCCCCACCCTGGCGCCAGGCTGGAGGACCTCAGGCTGCACCCCTCGCCCAGCAGTGCTTGCAGGGGGATCTCAGGCCATGCCCCCTGTCTTGGCACCCGGCCGGGGGACCTCAGGCTGCTCCCCTCACCCTGGACCAGGGGACCTCAGGCCATGCCCCCTGCCCAGCGGGGCTTGATGGGGGACCTGAGGCTGAGCCCCCCCATCCCGGTGCCAGGCCTGGGGACCTGAGGCTGCACCTCTTGCCCGGTAGGGCTTGACAAGGGTGGGAATGGCTGGGTCCGGATCTAGCCCAAGTCTTCTAGCCTCCTCTCTCTCCCTCGCTCTCTCTCCTTCTCTCTCTCCTTGATAAATGTTCTGTCTTGCTCCAAGCTATCTTCATTCCAAGTAGCAACATTAACAAATATAGCATTATAAGAGTATTTTTGGCTTACATTCTAGAATGGGAAGTGTCAGTATTTAAATCTATGAATTTATATTATTTCATTTCCAGTAGAGATTTACAACCAAAATGACATAATGATTGTGGTTTTCATCACTTACTGAATCCTTAAAAGAAAAGGGGGGGGGGGGGTGCCCTTAACATTTCAATTCCTTTGTAAGAGTCTGTGGCCTTACTAGATGTACCAGTTAATAATGTGTATTTTTTCAATAGATGGATTTACACATATGTTGATATACATACAATTTGATATGTATGCTATTTTGTTGTATTGACAGCAAGCTTCAAAACTTCATATGCCAAATTTGCTGAAGGTGTTAACATCATAGATATTTTTACGCTTAAAAATGTCAAATTTTGTACCAAAAAAAAAGAGCATTGGCGGCAAGTTTTAATTCATTACTTTATTTTGAAGAAAAGTGCTGCTGAAAGTTATCGTTTACTTCAGGAAGCTTATGGTGAACATGCTCCATCTCAAGGTACTTGTGAATGCTGGTTTAAATGCTTTCAAAGTGATGATTTCAATGTGAAAGATAAAGAACATCCAGGTCAACCAAAAAAGTTTGAAGATCAACAATTACAAGCATTATTGGATGAAGATGCATGTCATACTCAAAAACAACTCGCAGAAATATTAAACACTAGAGACCCAGTGCACGAGATTCGTGCACTTGGGGTGGGGGGGGCGGTGGGGAGGTTCCCTCACTCCAGCCTGCACCTTCTTGCAGTCCAGGATCCCTCAGAGATCGGGCCTAAGCCAGCAGTCAGACATCCCTCTTGCAGTCCAGGGCTCTCGCAGTCCAGGACCCCCTCGCTCCTTACCACCTGCCTACAGCAGAGGCAGGAGAGGCCCCCGCCACCACTGCTGCTCTCACCAGCCGTGAGCCCGGTTTCTGGCTGAGCAACGCTCCCCGTGTGGGAGCGCACTGACCACCAGGGGGCAGCTCCTGCATTGAGCGTCTGTCCCCTGGTGGTCAGTGCACGTCATAGCAACTGGTAGTTCTGCCGTTCGGTCAATTTGCATATTAGCCTTTTATTATATAGGATTGCTAAGCAAACAATTTCCAATCTTTTACAAGCAATGGGAAAGATTTTAAAGGAAGGAAAATGGGTGCCACATCAACTGAACGAAAGACAAATGGAAAATCAAAAAGTCACCAGTAAAATGTTGCTTCAAAGAAAGTCTTTTTTGCATCAAATTGTGACTGGCGATGAAAAGTAGATTTATTTTGAGAATCCCAAATGCACAAAATCACGGGTTAATCCAGATCAACTATCAACATCAACTGCAAGGCCAAATCGCTTCGAAAAGAAGACAATGCTCTGCATTTGGTGGAATCAGGAAGGTGTGGCGTATTATGAGCTTCTAAAACCAGGTGAAACCATTAATACTGATTGCTACCGACAACAAATAATCAATTTGAACCACACTTTGATCAAGAAACGACCAGAATGTGCCAGAAGACATGGCAAAGTAATTTTGCTTCATGATGACGCACCATCACACATTTCAAAGCCAGTTAAAGACACATTAAAAGATCTTGCCTGGGAAGTATTAACCCACCCACTGTATTCACCAGACCTTGATCCTTCAGATTACCACTTGTTCTGATCAATGGCACACGCACTTTCTGAGCAGCACTTGAAAAC
Organism: Cnephaeus nilssonii; assembly: GCF_951640355.1. Taxonomy (NCBI): domain Eukaryota; kingdom Metazoa; phylum Chordata; class Mammalia; order Chiroptera; family Vespertilionidae; genus Cnephaeus; species Cnephaeus nilssonii. The sequence goes on from NC_137077.1 coordinate 81,329,028, forward strand.
GTACGAAGAAGTGGAAAATTGTGTCTGAATGGTTTGCCTCAAAACAAGAAAAGTTCTATTGGGACAGTATCCACAAATTACCTGAAAGATGGGGGAAATGTGTAGCTAGCGATGGACATTACTTTGAATAAAGCACATTTGATGTTTCGCTTGAAATTATTGTGTTTTCTTTGATTACAAAATCCGCCATTATTAACTGGTACACCTATAGAGTACAGTTTTAGTAATGATACTCCCATTGTTAAGTTCTGTCAATTGGTTATAAGGTAAGAGAAGCCCAGATAAACTTTTCAGAATCAAAACAAATACGGTAGAAATAGTGTTTTCCCTTTCACCACAAAAATTGGTGACACAATTTGGTATAGGTAAAATTAATTATGTAAAATCATCAGAAGTCATGGAATTGAAACTAGTTTGTGATTGGGTTCTGTGTCTCCTGTGAAGGATGAAAAAGATAAAAAACCAAAAATTTTAAATTTGAATTTAAAAGGCATCCTACCCAGGCCTACTGCCCATTTTCTTTCTCATTCCATAACTCTTAATCCTGGGCTACTCCTACTTTTTCATGCTATCAAGCCTGCCTCGACCTGATTGCAGAGTTCAGGTCCAAGCTTGTCTCTGATAACGTACCTGAGCCTCTCCTCTAAAGTTACCCCCAAGGCCCTGGGGCTTCAAGCTTTTTCTTTCTTATAAAGTCCGGAGCCTCTACCAAGAGAAATATGAGCTTAGAGCTGCGTGCCCAGGTTGACAACATTGCTGTCCTGTTCCTTATGAATCCACAGAACCTGGTGGCATGCTGTAGGCCTCTTTGAGAATTATAGGTTTCTTTGTTTACCACACCATTGTTTACTATTTAGTCCTCTATTTCATTTTCCTGAAAAGTGACTGGGAAGTTAGGTTTGGTATCTTATTTCCCTGGGTTTTGTAGGAAGCTACCTCTAGAAAACAAACTAGAATTATGCCACTGTAAACCATTTCTTGCCCTTCCTCAAACCCTTAATCATGCTCCCAGCACTCTCTATTCCCTTTTCAGCTTTATTTTTCCTTTCTAATGTTCATCACTGACTGCAGTGTCATGTATTCTACATATGTATTTGTCTATAGTCTCTCCCCCCCACTAGAATGTGAATTGGAAGACACATCAGGGTTTTTTTCTATTTTGCTTACTGCTATATCCCTGGCACCTAGAGCCATGGCTGGTAAATAGTAGGCACTAGATAATTATTGAAAGTATGAATAAATAAACGAGTAAATGAACAAATTCTGCAGGATAGGGCTTAGAGCTGGCAATAGCATTCAGAGCTAGGGCTTTCTAGTGGCCAGCTTCACAAGAAATAAGGTGAAAATAATTTCCATGCAAGGCTATTACATATTGGGAATATATGCTTCATTCATTCATCCATTTATTTAACAACAAAAATTTATTGAGGACCTTTTGTTAGAAGTTGGTGCAGAGTTCTGGGTTGGTAGGGTTTAGAAATGATGTGTGTTATTATAATCTACTTTATGGATATTTACTCACATGTTGGCTGAAGGAAAATGTGAATGAATGCTGGAATAAGTGTTCTTATACAGGTAGATGTAAAGTGGGAGTTGGAGTGTTTTAAGGAGGTTTGTGGAGAGGTGAATTTACAAAGGAGAAAGCATTTATTTTACATACTGAAGAAGTTATTGGCAGAGTTCCCTATGAGCTAAGGGGAACTGAATGTTTAAAACCACAGATGAGAACTTTTGGGATTTCACAAGAATTGCTGTGACCAGAGATGAGGTTGGAAATGTAGGTTGGGATAGGAAAGTATATTAAAGATTAAGATTAGAAAGTATCTTAAGGATTTTAAGATATGTGTATCTTGTAGGTTATGGGAAACCACATAAGTTTATTAAGCAGGAAGTGACATATATGTTATTTGTTTCAGAAACATGAACATTTTTGGTGCAGAATGTTGGGACTGAGGAAGGAGAGAGATTTCATACAGGGGTCTGCAAAGGAGCCACATCTTTGGTCCAAGTGGAGATGGTAAGGACTGAGGTAATAGCAATGGGAGTGAGGAAGCGATAAAGCAAGTAGGTATGATGGAGGTGGAACCTATAGGATTTGATTAGAAGAATAAGGTAAAGGGAGGAATGGGTAATGGTGATAATGGTTTTATCTCTAACTGATATAAGTAATATACAGGGTAAAGGGAACAGGCTTCATGGAAAGATGGGGAGGGAGATACCAGTTTGCTGTTAAACCTGCAATGCTTGAGTTGCCAGACACTATTAAGAAGGTGGGCTCTGAGATTAGTATAAAATGGGGCTGTGGATGAAGATTTGGGTGTCATTGTCAGACTGGTTGTTAAGCCAGGAAAAGTGGAATAGGGAAACTGAAACAGATCCTATCTAATAATAGACAAATATGCAAATTGACCATACCTCCAACACACCCACAAGCCACACCCACCATCCAATCAGAGCGAGTATGCAAATTAACCCAAACCAAGATGGCTACAGCCACAGAGAGCAAGGTTTCCTAGGTAACAGAGGAAGCCAAGCTTTCCGCCTGCCCTTGCCAGGCCTAAGCCTCCACTCAAGCTACAGAGTTTCAATTATAGAAGGTAAACAAATTCAAACAAATGGCGGCAGAATGGAGCTTGAGAGAGCAGGCCAGGGTTGCCGCCGGCAACAGGGGAAGCAAAGCTTTCCGCACACCCTGGCCGGGACCACCCACTTAAGGCAACAAAGTTTCAATTATAACCCCAACAGAAATGGCTGCCGGCCTCAGAGGGAGCCCCAAGCTTGGCTCCGCTCCAGGCTACAAAGTTTCAATTGTAGAAGGAAAATAAATTCCAGATACCAGGGCCTCTGCTTGGATTGCCAGGGGGCGTGACCGGCCTGCAAACCACCACAGGCCCCTCGCTCAGGCCATCCCACACCCCAAGGGAACCCCCACCTGATCCGGGACACCCTTCAGGGCAAACCAGCTGGTCCCCACCCCTGTACCAGGCCTCTATCCTATCTAATAAAAGAGTAATATGCAGATTGATCATCACTGCAACACACAATATAGCTGCCCCCATGTGGTCAAAGATCCTGCCCCCATGTGGACACAAGATGGCCACCACAAGAGGGCCAGTAGGAGAGGGCAGTTGGGAGGCACCCGGCCTGCAAGGGAGGGCAGTTGAGAGGGACCAAGCCTGCAAGGGAGGGCAGTTGGAGGTGATCAACCCTGCAGGAGAGGGCATTTAGGGGTGACCAGGCCGGGAGAGGAGGGAAGTTGGGGGCAAACAGGCTGGCAGCAGAGTGGTTAGGGGGTGATCAGGCTGGCAGGCAGAAGTGGTTAGGAGTAATCAGGAAGGCAGGCAGGCAAGCAGTTTGGAGCCAGCAGTCCTGGATTGTGAGAGAGATGTCCGACTGCCCGTTTAGGGGCAGTCGGACATCCCTCAAGGGGTCCCATATTGGAGAGGGTACAGGCTGGGCTGAGGGACAACCCCCCTCCATGCACACATTTCGTGCACCGGGCCTCTAGTAGTTAAATAACCAAGCAGTTTACAGCCATCTAGTAAATTATAAAATCCTATCTTCCCTAACCAAGGACACTTAAGAGTAAATGGTTTACACTTCTCCTACTCAACCAGAGGGTAAATAGCTTAAATAACTCTACTCAGGGAGTTAGATAGCAGGAACCCAATTAGTGCCATTTGTGCTAGCCACACTCAAGGACAAGTCAGGGCAATAAATTTCATTTTGGTGCATCAGCTTAAAGCTGATGAATATTCTATTGAGATCCTCCTTTAAGACCTCCCTTAAAATCCCCACCTTTAGAATATAGGTGAGAACCTTCAAGACAAAGACTCAGCATGGGCTCTCTCTGGAGCACACCCATACCTTTCTTCCCTCTCAGGCATGCATCTTTACTTTCCTCTTCTAAACTCTAAGGATTCCCAGGAGACTTTTAACCACTGGAACAATGAGCAGTATCAGCTCATCTTGGGCTTACCCCTGAACCTGTCTCCAAGGCCCCCTTTTCTCTGACTTTTCAGTGAGCTAACTATAGCTCACTTCTTTCACTGTGACTTTTACTTCTCAGTGAGTCCACGCAGCCCAGTGTGGCCCACTTCTTTCCTATAATGTTTCTAGAGATCCAACGCAGAGCACTGCCTAGGCTTTCTCTGATTGCTCCTTTTACCCTATGCCCTTCGTTTGTTTTACTGTCCCCAGCTTTAAAAAATATACTCTCAAAATCACCTGGACTCATGTTGTGAAATCTTTCCTGCAGGAAGTCAAGAACCTACACACTACTGGCCTGCCTGAGGCAGACCCACTCAGGGCCTGGTTCCTTTCTGATGACAATTGCTGAGGCTATAGGATTTTATGATCTCTATCATATAGAGGATACAGAGCAAGAATAAAAGCACTCATAGGATGCAATCCTGAGGTATGTGAATATTTAAGAGAAACTGACAAAGATGGAGAATGAGTAGTCATTTTCACCAGAACCAAAACCAGAGGAGAGGGAAGAGAGAGGGAGTTATTTTGCAGAAGAAAGAACAGCTAACCAAAAAAAAAAAAAAAAAAAAAGCTGCAGAAGTCAAAAGAATGAGGTTCAGTAATTAGGAACCTTAGGTGACCTTGGTGACCTTAACAAGAGCCTTTCCAGTTGGGTGCTTGTGGTGACAGCTGGGTTGCAAGGTCTGAAAGGTGAGAAAGCAGAATGAATGCTGTACATTTTATATGAATGTGTAGCAGCAACCCGATTGCACCCTCAGCCCCACCCCACACAACCTTTCTCACAGAAACAGATTCTCAGTCATGCAGGGCTTATGAGTTGAATTAACTTAGCACCTTGTATTTGCATGAGAACTCTATAATAGTATCCACAAGCTTACACAGTGTGACTGCCAGCCATTTACTTTTTTTTTTTTTTTTAGCAACCTCACAGATATTTTTTTTATATGACTGAGAAACATCACTTACTGACCAAAATGTATTTGAAGTGAGTAAGGTCCAGGAAGTCTTCATTTCTAAACTAATCAGGGCAGTCACACATCCTGAGGTGGCCTCAATTTAAGTTTGATTGCTTCTGTGCTGGTGACAGTATCCTCTGTCACCTATTTGATGAAACAAACTTGCTGAGATCATTTTATAAGCAGAAATTTCCACAAGTAAAAGGTCAGAAAGTACAGACATATTTATGTATCTTTGTATATAAATGAATAGAAAAATATGAAGGGTGCACACCCATCTAATGGTTGGCACTGAGTAACTCTGAGTAGAGGAGAAGGATTAGCGGAGAGATAAAGGTAGGACTTTACTTTTCAGCAGCCAAATAGGTGTAGTACATTTTCCCAGGATGTAGTTTATTTGCATCTGAGTCACAGAGGGGCGCTTAATAGAAATACATATTCCCAGGTCCCACTCTTGATCTAACAAACGGGATGCTTTGAGGCTGAGACCTAGGAGCTTGCATTTTTAAAGAGCACTATTGATGGTTCTTGGGTATAGCAACATTGGAGGATCATTGGTACATAGAACAGCATACTGACTTGGGAATCTGAGGGTCAGAGTTTTAGTCCCAACCCTTACCATTTGGGTGGCCTTGCACAAATAGCTTATCTTCTTGATCCTCACTTTCTCATGTGAGAATTGAACATTCCCTCTAGGATTCTAGGATTCTGGGATTTGCTCTAGGATTCTGATTTGTATGACTGCGAGTGTGACATAGCACTGTGAAAAAGAAACTTTCCTTGAGACAAACCTTCTCATTATCATGTTTATGCTTGTGCCTGGTCCTACCAATTAAGAAGATGCATTTAAAGAGATCATGTTTATCGTTTCAAACTTTTAAAATTTAAGATTATCAAACCCTGAGGTGCTTATCTGTGACAGGCATTCCTGCTAACGGTTATGAGTGTCAGTCATGGGAGGACCCTTGCCAGGTTGGTAATATATCAGTCATTAAACGTTCCTCTGTTTCTTCTTAATTTGTAAATATTTAGATGTGATGAGTCTGTAAAGTGGCTGGGGTAGGGGATGAGGTTGGCGGAGGAGGCATGAGGAACAGGGGGAGTGTTATAAACATAAAAAGTTTAATTTCTTAGCACGGAGGTTGTTCAAATCCTAAGCTGCCTTTAGTGCAGGTGTGATTCCTTCCTCTACCTCATTTCTATGCTTTGTAACTAGATACCTGGGTCTCCTGCAAGCTCGCTTTGCCTCTGACCTGGCATTTTGGATCAGACTCCCTGTCTGGGGCAACACAGTGATAAGTTAACTGGTGAGATGGCCTTTGAGTTACACCCTAATGAGAAAGCTGGGGCAAGCAATTGGAGAATATCTGGATAGGAATTCTCCCTTCTGCTGACCTTGGCTCTGCTTTTAACCTAAAAAAAAAAAAAAAAGGAAGAAAGATTACTGTACTATTGGTTTTTACTGTACACAAATACATGAGAATTTCTTACAATTGTTTAAAATTACAATTGTTAAGGACATACAAATGTGGCTTCACTGTAATGGAGAATACTGACCTTGGCAAAGCCTAGTATATCATAACCACAATGAAAATAACCACATCCATGCACACACATGCAAACAATACCCTGACATTTCCTAATTGTATGTAGGATATCAAAGTCCCAAGTTGTATCTTGCAAGACATTGTGTCCCTTCTTTACTATGTTGCCTTTTTCTTTTCCAGCCAGAAAACAATTGCCCTCCCATTTTCCCTTCTTCTCTTCATATCTTCCTTCCTCCTTTGAAAATTGGCATGTCTAATATATTTGAGCCCCAATAGCACCTTTTTCATAGATGATGGTGATTTAATACATGCACTGGGACAACATTTTTAAAAGTACAACTATTTATGAACACTGTGGTGAGGGAGGCTGGAGTAAGCAGGATTCAGTTTTGAGTGGAGACTCTCCTTTTGTTTGGAAACATCACCTTAACAGGACTATTGCTTATGTAAAGGCCAAGTCCAGAATATGTCTGATGGGAGAGATTTGTACAATGACCAAACAATTGCTATGCTAAATTGTGGAAAAAAACAAAATCAAACCAAAAACCTAAAACAGTATTCATTGGGTAAGCAGGCAATTCTGAGAGAATGCTAGGCTAACTGACTACTTTCTCTGGGTTGTGGATGATAGGAACCAGTGACATTGAGGGATGATGAGAGACAAGAGTGGATGAGAGACAAGAGTGAAAGACCTTGATTGGCAGATGTCTAAGTCTCAGCTCTGAGGACCAGTGGAAGAGGAGAGAGACTTACAGGTAAGGAACTTGTCATGGAAGGGCCTGGCCCATGAACTTTAGGAGCACTAATAAATATCTCATCTGAATTTCTTTCATTGTTCTCATCCCTTTATTTACATTTAAATTTTCAATTAAGCTTTATTAATCATTGAAGCCTGAATTGAACTTTGCTGAAGGAAGTTATGAGCTGGTTCTTTGACCACAGTTGTTTTGAGCTCATGATATGAGTATAGCTATTTCTTCTTCTGAGGCTAATGTGAAGGTGATAACATCCTTCTATGTGATATCATCAGTCCTTAAATTCTATAAGTTGGTCAGCAACAAAGATAGTGTCTTAAGAAAGATCAAGAAATTAGTAGCAACACCCAAGATTGGCTAGTAGTGTGTGCATGCTTTCTGCAAGGTTCTCTGTAAAATTAAGAAAGAACATCTGAAAGGGACATGGACATCTGGAATTATGCAAGATGGAGAGTTGAATAATTTGTATTTGGGTGTTAAAAGAAAGGGTAGCCTGGCCGGCGTGGCTCAGTGGTTGAGTGTCAACCTATGAACCAGGAGGTTTGATTCCTGGTCAGGCACATGCCCGGTTATGGGCTCGATCCCCAGTAGCAGGTGTGCAGGAGGCAGCTGATCAGTGATTCTCTCTCATCATTGATGTTCCTATCTCTCCCTTTCCCTTCCTCTCTGAAATCAATAAAATATATATTAAAAATATATTTAAAAAGAAAGGAAAGGGGAGTCTTGCAAACCTGAGCACTCCCAGGTTAGTCATAGTATGTTGCATTTTCAAAATTCCACACATTTAAGATTATCCATTTTGAATATCATACTTATACATGCTGTAAATTAATATTTTTAAAATTTCTTTATGTTTGGGGATATCCTGTTAAAAGTGATATCATATAATATTATATCCTATGTGATGTATGGGGATTACATTTTATCCAGATATAAATGACCACTATTTGATTGCAAAGAAAAAATAAAAGAGTAAAGTTGGACTTAGACTGAACTCTTGGAGGTCATCTAACTTATAAAAGATGGAGTTTACTTGATTGACAGATCTCATAAAGGAGAATTTTGATGGAAAAACAATCTGACTTTGTAATCAGTTACAGTGTTGGTTTCCACTATCACCCTAAAATTCCCTCATTGATATAATGCCTGCTTTGCAATCTGTTTTGTCTTAGTCACTGATTTATTCTCCAAAAATTCTCTTCAATTTCAGAAATACAAAGCCACACTCAGTAACAGTGATTCATGACTAAAAAATTCACAATTTATAGTCATTCTAGAGGTCTGATTTTTTTTCTTTCTTTCTTGAGCTTTTCAGTTTAAAGATAAGTAGAGACACTTCTGGGAAGATTAAATTAATTGTCTCAAATTATTGGCATCAAGCTAAATATCATCTCATTCACATTTGCCTCATTCCAACCCTAACAGTGAGGGTTTTATAGATAATATTCCTTAAGCATACTTACTTTTCATCTTTGGGGAAAAATAATCTGTTATTGGTCAATAGTACAGATCCTGGGATTAGAAGATGAACTGGGGTATTTATTGCGGCAGACACTGCACACCCTACGTCAGTGATTATATCAGGAGTCAGGGGCCTTAAAGGAAGATATAAATTGGTGCCACAGGCCTGGCGCCAGGCACAGACAGGGCCTGGTTCTCAGTCATGACCAATGTTGAGCTGTCAAAGTGATTTCTGGATCCTGTGACCTATCCCCCGCCCTGAGATCACAGCCAGCATTGCATAAACTTGCTATTAATTGGTCTTTTTTGCTTTTGTGTTCCCTTACATTTCTGGCCTCCCTTTCTTCATTTTACCTTATCAGTAGTTAAAAGTGGAAAGTAGCTCTTAAGAATTCTTTCTGAGGGGGCATGATGAGAGAGAATTAAAGAACAAGCTCCCGATGGCAAGAAACTGGAAAGAGCACCACCTCAGAAGATGTGGACATCAGAAAGGGAATCTTAAAGGAGGAACAAGGTGTCAAGAAAGAAAATTTGGGAGCTGAAGGATTTCTCGAGGATATCATGATAAAAAGGGACAGTATGGGTGTTACCTGGGGAAGAAAACCATCAGAGCTGAAAAAAAAAAAAAAATCAAAGAAAGTCAGGCTGAGAGAATTGGCGAGAAAGAGATAACAAGGAAAGTAAGAGGTTGGGAAAGAGCCATGTGCTAGCGACCATATCAGAGTCTCCCCTACGCACAAGTATACACTCATTCTTTTCTCAGACCTGAACTTTCTGTAATTTAACAGGCTTCAAAGCAGAGGTATTCCCAATAAATAACTAAATATGTAAAGATATGTATTATGAAAGTTCACAGAAGAATTCAATTATTAGATGTGAAAATCCAATTTCCTTCCCCCTCCCCATTATCCAGTCTTGAGAACCTGGATAGGCCTCAGAAAATTACCTTTAAATCATTATTTAGGAAAACACCTGTCCTTCTCTCTTCTGCCATTACAGCCTTGCGTGTCAGTGGACTAAAGTGCATTAGAATCTATTGGAGAGATGCTGGTGAGGAAACTTGCAGTAAAAGGGATGAAAATGCTTCTACTCTCCACTGCCCCCATGGGACTTAGCTTACTAAAGTCACCACCAGCACTTTTCTTGAGCTGGATTTACTGTATATATTCAATTTTAAATTAAGTGCAAAAGATTTATTTACTTCAAGGGTTTTCTAAGGCCCCTTTTAAATGTAATATATAAATAGGGTTTTAGGGTCTGAACTTCCCCCCATTGTGCAGTTAAAATGTAATCATGAAGAAGACTGTGAAGAAGGCTGTGGGGTGTGTCAGCAAAACATAGGGAAGTTTGTTATGAAAAAGAAAACTCAAAATCACAGAACATCTAAAATAAAATATAGTATGCTTTAGATTGTCTGTGGTTTGAGATTATTTCTGTTGTGGAAATTACTCCTTAGTGGTGATAACTGCCAATTGACCAAATTTTGGTGTCTGAAACTCATAGATAAACAAGAAAACTATTAAATACTATAAAATCACTGACAGATGCCTTCTTAAATGACCAAACCTTCAAAACTTTTCTAAAATCACCCTTGATCTCATTTTAAAATCCAAGCAATAGCTTTTAAAAAATTGTTCTTTCAAAAGATTCTCATTTTCTGTACTTACGATATGGTAGGTTAGAGTATTACATACACATTTTTGCAAAAATTAGGTTACTCTGCCAAGATGAATATTGTGTAACCCCCTGGACTATCATAATGGCCCAGAAGTAAACTTACAAATAAAAAGAAAACAACCTTTTGCAAAAAGCATGATCAGCAAAGCAGACATTGCAATGTATTCTTTTCTTTAAAATCTTTACCCAAGAATATGTTTTTATTGATTTTTAGAGAGAGAGGAAGGGGGAGGGAGGGAGAGAGAGAGAATCATTGATATGAGGGAAACATTGATCGATTGCTTCCCATATGCACCCCAACCAGAGATTGAACCTGCAACCAAGGTATGTGACCTGACCAGGAATCAAACCCTGGACCTTTCAGTATATGGGACAATGCTCCAACCAACTGAGGCATCAGCCAGGGCTGCAATGTATTATTATTATTATTTTGTTTATTTGTTTGTTTTGTTTTTTTATTGTGTAAAGTTTTACATATGTCTCCTTTTCCCCAATTGACCCCCTGCAGCCAGTCCCATCCCAGTCAAGCCCCCACCGCCCCAGTGTCTGTGTCCATTGGCTATGCTAATATGCATGCATACAAGTCCTTTGGTTGCTCTCTAAACCACCCCCCTCCCCTACCATTTGTCTCTGGATCTATTCTTGTTCATCAAATTATGTTGGTCATTATATCCTACATATGAGTGATTTCACATGATATTTATCTTTCTCCGTCTGGCTTATTTTGCTTAGCATAATGCTCTCCAGTTCCATCTATGCTGTTGCAAATGGTAAAAGTTCCTTCCTTTTTATAGCAGCATAGTATTCCATTGTGTAGATGTACCAAGGTTTTTTAATCCACTCATCTGCTGATGGGCACTTAGGCTGTTTCCAAATCTTAGCTATTATAAATTGTGCTGCTATGAACATAGGGGTGCATATGTCCTTTCTGATTGGTGTTTCTGGTTTCTTGGGATATAGTCCTAGAAGTGGGATTACTGGGTCAAATGGGAATTCCATTTTTAACTTTTTGAGGAAACTCCATACTGTCTTCCACAGTGGCTGCACCAGTCTGCATTCCCACCAGTGGTGAAAGAGGGTTCCTTTTTCTCCACATCCTGGCCAGCACTTGTCGTTTGTTGATTTGTTGATGATAGCCATTCTGACAGGTGTGAGATGGTATCTCATTGTTGTTTTGATTTGCATCTCTTGGATGATTAGTGACTTTGAGCATGTTTTCATATGTTTCTGGGTCTTCTGTATGTCCTCTTTTGAAAAGTGTCTATTTAAGTCCTTTGCCCATTTTTTGATTGGGTTGTTTATCTTACTTTTGTTAAGTTGTATGAGTTCTCTGTAAATGTTGGAGATTAACCCTTTGCACTTGCTTGCTTTTTTCTTGATTCCTTTATTCTATTGCTAACCGTGTCGAGTCACACTCGACATCCAAGTGCAAAAGGTTAAACCCTTATTGGAGATAACATTGGCAAATATGTTCTCCCATGCAGTGGACTTTCTTGTTGTTTTGTTGATGGTTTCTTTTGCTGTGCAGAAGCTTTTTATTTTGATGTAGTCCCATTTGTTTATTTTCTCCTTAGTTTCCATTGCCCTAGGATCTGTGTCTGTAAAGATATTGCTATGACATATGTCTGCTATTTTGCTGCCTATGGAGTCTTATAGGATTTTTATTATTATTTTTTATGTACAGAGCAGAATGACATTATGGGTAGGGGGTATCCATTTTTTCTTTCTTTAAAATCCTCATCAGAGGATAATTTTTCCATTGATTTTTAGAGAGTGGAAGGAAGGAAGGGAAAGAGAGAGAGAGAGAAAAGAGAGAGAGAGAGAGAGAGAGAGAGAGAGAGAGAGAGAGAGAGAGAGAGAGAGATTGGCTCCCGCACCTGGCCGGGGAAGGAACCTGCAACCTGGTTACATGCCCTTGACCTGGAATGGAACCTGAGACCCTTTGGTGTGTGGGCCAACACTCTACACTAAGCCGCACTGGCCAGGGCTGCAGTGTATTCTTAATAGACATTCAACGTATACTTACCTTAAATGGAATATAAAAAGAAAACATTTTTGCTTATATTTTGTGATAAGATCTAAAAAACAGCTCACCCACACTTTTAAGTTGTTTTAGTTTGCTTATGGTAGAGAGGAATGCTATTACATCACTATGTCCTCTTGACTGCTTTTGTTAATCACATTTTAAATAGTGAGCAACAGCATCTGAAGTCTTTTTATTCTGCTGTTAGACTGTGGTTGGGTTCTCCTAAAAGTTTCCTTGCTCATCCTTTCACTTGAGGTCTTTGTGTTGGTTAATTTGATGTGTCAACTTGACTGGGTCTTGGGTACCCGGATATTTGGTTAGCACTATTCTGGTTGTGAGGGTGTTTTCTAGGTAAGATTAACATTTGAGTGGATAGATGAGTAAAGCAGATTGCTCTCCTCAATGTGGGTGGGCCTCATTTAATCTGTGTAAAGCCTTAATAGAACAAAAAGTTTAAGTAAGATATAATTTGCTCTCTCTGACTGATTTTGAGCTGGGACATCAGTCTTCTCCTGCCCATGGAGTTGGACTCAGACTGGAACTTACACCATCAGCTCTCATGGTTCTCAAGCCTTCACACTCAGATCCAAACTATTCATTGCCTCTCCTGAGTCTCCAGTTTGCATACTGCAGATCTTGGGACTTCTCCACATTCTGAACTGCATCAGCTAGTTCCTTATAATAAACTAGAGGCCCAGTGCATGAATTCGTACACAGGTGGGGTCTGGCCAGCCCAGCCCCAATTGGGATGGATTGGGGCCCAGCCTTTAGGCAAGAGGTTGGCCGGCCGGCCCACCCTCATTGGGGCTGAGCAGGGCTGGGCTGGCTGGAGGGGTGGCTGTGGGCAATTGGCAGGCGGGTCCCTCCCCTGATTGGGGTGGGGGGCTGATTGGAGGTGGGGCCGGCTGTAGGGAGGGTCTGTGGGTGGTGGTCAGGCAGCCCAGCCTCCAAATGGGTTGTGGGGGCTGATCAGTGGTCAGTGGCTGGCCCTGACCTTGATCGGGGTAGGGGGACTGATCTGGGGTGGGGCCAGGCAGGGGGAGGGGCTGCAGGAAGTTGGCAGGCTGGCCCCGCCCTCTATTGAGGTAGGGGGACTATCAGGGATGGGGCGAGCTGGGGGGAAGGGCCGTGGGAGGTTAGCTGGCTGGCCCCAATCCCCATCGGGCAGGTTCACTGGATGCAGTGGGCGTCATAGTGACCAGTCATTCTGGTTGTGGTGTTCCAGTCACTGGCTTTTTGTACATATAGGCTAAAGGCCCAGTGCATGAAATTTGTGCACAGGGGGTGGGGGTGGGTCCCTCAGCCTGGTCTGCACCCTCTCCAATCTGGGAACCCTTGGGGGATGTCCAACTGCCTCTCGCAATCCAGGACCACTGGCTCCTAATTGCTCGCCTGCCTGCCTGCCTGATTGTCCCTAACCCCTCTGCCTGCCTGCCTGATTGCTCCTAACTGCTCCCTTGCTGTCCTGATCACCCCTAACCACCTCTGCCTCACCCCACACTTGGGACCCAGGATTCCCTCCTCCAGCCAGTCACAGGCACCTGGGACCCGGGCTTCCCTCCCTCTGGCTGGCCGCAGGCACCCAGGACCCAGGCCAGCTTCACCCAGGCCAGCCGCAGCTGCAGTGGACCAGGGGACCTCAGGGTGGGCAGCTTGTCCCTCTCCCAGGCCACAGCCTGGCTGGTCCCCATTCCTCCCTCGTGAGCTCATTTGTGTCTGGCTGGTCCCCATTTCTCTCTCCCCAGTGTTGAGTGTCTGAGCAGTTCTGGTGTGAGGGCATGAGGGCATGAGGGTGTGAGAGCATGATGACCATTTGCATATTAGCTCTTTATTATATAGGATATTTGTATATATGTATATGTATATGTATATGTATATGTATATGTATATGTATTCTGTTGGTTCTGTTTCTCTGAAGAACCCTGACTAATATAGCCACCTAGTTAGCCTTTTCATCAGACTGTCAACAGGAGCTATGTTTGGCTATAACTCCCTCCCTGCAAAGTCTCTTGAAAGAGCTTTCTGAGAGGGTCAGAGAAGAAGAGCCATTCCCATTCATGGACTTAGAAACGGTCCCAAGGCAATCCCATTTAAATAGGTCACCTCTTCCTCAGGCTCATTTCATGTAGTTCTACATGTCTATTTGCCTCTGGCTTGGAGCACCAAAAGCTTTTAGCATCTGGCAGCCACTTGCTCAGTTCCCAACTGCTGATGCTCAGCTGCTGGAGGACTCGCTCAGCTTCTGGAAGTAATTTTTGCTCTTGTTATTTACAAAGCCCACCAGTCTGGCTGTTTCTTTCTACTTGAGCTGCTTCTCATTTTCCTTAAGGGTCTTTACTCTCATATGGATGGAGAGGCTTCTGGAGACCTTGAAATCCCATGACATTAAAAAAAAAAGTGCATATATGTCTTTTTCTGTGAAACAGATCATATATTTTTTCCTGTAAAATTTTTAAAAGATCCAGGAACACCCCTCCTCCCAAAAAAAGATCTTTGTCTCAGGGAGTTGGTATACTTGCTGATTCCTTAAGGCATTTTGTTATTTTTCTACTCCAAGGAAGAGATATCAACTCAGTCACTAGCATTGTTTGCTTTGTAGAGCACAAAGGTGGTCAGCAGTATCTTGCTTTCTTAACCAAACTTGCTCTCCTTAACCGTAAAAGTTGTATATACTTCTTCCTAAGAAGGACATGTTAAACCTTCTCAGCCATTTCAGGTCAAGAGAAATTGTGCAAGGTTAAGCTGACTACATTTTCCCCTAAGGAAATGCTCTAAGCTTTCAGGGTGGGGCATACACAAGTTCACTGTTTATTGAAATTTTATGATACCTTGTCTTCCTTAAGCACACATATTAATAAAAGGTCTATTTTTTCCACTTCCTCCTACATGTTGCCTCTCCTCCCCCCACCTATATTCGGGGGCACTAAAGTTCAGTGTCAGGGTTTTCACTGATTTCAAACAAATTTTTATTGAGTTCCTCCATTTTTTTAATACCTGGATTTTTAGAGGTGGGAACTACAGTGACAGGACTAAGTCAGTGCCATCATTTTTCCCTGACCACAGGAATAGTACTGTGTTTGCTGCAATTCCACCATCATATCTTGGAAAGTTTATTTATAGTTATACTCCTGTTGCCTAACAATAGGACTGGTTGTTGTCTGCATGGAGCTCAGTCCAGGAGGATAAAGAGCTACACAAATAAACAGTGATAATCAACAGTGACAACAAGTAGAACAATAGTGTCTACAAAGTGCAATGGAACTGCAGCCTGAGGGACAATTCAGTTTCCACCTTTGCAGATTAGGGAGGGCAAGGGAAAGTTACTAAGAGGAGAGAATTTTCTTCTGGCTCCTGACATGAATATAATTTGGCAAGGGGGACCAAGGGGAAGGGAATAGAGGGAGATCTGATAATTCTAAGACAGAAAAATCTAGAAAGGCATTCTTTTTTTATATATATATATATATTTTTATTGATTTTTTTACAGAGAGGAAGGGAGAGGGATAGAGAGTTAGAAACATCGATGAGAGAGAAACATTGATTCAGCTGCCTCCTGCACACTCCCCACTGGGGATGTGCCCGCAACCAAGGTACATGCCCTTGACCGGAATGGAACCTGGGACCCTTCAGTCTGCAGGCCGACGCTCTATCCACTGAGCCAAACCGGTCAGGGCAAGGCATTCTTTCTTAAACTGTTTAGAAAACATTTGCTGTTTAAACATTTCTATTAAGCAATATTTGTAAAATGCTTATTTAAGACCAAGATATTCTGTGCCAGTGTTTTTAAAACAGAGAAACAGCTGCATGCATTCAATACCTTATTAGTTTTAATTTTAAAAAATAATTTAAAAGAATTTTAAGGCATAATTTTTTTTTGCTTTTAAATGGAATCCATTCTTTTTAGACAGAAGCTCTCTAATTTTATTATTTGTTTAACATTTATAGAGTGTTTTAAATAGTCTATTTAACATATATTTACTCTCTTAGGAAAGGGTTTACTTAATGCTTTCTAGAAAACAGAATTGCTACTGTCAGCTACTATATGATTTGATTTCTTACAAGTGTTTATAAGTTAGACTCATTAACACTCCTTACAAAGGGTTGTTTTGGGAAATATTTGATTTCTACTTTTAAAGTTGTTAAAATTGTGATCAGAATTTCCTGAAATAACTAGTGTTCTATCCCAATAAAGTATCAGAACTCTACATTTTTTATGCACTTATAGATTAACTTTTAGGCAGTGATTTGAGGAAATATATTTGAAAACATTTATGCACAATCATTTATCCCCCTTTATTTAAGTAACTAGTGGCCTGATGCATGAATTCATGCACATTGAAAGGAAATTAATTAGAAGAGATATTTTAATATCACTATTTGCCCTTTCTCTATAATATAGAAGTGTCAACCAAATTCATGATCGACAATGACAGATCAAAACACACATGTGTGATTGGCGCCAGCAAGAGATTTGTATGTATTATGCATGCGCGAGTCAACTTAGCCTTATATATATAAAATAAACTTGCTTAATTAGAACTGCTTTTTGATTTAGCTAAACTTTTTCCAGCCCAGTGAAGCACCCCACCTTCTCTTTCAGGTAATTGTCAGCAACACAGCAGTAAATATCAACACGAAGCAGATTATTATTGTAGATCATGCAGGGAGAACAAAGGGTAAAATACTTAACTGCAGCAGTGTTTGACTATATTCTGTGCAGCGACAACACCTGAAGTCATTTTTCAGGTCCACCATTTCTTACTTCTTTTCAGTTGGGTCAAGTTTCTAAGCTTTCTAAATCTTTGTTTTCCGCTAATGAAGAGAAAATAGGATTCCATCAAGTCTCCTATCTACCTCTTCCTCACTTCTGTGAGGATCAAATGAGATGAGGCATGGGAAAATGCTTCACAGACATTTGGTTAAAGTGTAAATGTTTCCACCTGGCTATAAAGCAAGTCATGTTCCTGGGCTGAAGAAACTGCAAGGAGGCTAGTTGCTACAGAGAAGAAGCTGGGCATTGCTACATGACGTCATTACCCAGATGGACACTTAGCATATTAGCCTTTTATATATATACTAGAGGCCCGGTGCACGAAATTCGGGCAC
The DNA here is from genome assembly GCF_951640355.1 of Cnephaeus nilssonii. Taxonomy (NCBI): domain Eukaryota; kingdom Metazoa; phylum Chordata; class Mammalia; order Chiroptera; family Vespertilionidae; genus Cnephaeus; species Cnephaeus nilssonii. Next base: position 81,346,546 of record NC_137077.1, read on the forward strand.
GGGGGAGAGGGGTGTCCCTCAGCCCAGCCTGCACCCTCTCCAATTTGGGACCCCTAGAGGGATGTCTGACCACCCGGACTGGTGGAATCAGGCCTAAACAGGAAGTCGGACATCCCTCTCACAATCCAGGACTGCTGGCACCCAACCGCTTGCCTGCCTCTGCCTGATTGCCCCTAACAGCTTCTGCCTGCCAGCCTGATCACCCCCTAACCACTCCCCTGCCAGCCTGATCAACACCTAACTGGTCCCCGGCCAGCCCCATTGCCCCTAAATGCCCTCCCCTGCCGACCTGGTCACCCCTAACTGCCCTCCCCTGCCAGTTTGGTTGCCCCTAACTGTCCTCCCCTGCAGGCCTGGTCACCCCCAACTACCCTCCCTGCTAGCCAGGTCACCCCTAACTGCCCTCCCCTGCCAGCCTGGTCACCCCTAACTGCCCTCCCCTGCCATCCTGGTCACCCCTAACTGTCCTCCCTTGCCAGGCTGGTTGCCCCTAACTGCCCTCTCCTGCAGGCCTGGTCCCCCCCCCCCCAACTTCCCTCCCCTGCAAGCCTGGTCATCCCCAACTGCCCTCCCCTGAAGGCCTGGTCCACCCCAACTGCCCTCCCCTGCAGGCCTGGTCCCCCACAACTGCCCTCCCCTGTTGGCCTGGTCTCCCCCAGCTGCCCTCCTCTGCTGGCCTGGTGACCCCTAACTGCCCTCCCTGCTGGCCTGATTGCCCACAACTTCCCTTCTTTGCAGACCTGGTCCCCCCTACTGCCCTCCCCTACAGGCCTGGTCCCCCACAACTGCCCTCCCCTGCTGGCCTGGTCTCTCCCAACTGCCCTCATCTGCTTGCCCAGTCACCCCTAACTGCCTTCCCTGCTGGCCTGCCCCCCCCCCCCCCAGCCTCCCTCCCCTGCAGGTCTGATCCTCCCCAACTGCCTTCCCCTGCAGGCCTGGGTCCCCCCAACTTCCTTCCCTGCTGGCCTGGTCCCCCCCAACTGCCCTCCCTTGTTGGCCTGGTCTCCCCCAACTGTGCTCCTCTGCTGGCCTGGTGACCCCTAACTGCTCTCCCTGCTGGCCTGATTGCCCACAACTGCCCTCCCTTGCAGACCTGGTCCCCCCCTACCGCCCTCCCCTACAGGCCTGATCCCCGCAACTGCCCTCCCCTTCAGGCCTGGTTCCCCCCAACTTCCCTCCCTTGTTGGCTGGTCTCCCCCAACTGCCCTCCTCTGCTGGCCTGGTCACCCCCAACGGCCCTCCTCTGCTGGCCTGGTCACCCTTAACTGCCCACAACTGCCCTCCCATGCAGGCCATCTTGTGGCAGCCATCTAGTGTCCACATGGGGGCGGCCATCTTGTGTCTTGGAGTCATGGTCAATTTGCATATTACTCTTTTATTAGATAGGACTAGTGGCCCGGTGCATGAAATTCATGCACATTAAAAGGAAATTAATTAGAGGAAATATTTTAATATTGCTATTTGCCCTTTCTCTATAATAGAAGTGTCAGAGATGAAAGAAAATTAGTAAAATGTATGTGAAAATCTCCTTCCTGTCAGTCTGGGGCACGCTGCGGGACATAGAGTCAAGTCCCCGCCCACCACCTGCACAAGCTTTGAAAACACAGGAGATCCAGACCTGGCCGGCCCCACCCCCATTGGGTGAGACTCAGACCTGGCCAGCCCCACCCCCATAAAGCCCCTCCAGGCAGGGGGCACAGCCTCAGGTTCCACAGCCCAGCTCTGGGGTAGGGGGCACAGCCTGAGGTCCCTGTCAAGCCCCACTGGGCAGAGGGTGCAGCCTGAGGTCCCCCGCCCTGGCACTGGGTTGGAGGGCATGGCCTGAGGTCCCCGTCAAGCCCCGCGGGGCGGGGGGTGTGGCCTGAGGTTCCTCGCCCTGGCCAGGCACCATGCAGCCTCAGGTCCCTGCTGTTCGGTTGTGATGTTATGGTGTCCTGGCTAATTTGCATATTCCTCTATTATATAGATAGATTATATAATTCTGATCTCTAGAGTTACTTTAGAAATACATTATGTTCCAAAAGCTTATTTCTCTTGATTTATTTGCCAAGTTAAGATAAAATTCAACTAAGAAATATTGAGGAAATGAGAGCCACTAACATTAGCCAGAGTAGGGAATGGATTCTAAAAGTAAATGTGTTTTGAGCAGAGAACATCCAAGATGAGATGTAGTTGTAATATTATTATTTTTTATTAGGGTGATATATGGGAATGGAGGAAGGGAGAAGTGATTTTACTGTGACTGACATAAAATTATCAATCAATAATGATTTTCTGGCTGAATAAAAGGATTCATATATTTTTAAAATATGTTTTTCTCTTACTATTCTTTTTTAAATGTTTTTATTTAATATAGAGAGTGTGTAATGGAGAGGAAGAGAGAGAAACATCCATGAGAGACATCCAAACATCCTCCTGCATGCCCCCTACTGGGGATGGAGCCTGAAACTGGGGCATGTGCCCTGACAGGGAATCCAACCAGCAACCCCCTCCCCGCAACACCCCCTCCACCTCCATGCAGGGATAATGCTCAACCAATTGAACCACATCAGCCAGGGCTGTTTCATGTTTCACTGAGCATTTTGAAATAAATATATCTTAAATAGCTGTTTTTCTAAGTCATTCATTCAGCATTTTTTCTAAGGATAAAAAACAATTTTTTATCCCACAGAATGTCTGAATATTCTACAGATATCTCAATGTCAGATTTACTCTCCTGAGTGGATTAAAATTCCAAAAAGCTTTCCCCCTTTTCTCCTTTTATTTCCCTACCACCAGGGGGCACATATCTCATCTTCTCTTAGAAGTTACTAGAAAAATATGGGAAATGTGGGCTATTTCCAGTCTGTCCAGTTATCTACCCTGATCTCAAGGGGTAGGCTCTCTGCAATCTCATGGTCACCTTTGGTATGGGAAGATGTCTGTCTATTTTCAAACATTCCTTTTTACTATTGTGAATTTATCCAGAACCATCTATAGTTTTTGTTGTTGTTGTTAATCTTCACTGGAGGGTAGTTTTTCATTGATTTTAGAGAGAGAGTGAAGGGAGGGGAAGAGACACAGAGAGAAAAACATTGATCTGAGAGAGACACATTGATTGGTTGCCTCCTGCATGCGCTCCACCAAGGCTGGGAATCAAGCTTGCAACTGAGGTACATGCCCTTGACCAGAATTGAACTGGGACTCTTTAGTCCACAGGCCAATGCTCTATCCACTGAGCCAAACCAGCTAGGGCTACAGTTTGTTTTTTATTATTCCCTGAATCATCTCACTATACCAAACTAAGGACATGGCTTTACCATCTGTCCTATCAAATACTTTGGTAACATGTACTACACCACCTTTCGATAATTCTGCAGTTCGGTAAATAAGATGATGTTCACTGGGACCATAGAACTCCATGGTCCAACCACATCTTTACTTTTCTTTACTCTTTTCCCAGAAAATAAACAACCTGAAATTCTGGGAGGTCCCTAATTGACTTTAGCTCCAAAGAAAACAGGATGGTATTTTGAGGCAGGTTTGGTCAAACGGGATAGGTTTGGATTCTGTTTAATTGTTATTCTGGATTTAAATTTATTTAAAAACAAACTGATTTATTTTTCTAAATTGAACATTCCCCCTTACCTTAGAGTTAAGAGGGGTTACATACCTCAAAAGATGCCTATTATCTAGGCCTGTGTAGCCCATTAAGAGGCTAGAAGCTGGATACCATGCATACCTTTTGGCTTCTTGGATCTTTCCTGAAACTTGCAAGACTTTGTTCTTTAGGGTTTAGTTCCTCAAACATTTCAGGCCCATCTACAAGTGAGTTACTGCTTCCTCCAAGGATATTTCTCAGTCCCCAGAAATTCCCTCTCCTTCTGAAATCAGGACATTCTTCTTTCTCTTTCATCTCTGTGAGACTTCCTTTTTCTAAAATAATCCAGGTCCATTTTAATTAAATTTAAGAACAAAAGTCTCTAGAAGATAAAAACGTTGCTTTTCTTTTAGAAAAGGAGAAGAAAAATGATTCTAATTTTCCTGATGAGCCCTCAGAAAAAGTAAGTACTGTTTACTTCTTCTGATTGTCCTGTCCCATTGGCTTAGTAACCATCCTTACTTAAATGGTGTTAGAGACTCCTAAGTGGACATTTAACATTACTCTGGTTTAAAAACCGAGCTCCAAGACCTAGCAGACACTGCCTGTGCCCAGCATGGTCAACCTCACCATGACCTTCCATTTGACATTATTGTCCACAGGAGCCCTGGGGCCGGTCTCCTTGGAGCTGTTTGCAGACAAGATTCCAAAGACAGCAGAGAACGTTTGTGCCCTGAGCACTGGGGAAGGAGCATTTCGTTATAAAGGCTTCTGCTTTCACAGAATTATTCTGGGATTCATGTGCCAGGGTGGTGATTTCACACGCCATAAATGACACAGGCAGCATGTCCATCTATGGGGAGAAATTTGATGATGAGAATTTCATCCTGAAACATATGAGCCCTGGCATCTCGGCCATGGCAAATGCTGGACCCAGTACAAATGATTCCCAGTTTTCCATCTGCACTGCCAAGACTGAGTGGTTGGATGGCAAGCATGTGTTCCTTTGGCCAAGTGAGAGACGGCGTGGGTGTTGTGGAAGCCATTGAGGCTTTGGGTCCAGAATGGCAAGGCCAGCAAGAAGGTCACCATTGCTGACTGTGGACAACACGAATAAATTTGACTTGTGTTTTATCTTAACCACCAGACCATGCCTTCTGTAACTCAGCAGAGCGCCTCTTCACCCCCATCTGCTCAGAATGTCCTATAATCTTTGTGCTCTTGCTGCAGTTTTTTTGGGTTTCATATTTTCCTTATTACCCTCCAAGTTTAGCTGGATTGCAGAGCTGAGTTTATGATTATGAAATAAAAGTTAAAAAACAACAACAAAAATTAATTCCAAGAACTGGGATTTTGTGTGTAGAGGTCTCTTAGATCGCGACATTTTTATTTTTGGTTTGCCTGGCTAGGAGTTTATCAATTTTTAAAGATCCAGCTTGTATTTTATTAATTTTCTTTACTGATTTCCTCTTTTCAATTTCATTGATTTTGCTATAATTTTGATTATTTCTCTCTTCTACTTGCCTGAAGCTTGCATTGCTCTTCTTTTCCCTTTTCCTGGAGTGAAAGGTTGGATTATTGATTTTAGATGTTTCTCCTTATCTAGTTCATACTTTTAGCATTATAAATTTCTATCTAAGCACTACTTTTTGCTGGATCCCACAAGTTTTATCAGTTCTATTTTTATTTACATTTAGTTCAAAATATTTTTAAGTTTTTTGAGATTTCTTTTTTAGCTCATTCATTTCATTTTTTGAATAATTGTAAAGGAAATATTATTCAGAGTCCATTAAATACCAAATTGGGTACTTATTAAATATCAACCACAATACATAAATAAGCTAAAACCTCAAAGTTTTGTATTTTGTATAGTATAATAAATCAATTTCTGTTTATCCTGGTTTAATTACTGTGCAGAAAAACCCCCACATCCCATATATTTTATTATAAATATTTATGCTGTATTGAATCTAAGCCATTAAGATAAATAATTTAATATTTGTTTTTGAGTAGGCTTCTAGCAGGCTAAGTATATTGCTATTTAAGAGGGATTTATGAATGGATTATTCATGTTAAACAGTGTCTAGCTCATTACAATGTTAGGACTGGACTTGTCTCCTTTTCCATACTATAACTATACACTACGTATCTCTATGCACGTATTGCAAAATGTGGTCAGAGTTAAACAAAGGCCTCACTTGACTTAATCCACTCAAATAAATTATACCTAAATATATATGATTTCAGAGAGAGGGAAGGAGAGAGAGAAATAGAAACATCAATGAGAGAGAATCATTTATTGTTTGCCTCCAGCACACCCCCTACACTGGGGATCGAGCCTGCAACTCAGGCATGTGCCCTGACTAGGAATCAAACCGTGACCTCCTGGTTCATAGGTCAATACTCAACCACTGAGCTACCCCGGCTGGGCTATATCTAAATATATATTTTTTAAAATTTCCCAGTACTTGTATCACTGAATTGAGCTGTTGACATAAGTCTGTGCCTGGCTCTGCTAGCACAGAAGCTGCAGCTCTCTCCGGCTCACTCTGCCTGCCCGACGGAGTACTTGCAGCGCAGCATTTTGAATCCAAGGATTGAGTTCCATGCTCTTTCTGACTTCAGGACCTTGTACTTCCTTCCCTGCGTGTCCCTTCTTTCTTTTACTGAACTTCAAATTACCTGGGCAGTGAACAATATTTCTTATCCTATTTTCAAGAATTATCTCCTGGTTCTGGTCTGCTTATCTAATATTTGACCTCTTACTTCTCTTGACCTCAGTTATTTGGGTGAGGAAAAGGCCCTTTTTAAAAAATCAAGAAAAAAAGAATGGCATGAGAGGAGATCGGCCCCTGTTGACATTCCTTAGTTTTTCTTATGTTTATAGTTGAAAGAAAAGCATTCAAGCTTTGTTGGCAGCTTCTTTAAAGTAATAAATAAACCTTCTGGGAATAAAGATAACCTCTCAATTATTATGAAATGCTAACTCATATATATGTTCCATTACAATAAATTATCTAGCTTTTAAGGAGATTTTATTTTATTTATTTGTTTATTTTTAAATTACATTTATTGGGGTGACATTGGTTAATAGGATCATATAGGTTTAAAGTGTAGATCACCCAAAGTCAAAGAACTTTTTGAACTTGAACAATGAGAATCATTTCTAGAGTAAGGAGAAGAAATTTTCTTTTCTTTCCACAGCATGATTACAAAACATTTCTCCTGCCATCTAATGCTTTTCAAAATCATAGTGCAGGGAAGAATCTATCCACTTCCTCTGTTGAAAAGGAAGGAACTGGTCATTAATGGTTCTGATGAGATTAGGAAATTCATACTCTCCCAGCCCCAAAGAGAATATGTTAAAAGTTTTAACAGCTTAAAAGTCTCTCTCAATTTCTCTCTGTGTTCATTAAGAATACACATGAGAAATTCCCATATGGAAAGTATGGATTTTTCTTTCCCCTAATCATATAAAGTAGCTTCTTATTTCTCCTCTCCTTTCTGCAGGAGTGAACTGGACTAAACCACAGGCTATTGTCTGTTCAGTACATTCCTTCCATCTCCACCGCCAGTTAATTGCCCTGTGCTCAAATACAAAGGTAATCAGCTCTTATGCTTCTAGAAATGCATTGACCCCTTCTCCTAAGTACCTATCCCAAGCCTTCCAAAGTTTCTAGGCACTTTTTCAAGGATTCACCATCTGTAATGAAGATGGGGGAGGCAATAATCACTAAGAGCAAAGCCCACAGCTGCTGGGAGAAACATTGCCAAGATAAGAGCAGCTTTGAAGGCTACACCCAGAGATCACGTTAGCAAGCCTGGCTAAGGCTTCTGCAGGATTGGGGGAGCTGTGCTTCCATATAACATTATATTGCAAACCTCAGGGTTGTATCCTAATGAATTGTTTCTATTCCCTGTGGGACACCAAACAAAAATTTCTTTCAAAAGAATATTTAATTTACAGTGCTCACTTAGGCTTTGGAGTAAACATTATTTTAGGATCTAGGAGAATCAGGGACAGTGATTTCCACAAATGTCTTATGTACAAATGAATGCCTGGATGGACTCAGCATAATCACACTATTGCCTTTTCTGCAAATGTTTTCCAAAGAAATGGGTAACCTTTAGGCCAGTAATTTACTCTGTGATATATAATTTCAAATAAAATCTAATTTTTGTTTTTCTGTTATATTATGTTTCATTTATTTTGGAATCATTTCTTTCCCTAATTTATGCAAGTTTAATTTATAATGTTTGCTGAATTTTTAGTTTTCTTTATGCTATATTTTCCCCTATGTCCTTGAGCACTGCTTATAAAAAATTACATATCAGAAGCTGATACAGACATTGGTAATATATGAAATTCATATATACTCATGCTGATGCATGGAATTTAAATTAATATCTAAATTTTAAACTTTAGATTTTGTGGTGGTCTGTATAATTTTCTTGTTGCAGTCCTGCCTTCTCAATTATATTTTTTCTTGGACTAACATTAAATGTAGTTTCCTTTTTGAAGAATACATACTGGGAAATAAACCAAATGAGACAGCCTCGAGCTGCACCTATTCACAGTAGATGGGAAATACATGCTGGCTGAGTGTGTAAGTGAAGGGATATTGCTAAATAAAGCCCTTCAGAAAATCAGAGTTTAAAAAAAAAAAGATTTATCAAATATCAATAATTGAGAACATAATATATTTAATGTAGGTAACCGAGAATATTTTTAAAAGGTCATTATTATAGCATATTACTATTTGTTTTTCACTATACTAATGAAATATATGTATATAACAATTGTAATTTTTTAAAAACATTATCATGAATGTTTAATAAATATTAAATTTACTGAGATAATACATAAGAAATAAGGCCACAATTTTCAACAGTGCATAGTTTTCTACTAAAGTAATTTTAAAACTTCTGTTCTCACTCAGTTTTTATTCAGTACAAATGCTCTTTGATATTGGTCTGAAATGCTGTTGAATCAAGAGACAGGAAGGATGAAAGTCTACTTTTGTTCACAGGTTTAAATCTTACATTTTTCCTCTGCCAAAATACATTTGTCAAAAATCTTTCTAACTATATGTTTATAACAATTACCTCTGGCTATTTTGAGAATGGAGCTACTTTAATATCTTTATGCCATGTAGCCTGGGATATTTCTGTAGTATCTAGAGAGGCTTGGCTGATACACTCAGGATATGGTAAAGGCTAATTTGAGAATTATTATCTGAAAAAGATGGTATAAACGTTGAACAGGAAAATATTGTAAATGTCCACTTTTACTTTTATTTAGCTGCTGTTCCATGAATTAAAAACAACAACACATTTCTCTAAAGTTGAATCTTTAAGTTATTTTTTACTCCAATAAGCATTTTAATCTCTAAAATTAATAAAAGAAAAATTATTGGGGCCAAATATTTTAGTTTTTTTCTACAATTTATTTTCATGTGTTTCAAAGTGGTTGTACTGATGTACAGTGCTAACTGGGTATGGTCTATATGTGATAGTAGTAGCAATTTTCCCAGAGGGAGCTATAGAAAAAAAAATTGATCTTGTCTGAGGTTATGTACCACCTGGAATTCAGAGTATAATATACACACCCAGAAGCCTATGTTCCCCAAAGCCCTTAAAACAGTTTCAGAAACCTGCCTTGTGTATTTATACCCACCTTATTCCAGAAAGTACTAGTATTCCAAGATGACTAATTGTATCTATAACAATGATTCAGAACATACTTGACAAAGCTGGGTAGAATATACATCAAACTACTTTCCAAGAGGAAGATAGTAGAGGAAGCAAAAGCCACTTAAAAAGTCCTTTAATTCCAACTTCTATGTGGAGCTGATTCTATTTAAAGCTAAGATATAGGCAGAGTTAGTCTCTCGGCATTAATTTTTACATCCGTTTGGAAACTACATTGTATGTCATAAAAATGTGCACATTAATTTCACTTTTGAAAATCCTAAAATGTAAATCAAATCTTAATATGAAATGTTATGTATTAAATATTCATCACAGTATTGTTTATAATAGTCAAAACTTGGAAATAACCTAAATTTCCATCCAAAAAGAGAAACACTAGATAAATAGAATTATATCTACTAATTAGGATAGCAATTTTGACATTAAAGTATGATTATTAATTACTCTAAAATTAATATGTATAATTTTAAGTGAAAAGGCAGTGTATAAAATACCATACGTATTTTATGGAGATAATGGAAGCTCACAGGATTTGAGAATTTGAGACGAGCCAACAGCCTAAAGCTGAAAATCAAAATGGGGCATGGCTTAGGCAATCTTTGTATAAGGATTGCCCCCCAGAACCAAAAGGATCCCACATGCATGGAACTAGTGAGTGCCTACCGAAATCTAAACTAGGACATGCTAAAATTCCATTGCTCCAAAATGTGAAAACAGTCATTAAAGGTTCTCTCCACTCTCTCTGGATGAGAAACAAAGGGAAACAAGGCAGGTGATGGTTCCAGCCAGCTGGAATGAAATCACATAGGATTCTCCTTGAACATGGTAAGAGAGTTCTAACTTTTTGTGAGCCTTCTATTTTTTCAGAACTGGTGTTTAATGCTTTATCTATGTTAGTTTATTTAACTTACACAACGCCCTATAAAGTAGATGATATCATTCTCATTTTATAGAAGGGGAACATGAGTCCAAGAAAAGTCACATGATCTTGCCAAGGGGCACATAGCTGCTTGTGGATTAAGGATTTGAACCCACATCTACAAAGCCCAGGTGCTTTCTGATTTTTCTAGTGGGTCAGAGAGTGAAATGCCTCAGAAGTTTAAGTCCAACGAATTGCTATTACACCTCCACTCCAGGGAATAGGGCAGATAAAATGAAATTCTGTATTTCACTCTCTCTGGAAAGCAATTGAGTTATCTTAAACTACAACATGATAAAGACCATATTCACCCAGCCTCATTCAGGATAATTGGAATGTGTCTAGGTTCAAAGCCAGACCTACATTCAAGATAATGTCAACAGTGCTAATGATATCTGTAGAGAAAATCTTAGATGTTGCCTCCAGTCTTGGGAAATTTAGCATCTGGTGAGAACCAGATTGACTCATGTTGATAAAAGTACATGTTTCAAGAGCTCACTGCCCAAATTCAAACCAAACCAACAAAGGCCAAACTGAGTAAACAAAACCAAAACAAATAGCTCTCATAAACAGCTGTGACATTGTTATGCAATGTAGTAATGTAGAGTGCATGGTCAAGCAATGAAACAATTAATGACCAGACTCTTACACACATGGTTATCCTATCTAATAAAGAAGGAATGTACTAATTGACTTTCACGCCGTCACAAAGATGGCAGCACCCACAGCCAATAAGGAGGGGGTATGCTAATTGACTGTCATGCCCTCAAAGATGCTGCACCCACAGCCACAAGATGGCGGCGCCCAGTCCCCTCAGCCCTGCTGGGGCAGCAGGCGCACAGCAAGGCCGGGCCCACCCCCAGGCATGTCTGGCCACTCCTTGCACACCTGCCGCTGGATTCCCCCAGTCCCCTTAGACCTCCAGCCACCCAGGGCCAGCCTGAGGCATAGGCAAGACTCTGATGGCGGCTGCCCAGTTGCCCAGGGCCAGCCTGAAGCACAGGTAACCAGGGCCGGGCTGAGGCTTGCGCTGCCAGCAGTGGCAGCAGCAGAGGTGTGATGGGGGCATCGCCTTCCCCTGATTGCCGGGTCGCCTCCCACCCCTGAGGGCTCACGGACTGTGAGAGGGAGCAGGCCGGGCTGAGCAACCTCTCCCTCCAGTGCATGAATTTTCATGCACTGGGCCTCTAGTACTTATATAGAAGAAAAATATGACACATCAGATACATGTTCTTGTAAGTATGTAAGTTTCATATATGTTCATTTTATTTGGTAGTTTGCATTTTATCTTTATTACAGCTTTTGAAGTCAAGAGTGACCTCTTTTTTCTAAAATTATACCCATTTCATAGTCAATTTCTGCTTTACTTAAGATTTGTTTCAATCTTCCAATATCCATTGTCCCTGGCTCTCACAGAAAAAAAACAATTTTTCTAAATTCATTATTGAAGTCATGTATTTTTAAAATTCTAACCTAGTCAAGCTTTGTTATTGGTAGATCTACTGAATATTTTCACTTTTAAAAATAGCAAATCTTCAACCAGATGCCTGATGCTTTGATTCAAGTTTCATTTTTCATACTTAGTAGAATGAGGCCAACTCATCTTAAAGCAGGAGATAGGAATCAACCAAAGAGTTGGTCAGTTCTCTGAAAGCATCGAAATCTAATAAGAGCTTGAATCATGGCAACTAAGGCCACTCTTCCAATTACTGAAAGGTAATCACCTTTAACAGACCTGCTGTAGTAAAACCGCTGACTTACTTACAATGTGATAAGCATACCTTGACACAATCTATTCTAGAGTCATTTCCAGTCATAATTGAAATGTGCAATGGAAAGAATGGAGAAATCTCAATGTTTTATCTAGTATCCAGCACACAGAGAACCATTGTAATCATCTTCCTCCCTTTTTTTTTTTTTTTTTGCTGGTCTCTTTCCTGCTACTAGTTCCACTGTTCACTCACAAAGCCACTCTCTTGCTGAGGATGGTAAATATTACTCTTGTGTGTTCCTACATCAGCCCATCCCCTATTTAACTGGCCTCTGCTTTTCTCAACGTCTCACACCTAGATTCTTTGACTCCCCCTTAATCCATTTCCTGAGCCAACTTTGGACAATAGAAAATATCCCTGTACCATTTCATACTCTATTCTTTCCAGCCTTTGGGATTTAAAAAAATAAGTTACCAAGAAGCCATTCTGAAAAGGCTACATATTGTGTGATTTTAAATATGTGACATTCTAGAAAAGGCAAAACTATGGAGATAGTAAAAAGATTAGTGGTTGCCAAGGATGTGGAAGGGGAGGGATGAATAGGCAGAGCACAGAGGAATTTTAGGGCAGTGAAAATGCTCTCTCAAATACCATACTGATGGATACATACCATTGCACAGTTGTCCAAACCCATATAATGTGTAACAACAACCATGAACTCTAATGTAAAGTATGGACTTTGGGTAATTATGACGTGTCAATATAGATTCATCAGTTGTAACAAATGTACCACTCTGGTGGGGAATGCTGATAATGGGAGAAGTTATGCATGTGGGGCAAGGGTATGTGGGAAATCTCTGTACCTAAAAAAACTGCTCTAAAAAAATAAAGTCCTTAAACTGTAGGTGTAATGATTCCACTGTAAGTTAGTTTATGGGTTGTTTTGCTATTCTACTTATGCAATCTTTTTTACTCCTGACATGGATCAGAGCCTCCAATGCTTGATTTCTAAAAAAAAAAAAAAAAAAAAAAAGTCATTCATACAAGGCAATTAGACTTACTGCATATTCAGTGTTCACCCAACTGGATCTCTGGAGCTGGTATTCAGCTTGTCCCTCCCTCACAGGTGAAAAGCGATTAGATAGTTCCTGGGTTAGAAGGCTTTGTGGAAACAAATGCCTATCTACCTAAGTAAGGTATGTTTCTAAATCTCTAACAGACTTTAGGATAGATTCGAATAGTGTATTATTTTTTTTACAAATTGTTTTTAAGAGACTTTGTCTAAATCTTAGAGTCCAATAATTCCCAGAAGACATCTGTATTTCATTTATTTTATAACTAGAGGCTCTCAGCCTGGCCTGTGCCCTCTCGCAATCTGGGACCACTGGGGGGATGTTGAATTGCTGGTTTTGAAGCCAGCAGTTGGACATCCCCCCCTCAGGGATTTAGTAGTGCATGAAGCGCAGAGGGCCAGGGAGGAGCCTGAGCTCAGGCTGGGCGCTGTGCCGCTCCCGCTCATCTGCTGCTGCTAATGCTTGGTAAGCTTGCTGAGTGGCGCTCCCACTGTGGGAGTGCACTGACCACCAGAGGGGCAGCTCCTGTGTTGAGTGTCTGCCCCCTGGTCGTCAGTGCGTGGCATAGCGACCAGTCAACTGGTTGTTTGGTCATTTGGTCGCTTAGGCTTTTATATATATAGATGAATTGAGTTCAAGAACAAGGGAATTAACAGACTTGATGACTACAGGTTTAATTAAGGAAACTGTCTGTGGGAGGCAATAGACTGCAGATGACAACTCATTTACTCATCCATGTGGTTATTGATTCAAGAAGTGTTTACTGAGTACCTTTTTTAAGCCTGGCAAAATACAATATGCCTTGGACACAGTTAATAAAAAGGATATGGCTCATTTCCTCATAGAACTTATAATCTGCTAAGAGAAGCAGGTACTAAGTGAGAAAACTAGTGTTGGAGGAGGTCATTGAGCTGATGTGACCATGAGCTAGGTTGATGAATTCCAATTTATTGGTTTTTTTTTATGGTTCATTATTTTGTGTCCTGTCTGAGAAATGTTTGCTTAGCACAAGGTTGCAAAGATTTTCTCCTATCTTTTCTTATAACTTCAGTGTTAGCATTTAGATAGATCTATGACCCATATCAAATAAATATTTGTGTGTAGCATGAGGGAAAGATCAAGGATAACTTTGTCTCTATATGGATATCTAGTTGTCTGTTGCAACATCATTTGTTCAGAGGACTAACTTTTCCCCATTGAATTACTTTTACATATTTGTTGAAAATTGACAGTTCATATGTAAATGGATTTATTTCTGGCTTCTCTATTTTGTTCCATTGAATTATCTATACTCATACTAATACCACATTGTCTTCCTAACTGCAATACTGTAAAGCGACTTAAAATCAGATAGTATAAGTCATCCAACTTTGTTATTTTTAAAAAATTATTTTGGCTATTTTGGACTCTTTCTATTTCTATAAAATTTTAGGATAAACTCATTAATTCTATTTAAAAAGCCTTCTGGGATTTTTATTGAAGTTGCATTTAATTTATATATTGATTTGGGGGATAATTGAATTTTGAAATATTGAGTTTTTAAATTTGTGAACATAGTAAATCTTCTTTTACTTTTCGGCAACGTTTGTAGTTTTTAATGAACATGCCTTGCACATATTTTGGTTTTTTTTAGCTATTGTATTTATTTTCTAAATCATTGTTGATAATAAGTTGTTTTGATAATTATCAGAAGTCAAATAGTTTGTAAGTTTCCAGTATCATGGTACATTTGAATATCATAAACAAATATGGCTGCTTTGTGGCCATCTAATAAGCATATCTATCTCTAAGGTGCAGAAATTAAATAGACTTCCACTGTTGACAATGTACATATGAAATAAAATTAATCTCTGGTTCATGATATTTCATCTGTTAAGGCTAGTTATTTCAAAATTTCTTCTTTCAGCTCTTTTGATTTTGCAACCCCTTCGATTAATAAAACCTTTTGAGCACACATATATCTTAAAAAATATTTATAAATTATATACAGTACACACAAATTCTCTACTACTTTAATACCTAAATGGCATAAAATATAGACACTTTAAAAGGTCAAAATAAAGAGTAAACCACATTTTAAAATGTATTATTAATAGTGGTGGCTTTATGTTATTATTAGCTAATTTCTCTTTAAGTAATATTTTAATTGATTTTTAGGAAGAAGGGAAAGCAAGAGAGTGAGAGTGTGAGAGAGAAATATTTATGTGAGTGTGAAACATCTGTTAGCTGCCTCCTGTTTGCTCGCCCTAAGGGAATAAGCCCGCAACCCTGAGCATTCACTCTGACTAGGAATCAAATTAGCAACCTTTTGGTACGTGGGATCATGCCCAACCAACTAAGCCACACCGGCCAAGGCTCATTAGCTAATTTCTTAAAGCATGAAATACATGTAGAAATAGTTTCTTCATTAACAACTGTGGATGTAAATCCCTTGTTTAAATAGTCTTCTTGATCATTTGAAATTATTTGGCTGACTCCTTTTCAGACTGGATTAGAGTATCCTTGTCTTTTATCTTATGTCATAAATAATGAACAACTGGTTCCGGGAGTACAAGTGTAAGTCCTGCTGTTCATTTTGTAATTTGCTTGTGCTTGCATCAGTAGCCATATTTTTAATTTGTAATTTATTTGCCTAAATATTTTAAAGCAACTTTTTCATTTTGTTAAATTAGGCTTAGCTAAATCTACATATTTTATTCTGTAAATGTAATGAGCCTACTTAAACTGCAATGAGCTGAAAGATAACAAGTGAATGAGGGCCCATGTGCAGAATTCTCTCCAATTCTTTCGCTGGGTTTCTTGCCTGACAAATACAGCAAGTGATGATGCCAGTTCAACCCTTCAAAATAATGAACCATATTAAATGTTAATTAAACTTAACATCTTAATTGTTTTAAATACAAGTAAACATAAGTAGAAATTGTAATTTTTTCCTCCTATGCTTCTACGAATCATCTTGGAATTCTCTGATATATGCATTCCCATCCCCTTGGGAGACCAATGGTTTAGGCTGTGTTGATACCTAGTCCACATCATTGTATTTGATTTCTCTGTCAGTCAAAATGTTACACACAAAAATTAAATTAGAAATAAAAATATAATAAAATGTCTTCTATAGTTCTCTATCCCAACCAGCTGAATCATAATATCTGCCATTGGTCTTAAAATAAAGGTGAATTTGGAGGTTCTTTGCAATTCTACAAGTTTGGGAATTGCAATGTAAAATATGTTCTTCTGAGGTCATATAAAATTTTGGTACCTTGTGATTCCACCAATTATTTTACAGGGAATCTTTGGTAAAGCACAAACTTATTTAAATGTGTCCAAAATTTTCCTAAATATTTCTAGGCATATATATCCTTTCTTCTGTCCTATCTCACCTTTATGTTGTTTTATACAATTTTGTGGTAAAAAAAAAATACAAAACAATTACATGGCATAGCTTTTGGTTTCAATGTCTTTGCCATCTTAATGGGAAGCTACGAGGTTTATAGGTGAAGTAACTATAGAACAACAAAAGACAAAATGTAGGTA